>NW_006408558.1:21509581-21589286 GCF_000296735.1 Chrysochloris asiatica
CATCCATCCATCCATCCACCTACTCATCATTCATCCCTTCATCCATCCATTCATCCACCTACTCATCATTCATTCCTTCATCCATCCATTCATCCATCCATCCACCCACCCACCCACCCAGTCACCCATCTATTCACCATCCATCGATCTATCCATCAATCTACTCACCCATTCAACAGATTTTTATTGAGTGTCTACTATGTACAGCCGTTGTTCTTTATATATTCTGGATAGGGAATCCTTAATAGATAGAGGATTTGTAAACATATAGGTTCAGGAGTTCTTTATATATTCTGTATATTAAACTCATATCAGATACATGATGTGCAAATATTTAGCTCTAAGTGTTCTTTATATATTCTGCATGTTAAACCTTATCAGATATATAATTTGCCAATATTTAATTGTAAGAGTTCTTTGTGTGTTATACATACTAAACCTAATCAGATATATAATGTACAACTATTTAGCTGTAAGAGTTTTTTTTAAAAATACATCCTACATATTAAACCTTATCAGATAAGATTTGCAAATACTTAGTTATGGGAGTTGTAGCTACTTGGAATACATTCTGGTTGTACAGTAGCTAACATGGTTTACCATGAAGACCTCGCCTGTAGCTTTCTGACTGTTTAATTCATTTAATCCTCCCAGCAAACATGAATTCCGTGCCCCTCTTGTTCCCATTTTATAGATGGAGGAAACTGGAGCTTGTAAACATTAACTTGCTCAAGGTACCCTCGGGGAAGAGATGGGGAGGGCTTGGGTTGCAGACCATCTGGGTCACAGCCAGAATCTTGGCGGTCTGGCTGCAGGGCTAATCTCTGAAGGCTACAGGTCAAGTTGCTTGGTGACCAGCATTTTCACATTGTCCACTAAACTGCAGGGACATCAGCACACACTCCCCCCACCGCCACCCCCTAGCCCCCAGTGACAGAATGACCCTGAGTAAAACAGGGACACCTCGGGCCGCTGTGGACACGGCCTCACTTCTACACTTATAGGTGTCCTTGTTACGTTACCTGGCTGCTCCAAGGCCTTCCTAGAGCCCCGCCTTTGCCAAGTCTTGGGCGCGAGGCCTGCTAGGTCTGTGTGGGCATGAAGCTGGGAGTCCATAAGGTACTCCCAGACAGCCTGGCTGGAAGCAAGTGAGGGACGGGGAAAGGGTACAGAGAGTCTGTCCATGGAGCTGGGGGTGGAGATGAGGCTTTATAAGGCAGAGAACAAGGGGGGGAGAGGCAAAGAGACAGCTGCCCCTGGGTCAGCCTGTGCCCAAACTCCACGCAGGTGGCCCCTGAAGCCAGCATGAGCCCCTCATACCAGCACCCACTGGCCTGAGGGCTCCAGATGCTTCCTACTTGTTGCCAGGCTCTGCAGCCATGACCCCCCTACACACACACACACACACACACACACACATCACTTGGAGCCCCCTGCACACTGAGTTGTGGCTGCTGTCTCAGTTTCCTCAGTGACTCCTGTCTGTCTGAGACCCTGGGACCAAGTCTGTGCCTGACCAGGTTATCCTGCCCACCCCCGCTTCTCCATGTTCCCACCAGGTGTCCCATGCACATCTCACCAGACCCCCTCCTGTGCCCATCCCAGGGTTAGAAAGTAAGAAAGCTGGGCCATCCTCAGTGGTCCCCTCCTGCACCCCACCTATTTACATGTCTTCCTGATCTAGTCTGCTTGTTGTCCACGCCCCTTCCTTTCCTCCCCACCCAGCCTGCTGTACCCCTTCAGTCCTTGAAGACTTTCCTCTGCTCTAGGGGCAGCGGACACCCTCCCCTGGGCATCCAGGGCTCTGTTCCTCTCCTGCCTTGTTCTTGGCACCATTCTCTGTCCCTCATGAAACACTTCTAGCGGGCCAAGCTCCCAGCATTCAGCCTCACCATCTTCTCTACACATGCTGTTTCTTCTGCTCAAACACTGTTCTTGCTCCCTGGGCCAGGTAACCCTGGCCTGGCCTCCACGTCTGGCAGCCAGGTGAGCTCTCCCTCACCTGGATACCTTCAGCACAAAACTCATCCCTTCCTAACTGCTTGACTGCCCTCCCTCTAAATAGTACATTCCTGGAGAACAAGGATCAATTCAGTCAGCGACACTGTTGCCTCCCCAATGCCCAATACAGCTCCTGGCCCATTAAGGGGCTTAATCAATATCACTGAAGATAGTTCCTCAGGGAGGACCACACTCCTGATATTGGATCTTGTTTCCCACTAACTCTGTTACTCCGAGTCTGACTGCCCCGTCCATAGTCCCGACCATACCCAGATGAATCAGCAGCCCCCCACGTGGTCTTTCTGTGTGCACCCTGACCCCCAAGTGTGTCCCCCAAAGCAGCAAGAGTCATCTTGTAAAATCCATGTCACAGCCTACTCTTTTGACTCTCTTCTCCTTTAGGGCAAGCCTTCCCTGACCCCGTGATGTCAAATCCCAACCCTCAGACCACACCTCATCCTGTTCCCTGCTCTTTTTCTATAGTCATTATTGTTAAGTGCCATTGAGTCAGTTCTAACACGTAGTGACCTTGTATAGGGTTTCCGAGCAGCAGCTGGTGAGCTTGAACCTCCCACATCACGGTCCAAAGCGACTTTGCAGTCTGATGCATTAACCCACAGTGCCACACCAGGACTCCTTTTCTGTAGCACTTATTACCAACTAACAAGCTGTAGGTTTTATTATTATTATTTTGAATTATTGTCTCATCAAGAGAAAATGGGCTTTAGAAATAAAAAATAATCCAAATCTACTGCCATCGGGCCAATTCCGATTCAGAACAACCTTCTAGGACAGAATGTAACTGGTCTCCTTAGGGTTTCTGAGACTCAATCTTTAGGGGAGTAACCAGCCTCCTCACTCTGCTGCAGAGTGACTGGTGGGTTTGAATCGACAACCTTGCGGTTAGTAGCTCAGTGTTTACCCCACCGCACCACCAGCATCCGAGGATCCACAAGGCCAGAGGGATTGTACATGCGCTGTATCCCCTTGGGCCCCGCCAGTAGCTGATTTGTAGCAGGTTCTTAATAAATATTTCTAGAATGAATACCCTTCTGAGGAAAGAGCTCTAGAACTGACCCAGTTTGTAAATGAGGAAACTGAGGCATAGAATGATGTGCCCTGGGCTCTCTGGCAGGAGGTGAGGGAACCTGGATTCGGTCCATGGCTGTCTAGCTGCAGAGGACAGGCTGTGTTGGCTGCGGATGGGACATCCCTAGCCCCCAGGACATGGCCATGGAGCCTGGAATAAGGACTCGAAGCTCTTTTCCTGAGTCCCCTCCCCATTTGCGTCCTGCCTGCTTTGTCCTGTGACAGAAATCAGAGCAGATGGAGCATGGATGTCCCAGGCCACCCTGGCCTTTACCTAGCCACTTGGCTTCCTTCAGAGGACGCGAGGGCTATGTACCTTCCCTGGTCTGTCAGCTACTGAGTCCTAGTACAAGGAATGCAGGGGGTTCCGGGGCTGTGCCCTGAACAGGGGGCAGATTTGTTAAGGCCAAAGCCAAGGCCAGCCTACACATCTTGTAGCGCGGATATCCGTTCCAGTGCCGGCTCAGCTAACGCCAGTCTCTAGAAGCTCCAGTATCGAAAGAGTCTAAATTGCACCTTTCAGAGATGCTTGATGGATAACTGAGACGTGTTCCGGAGGCAGGGACCCAAGGCCTTTTCTCTCCTGTCTTCAAGCCTCATTCATCTTGGGCACAGATCTCCCCACCCCCCCAAGGCTGGCCTAAGGCTGGACCCTCTGGCTCCAGGAAAACAGAACAGACCCAGGAGGCGGGGAGAAAGAGCTCACACCTCCTGGGAGGTGCCCTTTAATTGCCCAGGTGCCTGGCAGTCTTTTTATTTCCTTGTTGTGTGTCTGATGGTTTATGTGGCCATCAAATTAAACTTGGTAAATTGCGTCTTTTACCGGCATCGCTTGTCGCTGTGTGGATCCTGAAGACTTGAGTGCACTGTGAGTTCCAACCTGCCAGCTCTGTGACTGACATGGGGGCGGGGAAGTGAGATGGGGGTCTGGAGCCAGAAGGCACAGAACCCCCTATTAGCTGAGTGAGTCCTGGGGCACCATTGCTGGCCTTCTCCACCCGTCATCTTCTAGAACAGAGAAACCTGGCTTCAAGTCCTGCCTCTGTCCTTTCCAGGCTGTGTGGTCTTGAGCAAGTTGCTTTCCCTTTCTGGCTTCAGTTTCTTCATCTGTAAATCCGGTGGTAATAGTTCCCCGGCACAGAGGACCCCAAGTGTGTAAGACCGATGGTCCTTCTGTGTAACTGCTTGTCTCTGGTCTACAGGGCCCTCTTCTTCGTCCCCTGCCTCTGCCTGGCATCAGATCAGATGGAGGCGTCACCTCTCTGGACCTCAGTTTCCTGATCTGTAAAGTGCTGCTGAGAAGCCACACCCACCGGGGTCCTTAAGCAGCCTCTCCCCGGAAGTCACCCTAATGCATAAACCCTTTGTGGGGTTTTCACATAGACTCTCATGCAGAGGTTGAGGGGCCAGGCTCCTCTAGTTTCCTAGGCCTTGAGAACAGCGGGTAGGGGGGCAGTGAGCTGAGTGGGGTGCTTTACACCCTTCTGCGGTAGCTTTACAGGTTAATTTCAGGGAGCGTCTATGCTTCTTGGTGACTCAGGGACACCAAAACAGGCCCGTGTTCCATACTCACACCTTTGCCAGGGATGCCTGGCTGCTTCCTTGTAGGGGAACTGGCATTTGTGAGACTATGAGAATACTTCTGCTTGCTTAAGTCACTTGTATGTAACACTTGCTAGGGGGGCCTTGCAAGTCCAGGGCCCTGGCACCAGGCCATCGTGTTCCCCAGAACTCTATGAGCCCCTGTCTCCTCTCCCCTCAGTAAATAAGCCCTAAATAAAACTCCTCTGTTAGTATGTGGGGTCACCAGCCTGTTTCATCTGTGTCTGGGCATCTTAGCGCAAGTATCAAGTTACTTGTCTGTGTCCAGACATGGCCTCTGGAAACATGGCTTTCTGAATCAGAGCCTGGCAGAATAAACTTTGGAACCTCCACCTGCCCCACCCATGGCTGGGGGTGTCTCAAACCGGGCCAAACAGAAAGGGACAGCAGCCACCCCTGTTTGTAAGAAGAACAAACTTTACATTTGTCATGTGGAGGGGACTCTTCTGAAGGCAGTAGGGCGTACTGACTGCTTTTCACCATGACTCAACCTTCCATCTCCTTGTTCACTTGTCCGGGACTGTAACTATTCCTTCCAGTCTCCTCCGGGGCTGGCACTGCAGTGGGTCTGCCGCAGAGAGCCTAGGTGCTCCAGCTCCCCTCCACCCCTACCTTTCAGCAAGGATAATGCCTAGTGTTTCCCCTAACTGCTTATCCGAGGCGGGCCCCCACTTGCCACATCACCCCTGAGGTAGGTGCATGGAGTAGACTGGGGTTGGAAGCAGTTTCTCAGCCCCAGAGAGGGACAGGCTGGCAGGACCCATGGGACACACGGGACCTCCTCCACCAGACAGTGAGCTCTGGCAGGGTGGACCACCACCTCCAGCTGTTATCAGCAAGTCTTTTGTTTAACGTAATGAAGGAGCCAAGGAGGCTCAACCCACATCTTCTTTCTCACTAGCTGGCTACTTCTGGGGGTGCAGGCGCAAACAAGATGGGGAAGAGCAGAGAGGCCAATACCTTCTAGTGCTCTGGAGGCCTAGGGGAGCTCCCTCTTCCTGTGTTGTCTCAGGAAGTGCCCCCCTTCCCCCCATGATAAAGGCAGTTTGGCTGTTCTACTTACTGGGAGGGAAGGGAGTTGGACTTCAGGTTGTTCAATCTGTAAGATGGAACAATACACTACCTACTGCACTGGGTTCTAGTCGGATAAACACGGTTACGTTCAGTGCTTAGAGGAGCCTTGATGCTGCAGTGGTTAAGCACTGGGCTGCAAACCAAAAGGACCCTGATTCAAACCCACCAGTCACTCCACTAGAGAAAGGTGTGGCAGCCTGCTCCCGTGAAGATTTACAGCCTTGGAAACCCTATGGGGCAGTTCTGCTCTATCCTAGAGGGTCACTAGGAGTGGGGGTTGATGGCAGTGGACTTGGTTTTGCTTTTCAGTGCTTAGCAAACTCAAGAGTTGTGCTGGGGACCAAGGAACCAACACTGGTATTAACAGGAATTCTGGTGTGGCACTGTGGGCTAATGTGTCAGACTGCAAAGCCGTTTGAACTGCAAGGTCACCACCGGTTCAAGCTCACCAGCTGCTCCTTGGAAACCCTGTACAGGGTCGCTATGGGTCGGAACCGACTCGACAGCACTTAACAACAACAACACATAGGAAGAGAACCCCCAGTAGGAAGAGGAAATGAAGACTTGTCTGAGTGGGATTTTTCTAAAACCTTTGTATGAAAAGGTGTCCTAGGGAACACCCCTTCCGAAGGCCTGTAGGGTCCAGCAGAGGTATTTCCTGAGGACTGAGGACGGGCCTTCCTGGCCCTTCTAGTCCTGGCTCTCAGGAACCAACTGCCAGCCCCACCCATCTCCTCCCCCCACAACTTTGCGCCCCCGTCCCGTCTCCTGTTGCTACTTCCAGCTTGTACTGCATAGGTGTGGGGGCGGGGATTCTTTGAAAACCTAAAGTTAATTATTTTTTTCCTAATTTCATGCTGCATGCATTATGCATCAGCTGTTATCACTGATGGTAATTGCAGACAGGTATGCAAATCCCCTTGAAATGCGCTCTAGTTCACCTCATTGCGTGGGCCGTCTGGGCGGTGCCAGGCGGGCTGTCCTGAACTTCAAAGAATGCAAATCGCTTTACAAAAACAAGACTTTAAAATTGTGCCATAGAAGGTTAATTATATTGATAACAGTGTTCAATATTAAACTATTCAGGGCCAGGAGGGGGGTGGGGGGATGAAAGGAGACACATGTAATTTTGTTTCCTGCTTCTTGGCATTGTTTAATAAGATGTTCTTGCATCTGGTATTTCTGTCTGCCTGGGTCCATTTTGACTCAAGCTGCCTAGCCTGAGACTTAATTTCTTTTGGGAGGAATGCCTAGTAGGGTTTTAAGGGGGTAAGAGAGGAGTTGAAGGGCCTTCATCTTGAGAAGGGGAGCAGGAAGAGAGGGGGCAGTGCTGCGGATGGTGGCAGAGAACAAGGGGTCTGTGCTGTTGGGCCCTCAGAAGCCCCCAGGATCCTGGACCCCGTAAGTAGCAGCGTGACCCCGAGTGGTGCTGCAGGATAAGCACTAGACTGCTAACCGCAAGGTCAGCAGTTCAAACCCACCAACTGCTCTTCAGAAACCTTATACAGGGTCACTATGAGCGGGAACAGACTGGGCCAGCAAGCACTTAACATCAGAGGCTTGGATCTGGGCCTGCTAGGCGTGAAGGAGCAGCCAGAACAGGTAGCTGGGGCAGGCTGAGGCTTCCCCTATTTATTTATCATTTATTAATCGGTTACCCTGGGTAGCTTGACTCCTCCCACTAGAATGTACACTTGTACAGGGTCAGGGACACAGTCTATCTGTCTTCTCATGCATTGCCTACCATGGGCCTGGCATGGGCTGTGCTTACTCAAAATCTGATGAAGAAATGAATGGGTGAAAGAATGAAGGAGGCCCCAGAATCTGGAGCCCTGGGCTAGGCAGTGGGAGAGAAGAGGGAGACTGCCCTCCTCAGGCCTGCCCACCAGGAGGTGGATCAGGACCTGGCATCCTGGGCACCTTGACCATGGCAGCAGAAAGCAGCAAAGGGGCTGGTCTGACAGGTGCCGTGGGTGGTGGAGGCCCAAATGCAGACAAAAGGCCTGGACTTACTGTCCAGTACTCTTCCCTTCCTGGTCTCTTACTGCCCTTCTCAGCTGCTCAACATCATCCCGCCAAGTCCCTGGGGGTGGGGGCAAGCTCAGGGAATATCCTCTCACATGGTGGGGCGGGGGGTGGGAGGGCAGCTGGCCCTGCCCAGCTTCAGGCCTGTCTCTAGGTGGCAGAGGTGGGAAAGCTAGGGGTTGTCCACATACTGTTGGCCACCAAAAAGTGGTCTTTACTCCCCTTTCCACCTCACAAAAACACACAATACCGAGCCCAACTCTCAGAACCCTGGAGGCAGGAGATGAATTACCTCCTCTCTTGTGGCGCTGTGGGTTAATGTGCCAGACTGCAAAACCGTTTGAACTGCAAGGTCGGCAGTTCAAGTTCATCAGCTGCTCCCTGGAAACCCTGTACAGGGTAGCTATGGGTTGGAACTGACTCAACAGCACTTAACAACAACAACACAGATGAGGAAAAACTGAGAGGTCCAGAGAGGGGACGGGACAGGTCCAGGGTTCCTCCATGATGGGGGCGGGGAAGCTTCCAGTAGCCCTCCACACCCACCTTCTCTGGCCTTGGCACTAAACTCTACCCCCCCCTTGGTCCCTTGTCCTGTGGGGTCAGATCTGTCATCAGCTCCTGTGAGACCCTTCACATAAGCCTCCTTTCCCAGGGCAAAGTTCCAGGGCTCTGCATCCCCAATGTACAAAGGGACATGCCCAAGGTCACGCCGCTCTCAACTAGGGGAGGGGGCAGGGCCTGAACCCAGGACTTGTTGCTCCTTGCTTGCCAGCTGTGGAAGAAGGGGAGTGTGTGTGTGTGGGGGGAGGGTTACACAGCTCAGCGGAGGCACTCAGCCCCAGCCCTGATTCTCCATGCATATTTGGGAATGCAAGCCTAGGGAGCAACAGCCAGCTGTTCGCCCCCTTCACCCCCTCCCCGGCATTGGCCTCAGCTCTAGAATCCTGGGTAAGTGGAGAGCAGGGACATGGATGAGGAACGCAGCTCTGGGGAGAGACGGCCAGGGCACGGGCCCCGCTGGCTGGGGCTCAGGCGCGCTCACGGAGGCTCGTGTCCCGCTGCCGGGTTGGCGCGCCTTTATAATAAATAACAGCAAATAGCCGATCCGCAGGGCATCTTTCACGCCGGTGGCTAATAACACGGCTATTAATGCCCCCGCAGACGGCGTGCACGCCGCGCCGTGCTGACGAATGTCCCGGGCCCTGGCGCAGCCATAAATCAGTCCCTCTCCTGGGGAAGCGCGCGGAGAAGTGTCATTTTCCATCTTGGTAATGAATTGGGGCTTCCCTGCCCTGCCCAGGGCGCCGGCGCCGCTCGCTTGACGTTGCTGAGGATGTGTGTTTCAGGAGGCCGCCCCTCCCGCCTCTCCAGCCCAGCCTCCCGAAGCCCTAAGAGCCGGTCCCGCCCTCTTCCCCCCTCCCCCAAGTCCCCGGCGGGCGGAATTCTACAGGGTGGCAAAGAGGACGCATTAGTGTGACCTTGGGACACTCAACTGCCAGTCTCTGGACCTCAGTTTATCTGACCCACAAAGGATGCAAATGGCTTTACAGAAACAAAATCTGGAGCAGTAGGACTAGGGCTTGAGGGTCCAGATCCTTGGGGCAGGGGCTGGAAAGAGGAGAACCTGGAGGCTCCCTCCATTCTAGGGCAGCATGTTAAGGTCACCCAGAGTTCCTCCCAAGACCTCACTGCTGTCCACTTTGGGTGGGAGTGAGACATTCCAGGAGTGGAAGGGTTCTCACTCAGGAACGTAATTCCTCCCTCGCACCCTTACAAGGTCCATCCACTTTGGGGTTGAGCCAGCAGGGAATTGTGAAGGGAAGGGGACATGTAGCAAATGATCCCTACTTGGGCAAGCAGAAGCTGCGAGGTGCACAAACTGCGTGTGGAGTGTGTGGGTGGGACCCAGCTGTAGACCTGGGGACTCTGGGGCATGCCAATGTGACCCTACTTGGAGAAGAAGGCTTCAGAGAGCAAGAACCAACTCCCCTGTGAGCTAAGCTCTCTCTGGGTCTCAAAGCACCCAGAGCCCTTCCCACCCACATCTGTGGCCTGGCCTTACCTCCTGTGTATTGTTACTGCTGGGGCAGGATGGGTTCGCTGTCCAAGACGCTCCTGTGTGGATGCCTGGGACAAGGTGGGCCTGGGTCTCCTCACTCACCTTCCAGGCCCCTAGGCCCTAACACGCTCCCTGACACTCAGTCACAGATTGAGCAGGGGGCCCCAGGGCGCAGGCAGGAGAGCAGCTTGTGCTCAAACGCAGTGGTGGGTCCCCTGCTGCATCCTCTGAGCCTTAGACCTTGGGTGCTGCTGGTCTCTCCTCCTGGAGTCAGGGGTGTGAATGTGGGGCACGTAGGGGCACCCCCGTGGCCGGGGGACTCCACCGGTGTGTGTCCACGGGTGTGCAGGCCAGTACCCCCCGCGCATGCTCTATGGCGTGATGCACATCCCAGGGCGGGGTGGTCCGTTGATGCTCGCAACTTCCAGAACCTCTTTCAACGTTCCCCCTTTTGTCTGCTGGCTGTAGTCACCTCCTCTGAAAGGCTTCTGCGTGGCTTTTACCCCCTTTTTCTTTCTTTACCAAGTTTTTGTTGCTTTTATTTTTTTAATCTCTTTAAGTCACTTGGCAGAATGGCCCCTGAGCAGAGCGCATTCTAGCATGACAGAGCTGAGAAGGAGTTGCTTTCTCCACTCAGGCGGCATCTCTGGGGGAGCTGGAGGGGGTCCATTACCCCACTGAGGAGTTCAGATGTTCACTGGGGCCGAGCTGCTGACATGCTCTGCCGAGTTGCCAGCCCCACACCTGGCTTTGGAAAGATGCTGGGGTGAGGGTCACTCAGTCCTGCTTGGCTGCTTCTGTTTGTGAAGAAGACTTTTGTGCTGGGGAGGCGGGGAGGCTGTGTTCTTCCTATTTCACCCCCCCTCCCAGTCTTGGCTGTCCAAAAAGGATGCTTTCCTCTCATCCACTCGTTCCCTCCTCACCTGCCAAAAACAGTGCCAGTGATTAAGCCGAAGGAGCCCTAGGAGGACAAGCCCCCCTCACCACCACCCCTCCCCCACCCATCTATCCCTACAGATCCTATTTTCTTGAAAGCCGTGTTCCTGTGAGCTGGAGGAGGGGGCTGGGATCAGCTATCCTTGGTTCAATCCGGGGCTGATGTGCACACTCCATTACAAACAACTGGCTGTGCCAAGCGCCCTTCCTCACACCCCCCTGGGTCCTGCTTCCCTTGGGGTGGACAGCCAGGGAAGAGCAATGTGCACTTCTGGAAGCTTCTGACCACACAGGGCTGTCTGCCCAACCCAGACCTGGCTCTGCTTCCCCGGCACCTGCTCCTCTTGCTAAATGTCATTCAAAGGCTCCAACTGGGCCACGGTGGCCAGCCTTCCAGAACAGGCACTGCCCTTCCTTCATGGGGAGCAGAGAATGGGGAAGTTGGTCTTGGTATTCCCGACCTCTCTTTCTTCCCTCGGTGGAGTCAGGACGCCACACCCCCAGTTTCCCTCTGTGGCCACCCTGGGGGAGGGCAGGGCAGGCTGTGCCCCAGATCCAAAACAAAACCCAGAGCCTCCTAATGGCCTCTCATTAGCGTGGTCTGCCCTGGTGTCCGCATTCCCCCTGCAGGAGCCCCTCTTTGGAAAAAGGGCTTTTATTACACATCTGAGTGTTCACTCTGGTTTGAAATCAGATCCAGATGGGCTCAGCCGCATCTGGGCACTTTTCTTTGCAGGGCTGAAGGCGGCTCATTTGAGAAATGCTTGTTGTCTGAGCCTGTTACAAATACAAACAGGGATATTTAGGGAGCATGGTCAGATCAGTCCAGAACCAGACTGAGCTCAGAACCTGTCAGGATCTGCATGTGGGGAGGGGGTTACTGACTAATGTAGGCTGAGGCTGGGAGCTGACAGAGTAGCAGGGGTGGAGGTTTGGGTACAAGCTTTCCTAGGAGGAATAAGGCTTAAGAGCCAGCCAGCTTCCTGGGGCATCCTTTCTGAATGGCCAGGGCCTGATAAATACTCTGGTGCAAGCAGAGCCCCCACCCGGGAAGGCTGGGAGGGAAGATGAGGACAGCGTCCCCATGTGAGGGGTGAAAGCCAGGCTCCAGCCCGAGTCCTTACTGTT
Source organism: Chrysochloris asiatica (assembly GCF_000296735.1). Classification (NCBI taxonomy): domain Eukaryota; kingdom Metazoa; phylum Chordata; class Mammalia; order Afrosoricida; family Chrysochloridae; genus Chrysochloris; species Chrysochloris asiatica. The sequence goes on from NW_006408558.1 coordinate 21,521,499, forward strand.
ATTACCACCCGCGTGATTTCATCCAATTATAAATTGTAATTTCTCTATGAAAGCGAGAGATGGAAAGAGTCCAATGAGGTCATCTGCCTCTCTGGCCCAAGCGAGGAAATTGTTTTATACCGCTGGGGGTGGAGGTGGAGGCGACAGGGCCTCTGCGTTTAGAGAGGACAGTGGCGGTGGCCTGGAGCAAGCGTGGAGGCTCCAGCCAGCCAAGGAGAGAGACTGCCGAGTGACGAATCCAGGAAGGCAGGCTTAGCCCACCACGGTGTGTGTCTGCATCAGGTCCTTCCCAAAGCTCTCACAGGTGGCCTGTGGACCCACCTGCCTTGTCTCCAGTCACTGAACTTCCAGCAAGAGTGAGTCTGCTCAGTCCTCACCCCTCACCTCCTACCTCAGACCTCTCTTGCACTGTTGTGTACCACCATGGCAGTGGTGTGATAGCGTGTAAAGGAACAGTTTCTCTGGCTTTCAGAGGAAGGAGCTGCATCTTTCTGGGAGACACAGGCAGCAGCGCGAGAGTTAAAGCGAATAGAAGTCAATCCAGTGAACTGATGGTACATGGAGGGGGTTGCAATCATTGTAATGAAGCAAAAGTGTATGCTTTGTTGAACGTGCAAACTGCTGATCTGCTCTGGAAACCTTCATTCACAATCAAAAGTTTAAAAAATAAAGCAGGAGTTGCAACTGCATGCTGACAAGTAGATCTCCAGGAGGTGACTCAGTGCCTCACACACAGTAGGTGCTTAATTAATGCACCCAGCCTCAGCAGATGCTTAATTAATGCACCCAGTTTCCCACTCACTAGGCCTTTACTAAATGCACCCAGCCTGGACTCTGGGCCTAGCACACAGTAGGTGCTTAATAAATGCACCTAATCTAGGCTCAATGCCTTGCACACATGAGGCTCTTACTCCATGCACCCAGCCGGGGGTCAGTGTCTCACACACAGTTGGTGATTAATAAATGCACCCAGCCTGGGCTCAGGGCCTTACATACAGTAGATGCTTAATAAACGCACCCAGCCTTGTTCCATGCCCTCCCCCCACAGTAGATGCTTAATAAACACACCCAGCCTGGGCTCAGGGCCTTGCACACACTGTTATTAAGTGCCATCAAGTTGGTTCCAACTCAAAGCGACCCTGTAGAGGGGTTCCAAGGAGCAGCTGGTCACTGTAAACCACCAGCCTTGCGGTTCCAACCGATCTTGTGGTCGAGTGCTTATCTGACAGCGCCACACCAGGACTCCTTGCACCTTGCACACACCAGGCTCTTACTAATACACTCAGCCTGGGCTCAGTGTCGTCCCCCCCCCCGCCCCCCACGGTAAGTGCTTAATAAATGCACCGAACTTGGTCCAGTGCTTTGCACATGATGATGAAGATGCTAAGCGCTGTTGAGTCACTACACCTACCCATGGCGACCCTGTATAGGGTTTCCGAGGAGTGGTTGGTGAGCTCGAACTCCCGACCTTGTGGTTCAAACCGACCTTCAAGTCTAGTACATTAACCCACAGCACCACACCAGGACACATTGTTGTTGTTGTTGTTAAGTACCATGGAGTCGGTTCCGACTCATAGCGACCCTGCACAGGGTTTCTGAGGCTGTAAATCTTTATGGGAACAGAAACCCTCATCTTTCTACCATGGAACAGCTGGTAGTTTCGAACTGGCGACCTTGAGGTTAGCAGTCCGATTCATAACCACTACGCTACCAAAGTTCCTTGTTGTTGTTATTAAGTGTTGTCAAGTCAGTTCCGACCCATAGCGACCCTGTATAGGCTTTCCGAGGAGCAGCTGGTGAGCTTGAACCGCCAATCTTGCAGTTCAAACGGCTTTGCAGTCTGGTGCATTAACCCATAGTACCACACCAGGACTCTAGGACTCATTGGTGGTGGTGGTTATGTGCCGTGGAGTCGGTTCCGACACATAGCGATCCTGTACAGGGTTTCTGAGGCTGTAAAACTTTACGGGAGCAGAAAGCCTTATCTTTCTCCTGTGGAACAGCTGGTAGTTTCAAACTGCTGACCTTAAAGTTCGCAGCCCGATTCGTAACCACTACGCTACCAGAGTTCCTTAGTAGGCACTTAATAAACACACCCAGCCTGGCTCATTGCCTTACATACAGTAGGCACTTCATGAACACAGTGTATCTAGCAGACTTCTCACTTCTGTTGCCTCGTGTGGAAAACCAAGGCTTTGATAACATCCCCTGATCCAGGGTTCCTGTGGCCACACCTTCCCTGTGCAGGAGGTGGGTTCCCCATCTTGGAACCCAGGCTTGGTGTCTTGAGGACTGCCTATCTCAGAGACCATATGCCCCAGACCCTGTGCAGAAGGTAAGGGGTGATGTCTGGAGTGGATTCTTGCAGGAGGGGGGCAGCATAGGGAAGCAGATGTTGGGTTCCTTAGGTTGCTTCTATGGCATATGAGATAATATATTTTTCAGCCAAGGTGAACCTGGCTGTCAGCAGTGAGGAGGTATGAGCTTGGGGGTAGTGCTGTGGCTTTTCCTATGTGTGGGTGCGTAATGATGATCATTTGTAGCCACCTGCATTCACCAATCCTAATGAAACCCAGGAATAAATATGTAAATACTTACTCCCTAGAATACCCAGTGGGCACCACTAGAATGCGTGAGCTGAGACCACATGGTGGAAACAGGGAGTGATTGTGTGTGGGATTTTCTGTGCGGTTAGTTAAGTCAATGAAGGACATAGGGGAGCGATGCAGTCCCAGGGGTTTAGTAATCAGGGCCCTCTTTGGCCTCCGTGAGTGTCCAGCTTTGAGTGTTCTGTTCACCACCCTCTGCTCAGAGGCTCCAGGGTTAATCTCTTCAGTCAGAACCAAAGAACCATTTTTCTTGGTCAACATAATAAAAACTTCCATTTGTAAGTACTTGAGATTCTTATACAGTTTTACTTTTTGTTAAAAACCACCATATCGGAACTATATAAAAAGGCATTTGAAAGGGACGAAAGCCAGCCAGCCAGTCCTCAATTCCACATATCCATCCAGGCCTTCACAGTGGGACATGAGCTGCTCATGTACATGATTGACTAGGGGCAACATGCTATCCTTCTCCAGGTCATTTCTGCTCTGCTATCTCCATTAAGCCTTGGGACAATGGGACAGCTGGCAGGGTAAGACAGGGATGACAATCCCCATTGTACAGATGCAGTGATATCTGAGGATGGGGGGACTTGCATGAGACTAGGGCCTAAAACGCTGGACCAACCAGTTACCTTCTCTCTGCCCTTGACCAAGTCTCAGCACAACAGAAACACACCACACACCACCCAAACACAACCGTCAACGGCACCAAGGGGTCCTGTGTACCACTTAAGACCCTCTATGCACCCCTCCACACATCCATCTATATCCGTCCATCCATCTCTCCAACCATGCATCCAATTGTCTATCCATCAATCTAACCACCCATCCATCATGCATCCATCCATTCATCAATCCATGCATCCATCTATCCATCCAACCAACAGCCACTCACCCACCTACCCATTCATTCACTTACTCACCCCTCCATCCATCCATCCATTTACCTGCCTATCTACCCACCCATCCATAATCTATCATCCATTTATCCATCTACCCACCACCCTGCATGTTTCTTGAGGCCCTCTGTGCACCCTTCCACACACCATCCATCCATGTATCTTCCATGCATCCATCCATCCATTGATCCATCCATCTAACCACCCACCTATCCACCCATTCACACACCATCCATCCATGTATCTTCCATCCATCCATCCATCCATCCATCCATCCATCCATCCAACCACCCACCCACCTATCCACCCATTCACACACCATCCATCCATGTATCTTCCATGCATCCATCTGTCCTCCCACCCATCTACTCACCCACCCACCCATCACTCATCCATTATTCACCACCCATCCATTTATCTATCCATCCATCCATCCATTCCTCCATTTATTCTCTCATCCATCTATCCATTCATCCATGCAGTCAACCAACATATACTGAGTCTAATCATGCTCCAGGTACCGTGTAAGACATTGGGGACACTAAGGGAGTTTGAGGTCCAGTAGGAAGCCATTGGTTTGAAGAGGGCCACAGTGTGCTACAGACATAGGGCACTGTGGAGGCAGAGAGCCCCACCTTGCTCCTCCTGAGGCTGGAGGTGCGCTAGAGGAGGCTTCCCAGGGAAGGTTCTGGGACCCTCCAGATCCTGTATCATGCGAGTTACATGTGAGCTCAGTGATGAGGAGGAGTGGGCAGGCATGGCTGCATTTCCTCATTGAACACCTATTAAGCTTACACCCCCCTGACCCTCAGGGCCCCACCCCAAGCGGAACTGTCCTTCAGTTTCACAGTTCACGCTGCCTTAAACACTGTACTCAGTGATATTAATTCCTATATTAGCAATTAGCCCTCCTGTTTCATTTCAACCTATGGCTCTCGGGGACGGATTTTATGTGTGTGTGTCATTAATCAGACGCCTGGTATGTGCCGCTGGAAGCCCAGGTGGGCTTTATGGCTGGTGACTGAGCTGAGTGGCATTTCAAATGAACAACACTCCGCCCCCCTCCCTGGCAGAGCTGCCCTGTGGCAAAGAGGACAGAGTTGAGATCATTGTAAGCAGGTCAGAGCTGGTGAGAGCTCAGGGACCCAGGGTTTCCTTTCATTAGGATTTCCAGGCTGAGGTCACATCTGTATCTGACCTTGACAGATGAAAAGGCTCTTTGTGACTCAAACCTGGAGTTTGTTTGGTGGCTGCCAACTTCTCCCCACCAGGACGCCTACCCACGGCCATCCACAGGGCCAGTTCCTTTCTTCCCTTCACAGCATGTGGGTCACCTCTCTCTCTGGTGCCACCAGTATGGATTGGGTTCTTCCCTGAGGACAGAGGGCTTGGTGATGGGGCCACAAGGCAGGGAGAACTTTCCATTTAGGTGGACGACTACTCTTGTAACAGGATCGGCATGGTGGGGTGAGAATGGGAAGAGCATTTCAGGCAGAGGAACAGCATGTGCAAAGGTTCAGAGGCAGGAGAGTTTGGTGCATTGAGAAGGCTGTCATTCCCAAAGCTTAGGGCAAGGCTGTGAGATGAGCACAAAGAGGAGATTGAAGCCTGGGGGTGGGGGGCGCTTTAAATGCTCTCCTTTGGGCCTGGCCTTTATGCTGAGGCAACTGGGGAGCCAGTGAGGGTGCTCAGGCAGAGAGGAGCAGAGTCAGAATCAAAATCTGAAACGATCACTCTGGCTGCTTCAGGGAGAGCTGGAGGGACTGAGGTGCATGGGTAGGGACCAGTACCATCTGGGACAATGCCTTTAGGAGCAGGAGTGGGTTCTAGGTGCCCCACCCCCTCTCCTGCCCTGCCCCCTTCACACTCACTGGGGGGGGGGGGTGCCCAGGCTCCTGGAATCGCAGCATTGCACCCGGATTAGCAGAGGGAGCTGGTGAGAAGGGGTGGAGGCGAGAGGCAGCTTACTCCGTGTGAACCTCTGAGCTCCACTCGGCTAATTAAACCGCTTCCTGACAAACCCAGACTTTCCGGGACCGGTGTGCGTGCGGATGCATGTGGGAGGTGGTCTCTGGGTGTCTACTGGACCCCATCAGATACCACCCTCAGAGACAAACTATTGGGGGAGGTGGAAGCCAGGCGGGGGGCATGAGGGGGCGCCGTCAGCAACTCCATGGTCATGTTACAGAGGTGCAGCTTCCTCTGAAACAGAACTCCTCTTGGAAAAAATGCCACAGGATTCCAAGGGACAGATGACTCTCTACAGGGTGGGCTGGAGCAGGACTTTGGGGGGTTGAGGGCAGCTGTACCAGAAGTGGCCTGGAATTCCTTTCTGTGCCCTGGGCCAGTTAAGGTCGGAGAGTTCCTGCTCTCAAACCTTCAATCCCACAGCTGCTGAGCCCAGCAGCCCCTCCTCTGCACCTGGGGGTTTGGTGGCCTGGTTTTTCCTGGCTCAGGGTGCTGGGGAGGTTGGGGGCTCACAAGTCTGAGGACATAGCCCCATAATACAGTCAAGGGACAGGGACCTAAAACAGTCATCTCCGGATGATGGGCGAGGAGAAGGAGTAGGCAGACGGTCTGAAGAGCCTCCTCAGCCTGAAGTATTATTGTGGCTTTGCAATCTCTTCCGAGCGAGCAAGGGAGGGTGAGCAGCAGGTGGGAGGATCTGTGCCCATGTGAGCCCATGAGAGTGGGCGAGGGGAGGACCAGCCAAGGACGGCTCATGCTCCCATCATGGACCACTGCGCCCAGCCTTGAGCGGGCTACCCTTTGCCTGCAGGGGCTGGAGCCTGCCCACCCACAGAGAGGTTCTCCCCACTGCCTGTGACTCCCAGGAAGGAGAGGCTGCCTGCAAGCTGGGCTCTTGACCAAGAGTGAGGCTGACCCGGGGGAGCCAGGGGGGGAACAAGAGTTGGAACCGCTGATCTTGGGAAATTAGTCAGCTATTGCCAGCAGCAGACCATGGCTTTAATGTCCCCCACTCCTGCCATGGTGCCCCTAGCTCAACCCCTCAGCCAAGGGGGCAGAAAGACCTGCTCCCCTCCTGGTTGCCCTCCCTCAGCCTCAGTCCCCTCCCCAGCCTCAGACCCTGACTTAGAATTGACCTTGTCCCTCTGCTGAAGCCCCCTCCCTATCTCCTTCAGCAGTAGGCTGATGCTGGGGGAGGGGAGCTGCATGGCATGCATCATCAACCACCACCACAAACAGCAACCGCTGCATCCTCCCAAGAGACGGATGCTGCCCACCATATTCAAAAAGCCACAGGCCGGGCCATACGCTCCACATCATCCAAATTCCCCGGGCGTGGCAGGTCGAAGCTGTCTTTTCTTTCAGAAGTTTCCGCTGACAACCTCAGTTCTTCATTCCCTCCCGCCAGCTGTGCCTGCCTGCAGCCCTGGGGAGAGGTACCCTCTCACCAGTTCCCCCAGCTCTCTGGTTTCCCTGCACCAGCCAGAGTCTGTGCCAAGGGATTTTCGCCTCGGTGTTGGAAATCTCCCCCTCTCCACCCCCCACTTTCCCGTAAACATGCACTCCGGCCGGGAGCAACGTTGTGCGAGTGGGCTCCCAGTCTGGACTTTGTTAATATTTACAGCGAGTGGTTCAGGAAGCCATTAGCTTCCTTTCTTTTCTTGTTGTTAATTGAAAGAGGAGAAAATGGTTGTAACACTTCAAAAGGACTTAAAGTGCTGCCTGAGAGACCATCTGAACTGAGAGGAAGGCCATGGAAAGAGAGAGCATTTAAAATAAAAATCTGAGTGAGGGCCACACCTCACACAAGGATGGAATGACGCTTTTCCCTCATCTTTGTAGACGCCTGCCTGGCTTCCCTCTGAGGCTTCCTTATTGCCTTTCATTGTGTATTTTCCTTTTCATTTGGGAACCTGCCTTAAAGGAGAGGAGGATGAAGAAAAAGGACTTGGAGCCTACTCTTGTTACTAATGAGATACTTTAAAGCCGGTGGCTAACGATGTCCCTGGTACCAGAGGGGACAGGGCCTGGGCCTTACAGGCAGCTGTAGGTTCAGAGGTTTCTGATCTGTGGCACCCAAACACAGGCTCCTCCCTCCCTGGAGGCAGCCCAGGGCGGAGACTCCTTGGCCTGCTCATCTGAGTGCCCTCTCAGTGAAGTGCTGGGGCCCGAGTCCCCCCAGGAAAGCTAGGGACCAGTCAAGGATACCAAAGTCCTGGTGGGGGCGTGGGGGAACTTTCTGAGTCCTTGAAAACAAGCTGCTGGGAGGTCTAGTCTCAAGGGGCCTCCAGCCTCTGATTTGGCCTTCTTCAACCTAATGATAAATGATCCTCTCTGGGAACCTTCACTTTCAGCTTCTGGAGTCTTTGCCCCATATAATGTGGGGCAACATGAGGACTCTGTGTCAGATGGGAGCGGATCTGGTGACTCAGAAAGTCTCATTATGCCAGGAGCTATTCTGCCGTTCCATTCTGCTGACAACTGTCCCCTCCTCCAGGAAGCCCTCCATGGTTGCCCCCTGTCTTCAGCATGCCTCAGCATGGCCTCTCATGCTCCCCAGCATGCTTCTCTATCAGGATGCATACATGGAGCAAGGTGGCTGACCGAATCAGACACAGAGAAATGCCTAGTGCCACAGCGCCAGGCTGCATTAAAGGATGTATAAGCGGAAGTAGCAGTCAAGAGATCAGACGACGTATTGCACTGGGCAAATCTGCTGCACAGGAACTTTTTAAAGTATTGAAGAGCAGAGATGTCAGCTTGAGGACTAAGGTGCGCCTGACCCAGGCCATTGTGTTTTCAATAACCTCATATGGATGCGAAAGCTGGACAGTGAATAAGGAAGATCATAGAAGAATTGATGCCTTTGAGTTGTGGTGTTGGAGGAGAATACTGAAAGTGCCATGGACTGCCAAAAGAACCAATAGATCTGTTTTGGAAGAAGTGCAGCCAGAGTGCTCCTTGGAGGCCAAAATGGCTAAGCTTCGTCTCTCCTACTTTGGACATATTGTCCGGAGGAAACAATCGTTAGAGAAGGATGTCATGCTGGGTAAGGTAGAGGGTCGGAGAAAAAGAGGAAGACCCCCAACGAGATGGATCGGCCAGGTGGCATCATTGATGGCGTCAAGTGTGGCAGCGGTAGTGAGGTTGGCCCAGGATCGGACATTGTTTCGTTCTGCTGTGCATGGGGTCACTATGAGTCGGTTCCGACTCGATGGCACCTGACAAGCTGCACACTGAAGGAGGTGATCTCCATATCGTCCTTCCCTGCTTCCGCACAAATAGGAAGACTGTTCAATTCTGGGCAGCCAGAATGCAGAGGAGGAAGCTCAGAGGGGTGAGAAGTTTTAGGGACATGATCAAGGGGAAGTGATGGGCCCGTTCAGCCCAGCACAGGGAAGGGAACAGGCCCCTGCCCTGGGTTATCTGGATAACAGACCACTCTGTTCCGCATGGCCCAAGAACTAAACAAGGTCCAGGAGGGAAGACTAGAGAGAGACTTTGAGTTAAGGAAGAAATCTTTAACAGGCAGAGCTGCCCAGAGATGGACCAGGCAGTCGGCACAGAGTGGGTGAGAGGTTGCACAGGATGAACATAACAAAAGTGGCTGTCCTGTGCCCTCTGCATGTTTGAGAGGAGGCTAAGTTGGCCACAGCCTCGCTCAAGCCTCAGTTTCTCCTCCATGGGACTCCACCCCTCTTAACTCTCACACTCTCCCTCCTGATTATAATCATTCCACTGGAGATTCCAACTCTTCAGGGCAAGGATTGTGCCAGGAGCAACCACAATAGCTGAGCTGATTGAGTTTAACGATGCCTCCGGCACAGGGAACTAAGTGCTTTATGTGGACAATAATAATACTAACAACAATAGTAGTGACTTCATATTAAGTCTGAAGCCGGCACTATTCATACATCATCTCACCGAATCCGCTCAACACCCAACAGGGCAGGCACGATTATTACCATTTCAATTTTCCACTTGAGGAAGCAGAGATATTAAGGCACTGACCCAAGGTCACATAGTGGGTCCACTGCAGAACCCAGCTGCAAACCCGTTCCAGTGTCTCCACTCTGAGCACGCCTGTGTGGCCAAGCCCCAGAGGCTCAGCTCACATGGATAGGGGAGCTGCAGATGGAGCTCCATGCTCAGAGGGCACATAGTAAAGGCTCTGAGAAGGCCCGCTGCAGAGACCCCAGCTTTACTGTGTTCATTCCAGCAGCGGTTATTAACTGCTGGCGTTAACCAAGTTAGACTTTTTCCCCTAACACCTGTTCAACTTCCTAAGGAGCCCTGATGGCACTGTAGGATAAGCATTGTGCTGCTAGTCACAAAGTCAGCAGTTCAAACCCACCAGCAGATCTTCGCGAGAAGATGAGTCTTTCTACTCTTGTCAAGACTGACAGCCTGGGAAAGCCTGCACATGTACATGGTTGCTGTGAGTCAGAATCAACTTGATGGCAGTAGGTTTTGGTTAAACTCCCATGATCCCTATGGCCTCAACACGTTTTGGGCAACTCCGTAGGATGTTCTTCCCTTCACTGACCAGTCTCTGGTCATGGGCTGCTGCTGTTCTATGCAGTGGTGAGGAAAATTGTGTCCTGATCCCAGCTCTGTGCCGGCCACACAGTAGGCCCTCAGCAAATGAGGGCTAAGTAAAGAGGGACTGGAAGATGCTGTGTTGGGACCACACCCTCCATCTTCTCCACCCATTCTGGTCCCAACATGAGGCCCTCTGGACATACCCGGCCACAACCTTCTGTGTGGCACTGTGGGCTAATACGTCAGACTGCAAAATTGTTTGAACTGCAAGGTCGGTGGTTCAAGCTCACCAGCTGTTCCTTGGAAACCCTATACAGGGTCGCTATGGGTCAGAACCGACTCAACGGCACTCAACAACCTTCCCCATTGTAGCCAAGCAGTGCTCCTTTATAGGGTGAGAGCCCTGTGCCCCTGAGCCAGCATCCCCACCAGGCACAGCCCCTCTTCCCCACTTCCTATTTCCTGGGCTCCCGCCTTGGCATTCTGATCACACCCCCAGCCCTGCCTGGAATACTAATTCCCCCAAGATGAAACCATCCGTGTTTAATTTTTTTTAAGAGCCAGGCAGAAATAAAACACAAGAAAAGGGGAGGCATTCGTGGGTGGAAGTAGGAGCCCTCCTTGAAGCTCTTCCCAAAGCCAGCTCTCTGGGTAACTGCCTCGAGACTGGGCCATGCCACTGGTCATCTTGGTGTCCTCAGTGGATAGGAGCAGGGGAGAGGGCCCAGGGTGGTCACCAGCTCCCGGCCTACTCAATTGCTGAAGGAGGGTTGTTTTTGAGGCCAGTCTGGAGGGAGCCTTCGTAATTATAACTGGCAATCAGGTCTCCTCTTCCTCTAATTTGTTGGCAAATTAGGGTTCTGCCTTGAGCTTGTCGGAAAATGGAGCCTGAAGCCTGAAGCCTGCCCAGAGAGGGCTGGGGTCGCATGGGGGTGCAGCTGAGAGCACCCAGAGAGGGTGGGCCTTATCACAGCACCCTCAGCCTGTTTCGGGGGAGCCCCAGAGGGAGGCCGAGAGCACAGGAAAGAATGGTGGGAATGGGCAGTCCAGGGCCCCTCAGAGCTAAATGACGCTGGAAACAGTGTCTATTTTTGTATATAAAATGAGGGTAATGTCATAGCAGGCATTCACAGGGCCAGGTCAGGAGGAATTGAGGTAGCCGGTGACCACCGTTAGGACCAGATCCGGCCACTTGAAGTATGTCACAGAATGGGCTACTTTACTAGGATGTGTCAGGAAAGTGCACCAAGTCATACGTGCTTCTTCAGCATCCCCTCTCCTCAGCCAGGCTGCCTGGGAAGCCCTCTCAGCACAGACCCCTCCCCTAGCTCAGCCCACAGCCCCCCCATACCCCCTTCCAGGCTTCTCCTGAGCATCACTTGGCCCCAGGGCCTTCAGTGTAGCTTGATGCCACTTCCTCCTTACAGCATCCTCCTCACACCCCAGTTTAACATCCTAATGTCCCCAGAGGGGAAAATGAAATGGTAACGGCAGGAAACATGACAGAACATGAAACATGATGAAATCAGCAACGTAAATTATGGAACTGAAATCACAGCCTTGCTGGTCCGCAGCAGGAGAAATGCTGTCAAATGCTCCTCAGACCCAAAGCCTGGAGTGGGGCTGCTATGCCCCGCCTGCCTAGAACCCCTTCATGTCTTGCCCTGGGCCTAGAACCCCTCAAACCCTCCCTCCCTTCCCTTTTCCTCCCCAGCCTCCTCAGAGATGCCTAACTGACAGGAAGGCCACAGGCCTTGTCTCCTGAGACGTGACTCTGTGGTACAGTTTACGCTCTAAATGTCTCCCGTGGACCCCAACCTGTCCTCTCTGGGTTCTTTTCATCCATTTATTGGCTTTTCCTAAGAGCTCAGGCACCAAATCCCTACCTCAGGCTCTGCTTCTGTACAGCCCTCTCACAGAACCCCAGGCTTCTTGGTGGAGAGACCAACTGGGCTTAGATGGTGGTTAGAGACACCCAGCCCCACCATAGCCCCGGGCCCTGCCATGGCCTCCCACTGTCTCCCTTCTCTGTGCACCTAGACTGTGAGGCCTTCCTTCCCAGGCCCTTCTAGGTGATGCAGCCACACCTGAGCTGGTACAGGGAGGACGGTTAGAAGTGAAGGTTGTCATCTGGTCACCGCTGCCTCTGCTGTGGGGGCCACGTCATAAATTATTATCGACCCAGTGCTGGCCTGGCCTGGAGACTAGTTGGGGAAATAAAGTACCGGACTCAATAATTGTGCCCTGCCGCCTCAATTTACTTATTTGTGGCTTTCCTACCCACTAGGAAGCGCGACGATAAATAACTGCTGACTATTATTAGACTCGCGGATGGAAAAACACTACACAGATCCATTTTTCGATGCTGGCTCTTGACCTGCACACCCATCAGCCCTGCTGGGCTAGATGTGATCCCCCAGCACCCTCTGCTCTCTGAACTCAAGCTGTATGGGGAATGAGACTCCTGGAACTCAGGCACAGGGCAGAGTGTGTGTCCTCACCTCCCTATATCCCTGCTCTAGAAGGTTCTGGGTTTAGGACCCCAGGACTGTTGAATCCGAGTCACGAACATCATCATTGTTCCCTGGATAGTCTCGTCATACGCACTGAGAGAACTTTAGACACCCTTTGATTGATTCAACCCCCTTGTGTCACAGAGGGGCAAACCGAGGCTCAGAGACATTAAGTGCCCTGCCCAATGTCACACAGGACAAAGCTGGGTTTTGACTCCGCACCATAGCTCCTCGTCTTTTCTGAGGTGGTGGAGGGAGGCACCTAACAGTGGGTACAGAAAACTGAGAAAGGGGTCCTTTCCCTGCCCCTCCCCTCAGCCCTGATCCAGGGTAACTGGCCACTTCTCTGCATGGCCTTTACCACAACCCCATCATCGCACTGGGGAGCCCCAGCTTTGAGTCCAGCCTCAGACCAAGTCTTCTTTTAAGACATCTTCTCTCTGGTACATGTACAGCGGGGTCTGGCTCGGGGAGCAATCACTTGTTCTGAGAACAGTCTTCCAAAGTGGCACCCGTTCAACGGTTTCAAAAATGCGTGGCTGGCAATGTGGCAGTTGTTTAGGTTGAAATGAAAAGCCAATGGAGGAGGCAAGTGAAGCCCCACCACCGAGGTGCCACACCTGTGTGGCGTCTCAACCCCACTCCACCAGGTAGGCGACTCCTCCATATTACAAATGAGGAAACCACGGCCAGGAGACATTACATACCTTACCCTAGGTCTAGGATTTCTCCAGGACTTTCACGGGTTTAGCACGAGTCCCTGGAAACTCCTTGTTATTATTAAGTGACATCAAGTCAGTTCCGACTCATAGCGACCCTGTATAGGGTTTCCAAGAAGTGGCTGGTGAGCTTGAACCACCTACTTTGCTGTTTAAAGCGACTCTGCAGGCCAGTGCAGTAACCCACAGAGCCACACCAGGAAACTCCTTAGTCATGGACAAAAGGGGACAGTGGGCCACCCTATCTGTCTCACAGCTGGTAGCCGGCTGTTAACTGTTGCTCTTTCTGACCCCAGAGTTGGTGCATGTTCCTAAAAACAAAACAAAACCAGTTGCTGTCTGGTTGACTGAAACGCTTGTTGAGCCCACATGTGCCACAGGGCTTTCAGGGGCTGAGACCTTTCAGAAATAGATGGCCAGGCCTGTCTAACAAGGCGCCTTTTGGGTGGACTTGAACTGCCAACCTAGTATTTAACCATTTGCATCAATTAATGGCTTTGAAACGTCACCCCCTGTACCATCATCAGACTGTGTCTTGCTCAACCCGACACCCCCCTGCCCAGACTCTGAAGGACCGCGCATCCTCTTTCCATCCAGCTGGCTGGCTTCCCTCCCTACACCCAGGGGTGCTGCTCATCCTTTGACTGATCTTGGGACTCAACCAAGGGGAGAGGGAGGGAAGTGATGCAGGTGAAGTGGGTCCCCCCTTCCCATTGCTTCCCGCTTGCCAGACGACTTCGCTCTCTGGGTCTGGGAACCGCTGCCTCCCCTGTGGGGCCTGTGTGGGAACTGTTCCCCACTCTTTCCCCCCACCCCATGACTTTGTGTATAGTCCCTTCAACACATTGATTGTCACTAGGATCCTGCCCAGTGGGTGCCTGGCCAAATCATAACACAATACCTACTGCTACCTCCTGAAAGTCCGAATCTTTACCATCGACATCCACTCATGTCACGCCCCTGATGGCCCAGTGAGGAGAAACTTAGTCACAGATGGAGCAACTGAGGCCCAGAGAGGTTAGATGACTTGCCCTGGGTCACACAGCTAGGACAGGTGACCGGGCTCTAAGTCTGTGTTGAAGGAAAAACTCAGACTCAGAGGGAAGAAGGGACCTGCCGGACGCTGGTGAGAGACACACTGTGAAGGAGAGGGGTACAGTGAGTGAGTGGGGAGCTGCTCACAAGGGGGTCCCAGTGCTCAGGGCACAGTGAGGGACCCAGAGGTTCTAAGGAAACAGGAGACTAGCTCTTGCCCACGGGGAACTGTGCTTTGTGTGGGAGGGCAAAGCATCCACATTAGAGGGTGCTGAGGATCGCACGGAGGCCAAGAGAGGCTGTGCCCCAGACATGTGGGGGAAGGTGGCTTGTCGGGGGTGCTCAGGAGGGTCCACACAGGCAGGAACTCGAGGTCCCCAGAACTGTCAGATTCGAAGTCTCAGGGCTGGGTGGAACCCAGGCTTTCCCCCTGAGGTCCTGTCCCCTCTGGCTGGCAGTGGAGCCGTGTGACGCATGACCCTCCATCTCCTGGCTACAGCCCCTCCCGGTTCCTCCCGGGGGAGGCAGTGACTTTTATCCACTCACCTGGAGGCGTTCAGGCCTCTCCAGGTCCCCAAGTGGCTCAACTTCATTTTTGCTGAGCCTTTCTGAGTAACCACATCCCTGGGGCCTGGAGGGCGGCTGGAAAGACAAGTGAGGGAGAAGGTGGTGGGGGCAGCGCTCATGGGGGGGGGCCTGTCTTTCTTATCAGTGTTGCTCCTTTGTTCCGTCTGCCCCATTGAGAGTGAGGCCAGAGCCCCACAGCACCACACTGGGCTGATGACCTCGGGCCCACCAGCCCCAAAGGGCTCTCTCTTCACCTCAAATCTTCCCCCAGTAATGAGGCATTGAGCCTTCACTTGGCCTGCCCACACTGACGAGGCCAGCAGTCCTGGCGCAGCCCTGAGGGAAGCCTCAGTGGACCGCCAACAACGCAGACCACCTGGCACCCAGTCACATATTGTACTTCGCTCTGGAGACCGGGTAGGAGGCCCCTGCGCTCAAGGGCGTGTGGCCTTGAGTACAGCATCCAACAGATACTCCGAGCAAATGTGGGAGGGAAACTTCTGGTCCTAAGAGAATGACCAGGACTAGGGCATGACCATGGCCCCGTGGCCCCTGGAGGGGTGGCTGAGGTGGTGGAGTCAGGGCCAGCATGGCAGGCTGAGGGGAGGCTGGCAGAGCTCACAGGTTCTATCCCCTCCTCTGACTTCCTGTCAGAGCTACTGTTCTGGTCTTTAGAAAAATAGCTTTCTACGGGAGTCAGATCTCTGGGGTCTCCCTCTTCTGCCTAGGCCCTCCCTGGGAGGCTGTGTGTAGTCAGGGCTGGACAGGATAACATGCAGATAAACAATGGGTCCAAGTGGGTGCCTGTGTGGGTGTCTCAACTGAGCGCAGGCAAAGGAGTCTGGGTAGTGAGCCCGAGGATGGGGTCCCTCCCAGGCCCAGAATCCACCCTCCTTCCTTCCTGGGCAAGCTGTTATACACCCCTGTCTGGCCATGGGACCAAGGACTCTAGAGCTCTTGTATGTCCTCCTTTCTTCTAGAAGGGCCTGTGTCTGCACTGAGGCGGGGTCTTGTGAGCTCCAAGCCTGTGCAGGTAGGTGTACTTGGCAAACCCTCCCTCACGTAACTGCACCATCATTTAGCTTAATGCCTTGTGGGCCACATTTGGGTACGGGTGAAATATGGCCCCGCATCATTTACTGGTGGGGATGTTAATTGTGTGCGGCTGGCAGAGCACAAACATGCATTTGGGGGTGTAGAGCACTGTGGCAGCCGTCCAGAGAGGGGGGCCAGTGGCGCCAATGGACCAAGGACAGGCGGAGGGGTTTGTGAAGGGCAGGAGCGATGGGGTGAGCTGGTCACCTGTGGTAAGACCCGTTCCAGGGAGGTATCTGCCAGGAGATGGGGGCTTACCCCACCAGTTTTCCTCTTTGTACCTCCACCATGGCAAGGAGAGCAGATGGCATCAGCTCCTGCCAGGAGAGGGCCCTCAGGGATGTGAGTGGGTTGCTATGGAAGGGCTGATGGCCCTCCCTTCTATCCCATCCCTGGCTACGGCTGCACAAGTTACAGGTGTATGGAGAAGTGGGAGGATGAGGGTTCAAGTCCCTGCTCTACCACAGACTGGGGGATTTGGGTGTGCCACAACCAGCTCAACATTGTCAGCTGTACACTGGGTGTGGGGGTCCTTCCCCCCTCTTTTCCTTTCTTTTGTTCTTCCATAAGCATGGATTGAACATGTACAACACGGTACCTGAAGCATGAGGAGCGTCAGCCAGATAGAAATGGGGTTGCAGGGAGAGGGAAAAGGTAAGAGGGGCAGAGGCAACAGCATGTGCAAAGGCCCAGAGGCAAGGAAGGCTTTCATTGCAGAGATACTGAGAAAAGTCCAGTGGGGGTGTAGCAGGTAGGCCAGGGGCCAGCAGCTTTGGACTTTACTACCAGGGCAGAGGAGAGACATGAGAGACTCAACTCGATCTGATGGTACAAAACCTGGTGGAGCAGGGAGTGTCTGGGAAGAGACCAAGGAGGTCTATATAGGAATGTTCTAGCATCTTCCCTCTGAGCTGGCTATATGTACTGTTGTTGTTGGTATTTGTTGTTAAGTACCGTCGACTCAGTTCTAACCCATAGCAACCCTGTATAGGGTTTCCGAGGTACGTTCCATATACCTCAATTAAACAGCGAATAAACAAGTAAAAGATACCTCTCTAGGACTCTCCGTGGGGAGTGTGGGGCAGGGTGGGACTCTTGGTCAAGTCCCCTCCTCTCCCACCCAACCGTAGGGGCTCACAGTGTCGAGTAGAGTCTTGGCCTCAAAATGGCACACAGTTTCCCCCCCACTGGAGTTCCTGGATGGCAGTTAATTGCTTGACTACTAACTGAAAGGTTGTTAGTTTGAACTCAGCAAGAGTAAGAAAGGACTGACAGTCTGCATTGGCAAGGTCACAGCCTAGGAACCCCTGTGGAGTGTAGTTCTGCTCTGAAGCACCAAGGTCACAGCCTAGGAACCCCTGTGGAGTGTAGTTCTGCTCTGAAGCACCAAGGTCACAGCCTAGGAACCCCTGTGGAGTGTAGTTCTGCTCTGAAGCACCAAGGTCACAGCCTAGGAACCCCTGTGGAGTGTAGTTCTGCTCTGAAGCACCAAGGTCACCATGACTTGGAGTTGACTTGGCATCACCGTGTTTGGTTTGGGTCACCTCACCGTCCTGGTTCTGAGTACCCCAACCCAGCCTGACTCAGTCTACCCTCCAGGCACAGACTGGTCTCAGCTCATACCCCATCCAGCTCCGTGTTCTAGCAGGAGGAGGGTGGGAACACCACAGACTCCTGCCCAGGAGCTGTGACCAGAGCCCCCAACACCCACCCCTCCCTAAGGTGTAGCAAAGCTGTCCATGGGGGTGGGGGCAGGAAGAGGCCTGCAATGTGTGTGGGAAGGAGTGGTTTCACATGGGAGCAGCCCCTTACATCATCCTCCCTACACTCAGTGTGTTGTTGTTGTTGAGTGCTGTAGAGTCGGTTCCGACCCATAGCGACCCTGTATAGGGTTTCCAAGGAGCAGCTGGTGAGCTTGAACCACCGATCTTGCAGTTCAAACTGACTTTGAAATCCAGCACATTAGCCCACAGAGCCATACCAGGACTCCGACACCCAGTGTAGAGGGCACTATCATCCCTCAAATGGGAAGCTGAGGAAACAGAGACCCAGAAAGGCCGGTCTAGCTTGGAGGGGCAGCAAAGCCCCCTAGGACCTGGCCTGAGTCCTGACCACTGACCCCCCCCTGACAACACTAAGTTTCCTCCTGGGACAGCCAGGCTGGGTCCTTGGCCAGCTCCAGGGGCCTGCAAGCCTGGACCATTCCAACTGGGCAATTCCTGTGCCAGCTCCCCAGGCCGACCTGGCTACTCAGAAGCCCCACGAAGCTGCGTGTGGTTGTAGGTGGAGTCTGTACTCGAGCTGGCCAAGCTGTAGCTTGTGGTGGACCCGGCAGGCAGCATGAGAGGCACTGGTGGAAGATTTATGATCTGGGTTCAAATTTAATTTGGGTGGAAGATCCCAGCCAGCCAGAGCGGCTGCCCCAGACAAATGGCCATGTCCTAGAAGCTCCTGAAGCTTGCACAAGGCAGGCTGGGTCTGTGTACCAGCCCCACTCCCTCCCCGGAAGGCCGCCCGCCACCCGCTGAGAAATCAGAGCACCAAATTCGATTTGAGGCGGGAGCAGCGGGGCGCTGAGCCTTGTTTGCACTTCAGCTTGAAACTGAACAAGACAGAATCGACTTTGGGCGGGAACTGCGTACACAGGGGTCTCCCTGCGGTGCCCAGGGGCAGTTCCACCCTCAGAGACGCTCTGCTAAGATGCCGGCTGGCCCCCCTCCCCAACCACCAGATACCCTCCTTAGCTGCCCTCTGTCCCTGTGCCCTTGTCTTCTGCCCCACACCCTAATCCTCCCCCACCCCCGGGACCTGAGTTCCACTGACACAGCCTTGAGCAAGTGACTGCAACTCTCTGAGCCTCAGTTTCCTCATCCGTAAAATGGGTGTGAAAATGGCATGGCAGCAGTATCATCTGACCTCCACATGCAGCTTCATGAGAAGGGAGGAGACTCGTTCTCAGCACCCACTGCCCAAGGCTGATTTCAGACAGGGCTCTGCCTTAAATAAACTCTTCTTCTCTGCTCATTCTTTGCAATGGCCACACAGAACTCACAGTTGTGGAGTTTGTTAGGAAAGTAACACAATTTGGGATCAAGAACGGCTTGGGATAGAGTTCTTTGGTGAGGAAAGCCTCTTTTGAACAGTACCCACAGGCAGGCCTTTCTCTGGCCCTTGGCCGCTTGGCCAGGCAGCTGCCTTGCTGTGTGTGGCAGGTGTTACAAAGCTCTTTAGTTCTGACAGCAAGTGCCCAGAGGCACCCCACTCTGCCATTCAGCCTCAGCCCAAAGACACTGGTTGGTAGGTCAGCTCACCCACTGTGGCCGCCTCGATCCCTGGGCTGAGGAGTCCACCTCGCTTTCTTGTACGGGTCTCCTGGTCCTGCTACCATTCCTGTGTTGCTGCTTCTCGCTGCCTTTCGCTTTCTCTGATGTTACAGTTTTCTGTCTCCTGGGCCTACAAGGTTCTCAGAGCAGGGCCCCGGTCCAAAAGTCATGCGAGCTCCACTCTTAGCTCTTTCTTGGTGTTAGTAGTAGGTGGTTGCCTGGCAGATGACAAAGCTAACCAGTCTCCCCTTCTTAGAGTTCCATACACTTTATTTGCATGGTCGCACTTAATAACCCCTATAAGGGGAGTCCTGGTGTGGCACTAGGGGTTATTGCGCTGGACTGCAAGGTCAGTTTGAACCACAAGGTCAGTAGTTCAAACCTACCAGCCACTGCTTAGAAACCCTATTCAGGACCTATTCGGAACCAATTCTACGGCACTTACCACCACCACCACCACCACCAATCCCTATAAGGTACTGTGGTGTGTCACTCTAGGATAAGCATTGGAATGCGAACTGAAAGGTTAGCGGTTCAAATCCCCAGCCACTCCTTGGGAACCTATACAGGGTCCCTATGAGTTGGAACCCACTCAACAGTACTTAACAACAACAACAACCCCTACAATGGTGCTGTGCATCTTGTTTGCACTATTAAAAAGCTGTCTAGTCCCCTTAGTGGCCACATGAATCGTATTTCCACCGCCCCACCTAATCGTTCGGTGAGCGTTACAAGACTGTAGTGAGAAAGGCCATAGAAGAGTGATCCATCACACTGCATGGGGGCAGTAGATGACTTAATACGTCCAAAGGGTTAGACCTGCGTGGTCCTCACTTGAAACCAGAAGCCCTCGCTGTCTAGCAGACAGCGCTGAGGGTTATTGACAGGGAACAGGATTCACAGAGTCCGGGAACACCCTTTGATCCACACACGGTTCTTGGTAATCCTGATAATCCCATGTCTTGCTCCCCACCTGGGACATCATCTCTCTGGATCTGTGGGTGCAGGTTTGGGTTTGTCCAGCCCAAGACTGGCTGGATAAGGACTAATACAGAGGACCCAAAGCCTGGGGTGGGAGGGGTCAAGTCTGAGCCATGGCAACACGAACATAGTCCTGCTTGCGTCTACTGTCCCCACACCACTGCTGTGGGCTGCTCTTCAGAGGAGACAAAATGAGGTTCAGAGACAGGAAGAGACTGTCCAGCAGAGATGACCCAAGCCCAGCCCCTGAACCCCAGAGCCCACCTTTTTCTCATCACCCACTCAGACTTCTTTGCTGCGTTCATACCTCCTGTCCATTGAGAGGGCCTGGGGAGCTGGGCAGCTCAGGTGGGGACAAGGAGGGCAGTAGGTGTACACCAGTAGGACCTGTGCTGGGGGCTCTGCAGCTGGGGGACAGGAGCGTCTCCCCAGCACTCACACACACTAATGTGCTGCTGCTGGCAGAAATCCAGGCCCGGAAATAGCAGTGTCACCTTCGGAGACTGAGGCTCTATGGCTGGTCTGCCAGGGTCTCCGGGAGGGGAAGGGAAGGGACAGAAGCATAAGTAAGTGCACACACCTGTACACACAGCCTCATGTCTACGTACCTGCACACACAACACCACACCTACACATGCATGCATACATGCACACACCAGCACACATGCACGCATATACCTGCACATACCCCACACTCATGTTTATATACATGCACACATCTGCACACACCGCACCACTTGCGCACATGTATATGTGAATGCACATATATACACACAACTTCACATGCACACACACATGCATGCATCAGCACACACCACCCCACAATGTATATGTGTATGCACATACCCCACACACATGTATACATATGCATAGCTGCAATAGTCTCGTGTACAAACATGTATGCATGCATGCACATATCTGCACATGTGCACACACAACCTCACACGCACACATGTATACATGCATGCATAGGTCTGCAACATCACCCACACACATATACATACATGTTCGTGTATGCACACAGCCTTGCATGCAGATGTGTAGGCACATATCTGCACACCTAACACACACACATATATGCATGCACGCACCTATCCATACACACTTCATACGCACACATGCATGCAGACAGGCACATACATGCACATACACATGTGTGCCTGCACGTGTATACCTGCACACACCCATGCACAAACGAACACATACTAGCACACACCTCACAAACACACATACATGTACACAATGCACACAATCTCATGCATGCACTTGTACACCTGCATGTATACAGGTGCACAACCTCACGTAATACAAACCTGTATTCACAGATGCTCACACACATTACACATACATACACCTGAATGCACATATTATGCACAACCATATATGCACAACCCCATGCACACACTGCATATCTGCACACATTTCACAAATGCACAAAGCCCACATGTGCACACATGTACTGTATACCTGTATGTACCTACACACATGCACAACCTGCACACAGCCTCACAGATGCACGTGTATACCTGCATACAGGTGTACATGTGAACACATGCCACATACCATAATGCACACACACCATCACACATGTTCACATGCCTGCATGTGTGTGCGTGAACATGGGCACGTGCCTGCACACACTACACATGCACAAGTACACAAACCTACACACATTGCCACACACAGGCACCAGTATGCATGCGTTCACATATATATGTGCATATGTGTGCATTCTTCTGGACATATAGCTGAACATACAGCTTCATGCATGCACATTTGCACCTGAACACATGCACACTCACTTGTGTATGCACACACATACACATGCACACATGTACCCTCAAACATGCACACATATACCTGCACACACTCGCATATGCTTGCATGTGTATCCATACACTTGCACACAGGATGGGGAGGGACAAGCTGTGGATTTGACCCACAAGTCCCGCCTCCTGGGGGACCAGTAAAGATGGATCTAAACCAGGCAGAAACACCCTGATGTGTTTCTTGGAAGCTAAGCAAGGTTGGGCTGGTTAGTACTGGGATGGGAGACTGCCTGGGAATACCAGGTGCTGTAGGCTTTTAGGCATCCTGATGTAGCACTGCGGGCTAATGTGCTGGACTGCAAGGTCGCCTTGAACTGCACGGTTGGCAATTCAAGCTCACTAGCCACTCCATGGAAACCCTATGCAGAGCCACTATGAGTCGGTACTGACTTGACGGCACGTAACAACAATAAACCCAGTGCCTTGTGACAGTGTCAGTGAGACTGTACCACCCACGTGGTGCCTCAGGCTTCGTCTACATTGAAGACCCAACACTGGACCTTAAGAGGGGGCTGCCAGAACCCTGGTCCTCAGGCAGGGATGGATTATCCAGTAAGCAAGGTAAACACAGACTCAAGGCATCAACAAAACAAGGCCACAAGTTGTCAAAAGCAGAGGTCCACACAGAGCCGGCAGACAGAATACCAGGAAGAGTGAGCCCCACACTTAGCAAGCTGAGACCTGTCCCAGGGCTTGAGAAGGTGCAGCCAGAAATATCAAATATCGTTCACTCAGGGTCACATGGTTACGTAAGCATGGAGGCCCCTACCACTTTGACACCCTCTGTGACCTATGTCTCCTATGGTTCCCTCCTGTGTAACTGAACCCCGTATCTCAGCGGGTCTCCTGAGAGTATACGGTTTCTTTCTAACAAACAAGAGTTGGGGGTGGATTGTCAAATCTCATGCTTGCTGCAATCACCCAATCTACAACTGGATCCAACATGCGCAGTTTTCATCATGGATAATAGCTAAGACACACGTGTGCATGTATACATGTGGATACAAGGGGGGTTCGAGAGTTCGTGGGAAAATTCCTTTATCTTTTACTTCCACTTGTCTACAAACTTTCAGAAGCCTCTTGGTATATAATGAGCTCTAGTGGTACCGCAGTCAGCTACTAATCAGAAAGGCGGAACTTTGAACCCACTAGCCACTCTGAGGGAGAAAGCCGTGGCCGTTTGTCCCCCAGGGTCACTGTGAGTCGGAATGGACTAAACAACAGTAGGTTTAGTTTTTGCATGTCTCTAACTCTCATGGCCTGTTCAACTGTCAACACTCGCGGAAGCAGCAGTCAAGAGATCAGACGACATATTGCATTGGGCAAATCTGCTGCACAGGAACTTTTTAAAGTATTGAAGAGCAGAGATGTCAGCTTGAGGACTAAGGTGCGCCTGACCCAGGCCATGGTGTTTTCAATAACCTCATATGGATGCGAAAGCTGGACAGTGAATAAGGAAGATCATAGAAGAATTGATGCCTTTGAGTTGTGGTGTTGTAGGAGAATACTGAAAGTGCCACGGACTGCCAAAAGAACCAACAGATCTGTTTTGGAAGAAGTGCAGCCAGAGTGCTCCTTGGAGGCCAGGATGGCTAAGCTTCATCTCTCATACTTTGGACACATTGTCAAGAGAGAACAGTCGCTGGAAAAGGATGTCATGCTGGGTAAGATGGAGGGTCAGAGAAAAAGAGGAAGACCCCCAACGAGATGGATTGGCCAGGTGGCATCATTGATGGACTCAAGTGTGGCAGCGGTAGTGAGGTTGGCTCAGGATCGGACATTGTTTTGTTCTGCTGTGCATGGGGTCGCTATGAGTCAGTTCTGACTCAATGGCACCTGACAACAACAACAACAACTCTCATGGCCTGTTCGAATGCGTGAGTAAGCAGAGGAGGGAATACCGGATCACCAACTTTCAGAGCCCTGCATGCAGCCCTTCATGGGAGCACGGGAACATCAGAGTCCCACTTTCTGACCCTTGGGATCTGAGAGCCTGGATTCGGCCTCCCCAGCAGAAGCAGCTGTCCCCTTGTCTGCCCCCAAACCCCTTGAGTGGCGACTCAGTTGGTCCCTTACAAGTGCTGAGCTAATCCTCCCAGCAGTGCTCTGGAGGGCCAAGGGATTAATGTGTCTACATATTTGCATGATAATAGGAACAGCAGGATCTCTGCTGGAGTATCCAGCACCTAGGAGAGCGCTACACACACACACACACACACACACACACACACACACACACAAGCCCCCAGTCCACAACGGCTCACACCCACCAGTCCACCCCACCCCCCTCAGCCCCACCTAGCAGATCCAGCAATGTCAGCCCCTGCTGAGTTACCCTTGACCTTGGGAATCAGAGCCCCCTGTGGACTAGAGGAGTCCAGAAGTGTCCCATCCAGAGACCTGGGTCCCAGATCTGACCCAGTGTCAGCATGTTGCTACAGCCTGTCTTATTTACTTATGTATTTATTTATTTAGTCCCATCTCGTTCCCTAAAGGATTTGAGGCAGCTTACAGAAATACAAAATAATACCAGAGAATCAAGAGGCAGAGTGTGATGGACTGGGAAAAGCCAGTCTCTGAAGTGGATGGGCTTGGGTTCAAAGCCCCTCTGTAGTTATTTGCCTACCGTGTCCTCTCACTTGTCCTCGCCTCAGTGTCCTTGCCTATAAAATGGGGGTGATGGTCATCAGTTAATTGGTGTGATTGAGGAAAGACTGAGGTAGGCAACAGGAAGTACGCGGCACACAGTAACTGTTGAGATTAAGAAAAAAGGTAGACAGAGTGAGTGGTGAGAGGGAATGGAAGGTCTTATTGGGGTGAAGCTGGTGCAGAGGAACACAGCTTGAGGGGCGCTCTGACAGAAGCAGGCCTGGAGAGGGGATCTCCTCAGACGTCCTATGGTCCCATGGGTGACTCTCGACCTGCTCCACGTGGGGCCCAGAGTCTCACTCCCATTTCCTGTGAAGTGTGGGCCTGGGGTTCCAGGCTTTGGAACCCCACTCTCCCGCCTAGTGCCTGCATCCAGGGGCAGGGCCTTCAGTCCCCTGCCCCCTGAGCCTCAGCTAGAATCTGAACCGGCTTCAGCTGTGTGCTCCGATTCCCATAGTCTTCTCTGCTCAGCCCCAACCAGGACCAGGTCTCAGCCAACCTTGGTCCAGATCCTATTGCTGAGCCCTCTCCATCACCTCCTCCAGGGGGACTTCCTGCCCTAAGTGTAGCCTGGCTGTCACCCTAGCCCTATTTGGATGTCTTGCTCCAGCCTAGGTCTCCTTCCTCCTAGTGACTCCCCCTCTCTCCTCCCCAGAATCCCAGGTTGAGTGAAGCAGGAGGTGGGATCTCCTCTCCCTGCCCAGAATCTGCTGAGGAGCATCAGTCTTTAATGTTTAGTGGATCTTCCTGGACTGCTGGCCTGGTTCTGGCCTCTATCCAAGGGGGGCTCCAGGCCAAGAAACGCACGGGCAAACTGGCACAGCCCCTTGCCCCAAGAGGCTACATGCCACTCTTGGGTATCCTGCTCCCAGGTCCCAGGAGCCCACACACAGGACTGACTCTGTCCTGGGAGCTGGACTCTGCTCTGGAATGGCTGATTTATTGACACATTTAAAACCCAACAGGGTGGACAGGGGAGCTAGGAGCTGGGGGCGGCGAGTGGGGCGCAAGGGTTCACAAGTCCTAGCTCCGCCGCTGAGTGGCCTCAGTCTTCTCATCTGTGAATTAGGAAGTCCCGTGGCTTTCTAGACTGCTTGGTGTTCCAGGCAGCAGGGAAAGGTACAGCCCAACCTGCTCCACTCAGGGTGCCCTGTAGCCCACGCCTCTGGCCACACCCTCACCTCCTTGGTTCAAATGGAGACGCATTTATTGCATGGCTACTGTGTGCAAGCCCCAGTCTGCACACACAAGAGTTCTGTTTCCCTGCTTTGTTCTGTCACCGCTGTAGGAGGGTCACAGCAGAACAAGCCTCAGGACCACGGTGACGTATGTCTGTCTGCTAATGGGCCAGACACTCAGCCCAACTCGGGATGATGGTTAGTTCATGGTAACTGACTGAAAAGTCACTAAGCTGACTGAACGGCATTTACCAACAACAAGAAGCAGAGGGTTGCGGGGGGCGGAGGGGGGAAGGTGGTAGAGGGTCCTCTCATTAAATACACTGATGACTGTTAACTGTCGTCAGTTCTGACTCATACTGACCCTGTTATGTAGGGTCATTCTGATAATGTCAGGTAATTCTGGCAGGGTGTGGGGTTGCCATGGTTGGTTGGTTGGCTGGTTGGTTGGTTTGTTGTGAAGACTTCTGCAGAGTCAGGGAGCCCTGCCAGGTCTCCCCTGCCCGAGTCCTAGTGCCTACCACTGTGTGTTGGCACTCCGTGGGAACTGCAGAGCCCTCTCCTCCTGCCGGGTATGCATTCTAGAGCCACTCAAGACCTGGGGACCAAACCAGGTCCCTTTGAGCAACACCCCCCGCCAGTTCTGAATGAAGTCCAAGACTCCAGCTGTAGCTTTCTCTTCCCAGTGGGTCTGAGTAGTACGCACACAAAGGAGGGAAGTCCCACAGGGAAGCCCGCAGATGGGGACACAGAAAGGAAAGCATTATCAGCAACATGTAACCATTTTTTGTTGAGCCCCTACTATGCGCCAGGCACCACACGGGGCATCTTCTCCTTGACCCTCACCGTCTTCCTTTGATGCAGGTAATTATTTCTGGCCCCACTTTCCAGATGACAGGCCTAAAGCAGTTACTACTTTTTTTCCTTGCTTTTGTTTACGTGTGTGTGTGTGTGTGTGTGTGTGTGTGTGTGAGAAAATATACAGGCTTCTTTGCTGGGGGGATGAGAACGTTCGGGAATTGGATAGTAGCAATAGAGTCCTGGTGTGGCACTGTAGGATAAGCATGTGACTACAAGGTTGGCAGTTCAAACTCACCAGCCGCTCCTCAGAAACCCTATACAGCGTCACTATGAGTCGAATTCAACTCAATGGCACTTAACAACAGCAACGGTTGTGTAATCTTGTGGGTGTACTAAAAACCACTGGACTCTACACTTTATAAAGGGGATTATATGGATTATGTGGTAACATAGTGGTTACGAATTGGGCTGCTAACCTCAAGGTCCGTAGTTTGAAACTACCAGCTGTTCCGCGGGAGAAACATGAGGCTTTCTGTTCCCGTAAAGATTTGCAGCCTTGGAAACCCTGTGCAGGGTCACTATGAGTCAGAATCGACTCCATGGTACTTAACAACATCTCAATAAAAAAGTTTTAACCAAGCTTCAAAAGACCAAATCTAAGGCTGAGAGGGGCCCACCCTCTAGCACCACACACCTTCTTTGTGTTCTAAACCAAACCACTGCCGTTGATTCTAAGCGACAGGGCGGGATAGAATTATTTCACAGGGTTTCTGAGGCCACACATCTTTACAGAAACAAACTGATTTTCTTCGTCCCATGGGCAGACTGATGGGTTCAAACGCCACACCTTTTAGCTGAGCGCCTGTCCGTGGTGTCCTAGGGGCTTCTTCCTCTGTGTTCTAGAACCCACCAAATCCCTCCCCCTGCTCCCTCTGCCCATTCTCCACTGGGAAGTACACAGTCCCCATCCCCTGCCGGGTCTGAATCCTGGAGCCCCTAAAGAACCTGGGAACCTCTGGGACTAGCTCTGAGTCAGCCGCTTTTCTGCCCCACCTGAAATGATCGTTTGGAATTAGTTGCGGTTTGTCTCCCCCTCTGAGGGCAGAACCCCAGATCTCCTGGTTCTGCTTGGTCCCCCTTAAGGTCCCTCTTAAAGCACGGCACCCAGTCAATTTTGCAGAATGAACAATGAAGGAATCGCCCACGTGGCTGGATCCCACTAGGCCCTGGAATGGGATCTCTGCGTGTTGGAGACGGTGTTTAGTCCTACCCACTGCCCACCCAGACAGCCGCCCTCCTGGGCATCCCTGCGAGGCTGCAAAGGGGAGGCCAGGGCAGAATAACCAGATTAGCCTAAGCGGCTCCTCTTGTTTCCTGGCATAATTGGATTGAGGCCCTGTTTCAGTGCAGCTGCATTTAATATTGTAATTCCACGCTGTCTCGCCCCCTGAGACGCAGGTGGGGCTAGGCCTGGCCACAGCCGACCTAGGGGCTTTGGGGTGGAAGGGAGGCTAGACTGGGCGGGGTTCTTACATCTCCACCTGGACAAGGGGCATGGCTGCTTTTTCTGTGTCCCTGGGCTGAGCAAGGCCACCAAGCTGGGTAGATGGACAAGAGGCAAGGGAGGGTGGGGTCAGGATGGCACTACCCACTCTGCTCTCTGCTGCCTCCCAGCACTCACATGACAGATAGACAGCTCCTGGACGGACATACGGAAGCACAACACCCATGGACAATAGGTACTTATCAGTGAGGATGACTGTGTCCAGGAGGGGCACAGACTTCACCCCTGGCCCCCGCTACACACACACACACACTGATACCAGGTCTGGGGCCTGAGCAGAGTCCCCAGGACCCTAGTTGAGCAAGGGGCTGGAGGAAAGAGGCCAGGGTGGACAGGGAGCCATCAAGGCTCAGCTGGCTCAGAACACAGCCCCCAGAAAGTCTGAGGAATGAGAACACACACCTGCTGCCACCACCTCCGGGCCCACCTGAGCTGTAGTGAGGCCTCTGACCTATGGGGTCCAGCAGGCAGCCACGCTCTGCTCATGTGTGTAGGGGCCTCCGTGGCTCTGCAGAATGTCAGTGTCACGGTGCCTCCAAGACCAGGGGCTGGGTGCTCAGGGTGCCATTCTGTGAGTGTGTCTGTGCTGAGCATGTCTGTCAGTGTGTGCTTCCATGTATCAGAGGTGTGTCTGTCTGAGTGTCCATCAGTGTGTGTCTGTGTGTCCATCTGTGCATGTCTGTGTATCTGTAAGGGTGTCTGGTGTCCGTCAGTGTGTGTCTGTCAGGGTGTGCTTCTGTGTGTCCGTCAGTGTGTCTGTGTGTCCATCAATGTGTGTCTGTCTGTCCACCAGTGTGTGTCTGTGTCTGCTAGTGTGTGTCTGTCAAGTTGTGCATCTGTGTGTCCA
The DNA here is from genome assembly GCF_000296735.1 of Chrysochloris asiatica. Taxonomy (NCBI): domain Eukaryota; kingdom Metazoa; phylum Chordata; class Mammalia; order Afrosoricida; family Chrysochloridae; genus Chrysochloris; species Chrysochloris asiatica. Next base: position 21,550,618 of record NW_006408558.1, read on the forward strand.
TCAGTGTGTGTCTGTCCACCAGTGCGTGTCTGTGTCTGCTAGTGTGTGTCTGTCAGGGTGTGTCTGCCAGGGTGTGTGTCTGTGTGTCAGTGTGTGACTGTCAGAGTGTGTCTGTCTGTCTGGATGTGTGTTTGTCAGGGTGTGTGTCTGTGTATCCATCAGGGTATGTCCGTCAGTGTGTGTGTCAGGGTGTGTGTCTGTGTGTCCATCTGTGCATGTCTGTGTGTCCGTCAGGGTGTGTCTGTGTTGAGTGTGTCTGTGTGTTGGGACTGAAAGTGTCCTGTCCTGTGCCCCCATCTGCAGCTGAAGCCAGCCACAGTTCCACTAGTGCCCAGGCTGAAGGGCCTTCAAAAACCAAAAGGCAAAGCAGAAAGAAAAACCTGAGAAAGGGGCTCAGCAGGGAAGAGGGCAGGGCCCCTGAGCCCCCCTCCCCTCCCCCAGCCTGTCCCTAGAACAGCTGTTACCCTCCTGACCTGGCCCCAAGCAAAAGCACCTGTGGGGTGTCTGGCCAGGTGTCTCCTCCTATAGGCTCAGAGCCAGCACCTCCCCCATTATGGAGAAGGGGGGAGCTGGTATAATCCTGGGGCTGAGGGCTGTTCCCCACCCCCACTGCCCCCCCCCCCATGGTAGGAGGGCCTGAGACAGCGCCTATCCGCCTATCCATCACTCAGCCCTATTTTTAGGAGGTGATAACCCAGCTGTGAAAATTCACTCCACGTGAGGAAGTCTTAGCCCCAAGCCCAAGAGCTGAGCTCCAGAGTGCTGGAGGGAGAGAGAGGGTGGCAAGAGGAAGGGAAGGAAGAGAGGGGGAGCCAGTGGTGGGGCCCAGTGGTTTACACTGGCATGGGATGGCTCTGCTGAGCTGTAGGGGGGGAGGGGCACAGGCCTGGCCTCCTGGGACCCCACACCAGGTAGAAGGGATCGGTGTTTGAGGGGAGTTGTTGTTGTTATGTGCCGTGGAGTTGGTTCCGACTCATAGTGACCCTGTACAGGGTTTCCGAGGCTGTAAATCTTTACGGGAGCAGAAAGCCTCATCTTTCTCCCACAGAACAGCTGGTAGGTTTGAACTGCTGACCTTAAGGTTCGCTGCCCGATTCATAACCACTACGGTACCAGAGCTAGTAGTGGATAATCCATCCACCCACACCCACACTGGGGCACTGGGTTGGGAGTTGAGGCGTCCGTTTGAGTCTGTCTCCAGCTCTGTCCCCTGTAGCTGGCTAACTTTGGGCAAGTTATAAGCCTTTCAGAGCTTCAGTTTCCCCTTGTGTGAATTGGAAACAGTAGTGGACAGAGATGCTGGTAAGAAGAAATGGTGCCTGGACTGTGCCCGGGAATGGGCCTGGGATGGAGCTCATCTCCTGGATGGGGGAACCAGTATGCTGGGGGCATACTGATCAAGCTGGCCCAGGCTGCGGCCTCTGCTTCACCTCCCTGTTTTCTCAGAGCAGAAGGAAAAGAGCCCAGAAAAGTGCTTCCTGGGGCCACAAGGGAGCTTGGGTCTGCCCCCATAGGTGGCTGAGGAGGAGTCTTGAAACCCAGGCCTCCTGTCAGCCCTGGCGAGGGGGGGCCCCGTGGTCAGGAGCCAGTTGGTTTGATGGATGTGGCTCCTTTGGCTCCAGGTGGCATGTCCCTGGCTTGGAGGACTCCTGATGGAAAGAGGGGTGCTCAGGACCCCAGAGCAAGGCCAAAGATTATTGGGGTGGCCAAGCCTTCCCTACCCCAAGCCAAGGAACGTGGGAGGGATTCCACTCCATAACATGTGTGCTGCGGGCACGGTGCTGAACCACAGCGCAGTTTCACGTGTCTGGCTCCTGGAGAAAGAGATCTGGGCTCAGGCTCTCTCCTCATTGAGAGCCCAGTTCAATGATGGGAGAAGGTTGTGATGTCTACCCTTCAGTGCTGTGTGACCCTGGGCCAAACACGCAACACTTCTGAGCCTCTTTCCTAATCTATATTGTGTAGACAAGTCCTCCCTCCAAGGTACACCACTAGGGCTTAGCACAGGAAGGCATGTTGTAAACTTCAGAAGGTTTAGGATACTAGAGGTGAAAAGTCAGGGGTCAAGCAACCATAGCTGAGGTCTTGAGAATATACAGGAGTTGAGCATGTACAGGAACCTCCTGGACCTGGAGTCTGGGGAGCCTCAGTTTCTCTATCACAAAATTAGGCCCTTGCCCTGGACATGTTTCCTGTCCAGCAGTGACATTCTAGGGAACTCTTCCCAGGGGGAAGATGGGATACAGCAAAAAGGATCCCCTGAACTCTTCTCTAACTAGTGGGCTGACTGACCACCCCCGGTACAAACATGCTGGGATTGTGGGGGACTAGTGAGGCCTCCAAGGCACCCCAGGTAGTCAGAGCCCTCAGACCCTGTCTCTGCACTAAGCTCAGCCAATACTCCAAGCCCAGAGACAGGCGCCGGCTGTTGCGTTTCTCAGCAAGAAGCCGCAATGTTTACCCTGCTGAGGCCCAGCTTTTACTCCCCAAGGAGGGTGTTTAGGAGGCGAGAACCCACGCTCACACACACACACACACACACACACACTCACACACCATCTGACGCGGCAGACCACACACACTCACAGCCCAGCACAGATGTGCAAACGCACATACGCACACAACAAGAAGGCGGACACCTCTGAGTCCTGGGCCTTGTCCAGTCTAGGCCAGGCCCCCTCGGCACGGCGGGGAACTGGCATTCATTCTGAATTAATAATGATCTCAGCTAGTCCTTACAAAAACCTCAAGGTTTCATTCTGTCCATCTGACAGATGCCAAAACTGAGTCTCTGGGCGGGGTTAAGTAACCAAGCAACAGCAGTAAGCCAGAAGGTGGCAAGGAGGATTCAAAGATGGAGGGGGTGGGGAGTGTCTGGTCTCTGAGACCCTGAGTCTGGCCTGGGCTGCTTCAGAGAGGAGTAAGGATGAGTGAGGGGTCCTGGGAGTCTGCAGAGGCTGCTGGGGATGACTGCTGATGAGTCACAACAGGATCCCTATCTGCACACAGCAAGTAGTCAAGAGGGTGAACTGAGGCAGCCAGAGAGAGAATCAGGCAGTGGGAGGTCTCTGATCAGGTTTCTGACCACAGGATAAATGGTGCTGAAGCATCAGACACTGGGCTGGCCACATGACCCTTCACCAAATGGGCAGTTAGAGCAGCTTGGGGTCTTCACTTTGGGGGGGATCACTTTGAGCACCTGACCCTTTTCCGGGAACATGAAAGCGCCCTCCTCCCCCCTCCCCCCGGACTCAGGCGTCTCAGGGTTCACAGGTTCTCAAAGGGCCAGCTTAAAGGCCACATGTGGAGTAAAGTTGCAACACGTAACAAGGAAGAAACAAATGTTGCACTTTACAAATGTTAACAGTTTAAGTCTCAGAGCAGCCCTGTAGCTGGCAGAGGGGATCTTCAGAGAGGTGAAGCAATATGCCCAGCGCCACACAGCAGGAAGTGGGACAGCATCAACCCTACAGTCTGGGCATTTAACCCCTGGGCTTAACTTGTACGGCAGGTTCATGAGTGTTTGAAGACGTTTTAGTGGCACAGAGGTTAAAATCGCTCAGCTGCTCACTACAACGTCAGCGGTTCAGACCCACCAGCAGCTCTGTGGGAGGATGATGTGGCAGCCGAGTTCCAAAAAGATGACTGCTTTGGAACCCTTATGGGGCAGTTCACAAGGAGTTGGAACTGATTTGATGACAATGAGTTTGGTATCAATTGGGTTTATGCTTCATGACTTACATAGATGCCGCGTGTATTTTTTCCAAGGTTATGTAACTATTTTAGGTTTTTTGTTTTTTTTTTTAAAAGAACTGGATCAGCTCACCTGCTAATTTTAGCTTCTGGGATCCCCGCACCTCTAGCACCCACCAGATTGCTATTCCTGGGCCTGACTCCCAGGGGACTGACACCCCAGCTTGCTCCCTGTCTATGAAATGCCTGCAAGATCCATCTTTGTATCCCAGGGAGATAGAACAGTGCCCTCCCGGCCTCCCCCTGGGTCCCACGGAGCCACTGGCACCCAGTCCCTCCCCTGGCTGCTGGCCTGGGCAGGGCCAAACGGGATATGAGTTCAGCCGTCGATCTGGTCTCACATCATCTTGTCTGCCGGGAGGATTTAGTGCAAGACGGCTGGTCAATAGTGTGTTTGTTTTCTTATTGACCCACCAGTGCCGCAGCTTGGGAGCTGCTGGCCCCCTCAGCCACTCGGGCCTCTCCAGCTGCAGCCAAGGGGCGGGGGCTCTTTGATGTCCCCTCCAAGGCCGTCTGCCACCCCCAGACCCTACCTATAACCTGGTTGTGGCCAGAGGGCCCAACAAAGGGTCCCCAAAAGACTGCAGATCTGTGTCCCCACAGTCTTCAGGCCCCACAGCCGTGGGGAGGATAGATGTAGGGGAAGCCAACTTCCTGCCATGCCTCACTCACAGAGGGCCTCAATGGGGTCAGTCCACACCACCAGGCCAAGACGGCTCTGAAGTGCCCATTTTATAAGTGGTGAAACTGAGGCCCAGAGAGGTGAAGTAGCAGGAGGAGGCTGCTTCCAGCTGGGGTACCTGGGAGGGCCTGGGGAGGCCTTTGAGGGAGTTCTGAGGATGGCACTCAGATGGAGGGCCCAGCAGGGGCAAAGGCCTGGCGCACCAAAATGGGAACCAAGGAAAAATAGAGGCAGTCTGGTTGGCACAAGGAATTGGAAGTTTGAGGAGTTTCAGGAATTGTTCCTTTGGAGTGATAAAGACAACTTCTCCTCTGTTTACTTAGCCAACCCACAGAGGCCTTGGGTCCACAGCAGCCCCCTCCCCAACAGTGTCTCAGTGGGGGCCTCCCTTGCCCCCTCCTTCCAAAATGAAAAAGAGCAAAAAAAAAAAAAACTATCGTTCACGCCTCATCTCCCGCCAAAGTTATTAAATTTCATTCCACGAACAAATAAATCCATTTTTATTGCAGCGGGAGAAGCAGGCAGCGGTTTGCTGTTTCACCTTTTTTATTTTTCAAAGTCCTGTTAAATCTGCCCCGATCAGCTGGGAGCCCCCCTGAGGCCCCAGCATGCCTGCCTCAGCATCCACCTGGGGGTACAGCAGCAGATGGGACTGGGTCCCACCTGACCTGCCACCCACACGCTCTGTATTGTCCCTAAGGATGGTCAGGAATGCTGCCTGCCAGCCCCTTGTCTGGGTCACATTTTATAGTTTTCCAAAAGCTTCCTGTACATTCCCTCCCTGAAGCCTAGGCCAGGCCTGGCCCTTCGGGGGAGGTGTGCCTGCCCCATTCAAGCTTAGACAGGCAGGAGGACCTCAGCCTTCAGAGCAGCTCCGTGAGCCCCGTGGAACTGAACCTTGACCAGAAGAGTCAGAGGTTCAAGGCTGACCCTGGCCTCTTCCAAGAGGGGGTTCTGATCAGCTATCACAAACAGGTTTCAGTAGGGATTCTACTTCCCGTTCTGTCACCCACCAGCTGTGTGACCCTGAGCCTGAGATGAGGCCTCTCTGGGCCTCAGTTTCTGTATCTCTTAAAGAGGTTTAGTAACAGTAACGGCATCTCTTTCTTATGGCCACAGTGAGGATTGAGTGAGTTGTAGCAGGGAATGCTCAGCAACAGAGCTGGGCACTTACTGACGTCCTCACTCTATCCCCAGCTCCCAGCTTCCAACAGGTTCTCCTGGGCCCCCTGCTCTGCTCCCCAGTGGGAGGGACATTGATCCAGCCCCAGGGGTCGGCAGAGCACGAGCCTTCACAGCTGAGGTCCGGGATGGGCGCCCAAGGTAAATCCTCATCATGAGTATTTTTTCTTCCGAAACCATTTGCTAAAGACTTAATGAATGTCAATAAGAAGCCTGTTGCATCTCTGGCGAACTGCTAGCGGAAAGCTTCCCGGTAAAGCAGTTAGGTGACGCAGCTGCCCAGGCCAGGCGCGGGTGTCATCGCACCCCTTCCCACATGAGCACCCAGCTCTGCATGTGTCTCTGCAGCATGGACGCATGTCCAGGGTGGGTACAGACTGTTCAAGGTCGAGCCAACAGACCCTGCCCCCATTCCAAGTGGCCCTCCATCTGGGGAAACTGTCTGGGTAGGAGAGGCCCTCATCTTCCCATCCAGGCTAAATGATTGCTCATCCCCTCCCCAGCCCAGGGCCTGTGATTATAGCAGGGAGCCCAGAAGCCCAGCTTTGCAGAAGGGAGTGGTCAGTTTGGGGGCCTGGATCCCTGGGGCATAGAGGAGATGCAGGGGCCCAGTGAACAGTGTTCCCCAGTGCAGACAGTTACCACCTGAGCCCAGCCAGGCCTGACAGAGCCTCCCTCTCTGGGTTCGAGCTGTCTCAGGTGTCAGATGGGATATGTTCCAGGTGAAGACACCTCACAACCCCCAAATGTGCTCCCCTATCCTACTTGCTTCCCCTTCACCTCTCTTGCCCACCCTGGCTGGCAAGGGGATGGGGTAGGTTCACCTGAGCTCTCACACTCCCCCAGCCAGCCAGTCTCCTGGGCTGTCTCCTGCCCCCATCCTTCCTCACCACTCCTGCCGCTTTTTCTGGGGATTCCCTGGTCTTTTCTCTCCCAGGCTGATTAGTGGCGGCACTATCAAGAATGCCAGCTCCAGATAACACTCCCAGTGGCTGTCGGCACCTGGGTCACTCAGGCCCGGAAATGGGAGGTCGGTAGAAGGGATCCACATAAACGCCTATCTCCTGGCAAACCCCCCACAGTGTTGAGATCCTCCAATAAACCCAGAATCAAATTCCTTGGGTGTTAGGGCCCACAGGCGAAGGGGGCATGCATAGAGGGCTGTATCGGTTCAGAGCCCCTTCTCTAGGCACGCAAATTAGCAGCCAGCCCAGCCTCATTTCTTTGCCTTCAGAAAGGGGGGAGGCAGAGAGACACAGGCAGAAACAAGAAAAGGAAGGCTGGCTGGGGAGGTGCAGGCCAAAGTCCCTTGGTACATAGAGCCCTTCTCTTTGCCTCTGCCTTGCTGGCCTCAGTTTACCCATTCATCAAATGGGAATGCAGCTTACCAGCTTTGCAGGGATGCTGTAAGATTCATTCAGCAGTAAATGTGTTCAATACCACCTTATCCTAGGACCTCACACCTGTGGCTGGCTCCAATTTGCACCAACCCTAGCAGACACCAGTAACCAACAAATTGCCACTAGGTGATTTCAACTCATGGTGACTCCATGTGTGTCAGAGTCGAACTAGGATTCTCAGCGGCTGATTTAGTTGGAAGCAGATTGCCAGACCTTTCTTCCAAGGAGCTTCGGGAGAGACTCAAACCTCCAACCTTTTGGTTAGCAGCAGACCTCCTTAACTGTCATCACTACCTTGGGGTCCTACCCAACATGCACACTCGCCTTTATTTCTCATCGTCCTGTTGTAAAACTGCTGGGACTGAGCCGAGAGCAGGGGCCTGCCAGGGGCTGGTGGTGTGAGTAGCCTTGATGATGTGGCACAGGGCAGCCAGGCAGCCTGGCACCCAGCTCCCCACCACCTGGGACTGAAGGGGTTTCTGGCAATGTCTGAAGGCGCCACGTCACCTGAACAGAAGGTAGAACTATTGCCAACAATCCCCGCGCGTGACTCCTGCCAATTCAAACACTGTATCTCAGCGCCATTAATTTACATTTTGATTCGACTTTCTTAATTTTACTTCAACTTCGCACGACTCCGGTTTGAGGATCATTTTAATGTATTTATCTGTGAGGCAATTTGTTAAATAACCCCCAAGACTCGGCGGTTTTCCGTTCTGAGCTTTTACTGCAAGGCTGTTTTAAATTAAATTAGTTGTCAGAGTCCCTGAGTGCATTGTAACAGGGATGAGTTCACCGCCATCCCATCATAAAAGTGGAGCGGAGTCTGCGCTGCCCCTCCCGGACCCCCTCGGTGCCCGTTTCAGTAATGTGGGGGCGGCATGGCTGCTGCAGTCGGAGAAAGCAAGCAGAGCTCAGCGCCACCCCCAGCCCCCACATAGGCCTACCAGGGAGCTGAGTTCAAGACTGTGCCCTCCTGCCCTAGACACCCCAATCATCCATCTGTCTGCCCCCTGTCCCATTTCCAGGCCTGAGTGGCTCGGGTGCTAACAGCCAGATTCATTCAGCAGTAAATATGTTCAATTCCAATAACCAACCTACATGTTCTGGCGACCACCACCCATCTGAGCTACAGGAAGAACTGCTGGAGTGGGGGCCAGACCTAGCCTGTCCCCCGCTCCTGTTATCTGAGCTGGGTGTCTGGGCTAGCTGTCACCTGGACCCTGGGCATGATTGGTGAGCTGAAAGGCGCAGGTATTGAATCTATATTTCATTTCACGTCAACAGCTGCTGTGTTGCCCGATAATGGATTCCCCCTCACTACTCTCTGGGAGCAACTGAAACAGCAGGGAGGAGACCCGAGCATCCTGTTAATGATGTCGCCTTCCTCCTTCCTGCAAAGATCACTCAGTGGGAGTGGGTGCGTCCGAGACACATCCCCTCCCTTCCCCTTGTACCATCTCCAAACCCCCCTGACTCTGTGCTGTTCCTACAGGTGTGTGGAGGCTGTTCTCACACTCCCCCCCCCATCCCACCCTACCTGGGGGAAATAGGAATGCTTCCTTTCTGCCAGGCCTCAGTTTACCTGTTCTTCAAACCTCACATTCCCCAGGAAGCTACCCATCCCTCTGGGAAATGGACCAGGGTACCAGTCATTGAAAAGCACTGGTCACCTCATGCCATCTCTCCTATGGCCCCTAAGAGTGTGAGGGAGGAGAGCCAGGGTGCTGTCAGGGCACGGGCCCCTCCCATAGCACCTGGCTGAGGTCTGGCACACACTAGGTGATCGGGATGGACCCGTCGTGGGCACTGAGGACAGTGCAGTGTTGTAGTGGGCTCTGGAGTTAGATGCCTGGGTTCAAATCCTGACTCTACTGCTTTCCAGCTGAGTGACTTTAGGTCAGTTGCTTTACCTCTCTGTGCCTCAAGTCAACCCTCTGGGAAATGGCATCCTCATAGAATTGTTGCAAGGATTAAATGGGTCAAGGGGCTTAGAAACACCTGGAAGGTAGGACCCTCATGTCTACCGGGCTCTGCTCATGTGCCCACCTTGGAGTCAAATAGCTATCTCCTAAGGAAAGTAACTCCTTAAGTATATCTTTGGAGTCCCCGGGTGGTGAAACCAGTTAACGCACTCAGCTGCTAAAACTGGAGGTTCAAGTCCACTCAGAGGCACCTGGGAATAAAGGCTTGACAATCTACTTCCAAACATTCAGCCACTGAAAACCCCATGAAGCAGTTCTACTGTGACATTCACAGGGCTGTCATAAACCAATGGCAGCTCGTTATACCCATTTGACAAACTTCTATTCATCCATCAAAACCTGCCCAAAGGTCGCCTCCTCTAGGAAGCCTTCCATGAGACAGGATTAGATTTACTCTTTTTGGTGCGTCTTCAGCCCACTCATCTGATGCTAGGGTGACCTTTGATGGGTCCTCTCCCACCCCAGCTGGCTGTGCATGGGGAGAGAGCAGCCATTCCCTTTTCTCATCTTTGGAACCTTCCTTCACGCAGGGAAAAACACACTTGCCTCACTCCCTGGGGCCTTGTTCACTGTCTGTTTCGAAGAGGAGAAAGGAAGCGAAGGAAGAAAGCCCTAGTTTCAAATCCTTCAAGGCTACTGCTCCCCGCTGCCTGCCACCCGGCCTGAATTTGACAGCCCTCTGGCCTGGCTTCATAAGGAGTTCTGGTAGCGTAGTGATTACGAATTGGGCTGCGAACCGCAAGGTCAGCAGTTCGAAACTACCAGCTGTTCCGCGGGAGAAAGATGAGGGTTTCTGCTCCCGTAAAGATTTACAGCCTCAGAAACCCTGTACAGGGTCGCTATGAGTCAGGATCGACTCCACGGCACGTAACAACAACAACAACTGGCCTGGCTTCACCTCTCTTCATTGTTCCAAGCTCCTCATTTTGGGACTCCTTCTGACCCTAGGCTGGTCTCCTATAAACTCTCCAGCACCCACTCCCTGGCCAACCCCACCTCACTCGAGATCTATGTCCAGTCTTTTCCCCTCTGGGCAGCCTCAGCCCCTAGGGAAACCCCTCCCTGAGCCCCAGACCCCCTCCAGCTTCCTTCATTGTTCCCAGCACTGTCCCTGTCTCCACTAGGCTACATGGAAGACAAGGCTGTCTCAGTCATGCTGATATCCCTCCTGCCTGACACTGTCTGGTCCAACCTTGATGGCCTTCTAGAGTACTAAGTGGGGTGGGCGGAATGCAGCAAAAACAAAGTACAGCGTGATGAGGAGTTGTTATCGTCAGGTGCTATCGAGTCGGAACCAACTCATAGCGACCCCATGCACAGCAGAACGAAACAATGTCCAATCCTGGGTCAACCTCACTACCACTGCCACACTTGACGCCATCAATGATGCCACCTGGCCGATCCATCTCATTGGGGATCTTCCTCTTTTTCTCTGACCCTCCATCTTATCCAGCATGACATCCTTCTCCAGCGACTGTTCCCTCCTGACAATATGTCCGGATGAGGAGTACTGAGTATCTATTTGAGATATGAAAAACTTTTGGAAATAGTGATGGTCTCACAATATGATGAGTATAATCAATGTCACTGAATTTTGAAATTAAAAAATAACTATAATGTTTTATCATATATATTAACCACAATAATAAAAAAATTTTTAAGTACTCAGCAAATGAATGAATGAACAAGTAAATGATATTCAAGGCCCTTTGGATTCCTTAGACTCTGGCCACTGAGGATCTGAGGCCCGGGCTAACTGGTGGACCTGCCTTATCCGGGGCAGGACTTGGGAGGAGGTTAGAGCCAGAGCCAGTCTCTCTCTCCTTACCCCTGTCTCAGTGTCTCTCTGCATTTCTTTATATCTCTTGCTCTCTCTGTGCTGTCTACATCCTGCTATAATGTTGTCAGGATACGTTCTGGGTTTTAATAGGGCCAGAGAGAAGAAACTAGATTGGCGTCAGCCGGCAGGCAGCTTTCAGACTAGGTCCCCATGTTACGTACACTCCGCACCCCCCCCCCAACCCGGCCCTGTCAGGCCCCCTCCACTTAGTTAGGAGGAAAACAAAAACTGCCTCAGACCGGTACCCACAGGAAAAGGCTGAGGGGGCAGGCAGGACCTGGAGGCCCCCAGCCCTAGGCTGACTCTTTGTCGTCGACCTGGGACATCTGATGGGTCTCTCTGGGATGAGACATTGCCCTGCCCCCAGCACAAACAGGGCAAGCACATGGAGGCAGCAGTGTGGCTTGGCTGCTATCTGTCCCCAACCCCAGGCTGTGCAGTTTGGGATTCTTTTCCCTTCACTGATGTTTTATTCATGTAAACCCAGCCTGCATCTGTCCTCAGAAAAGGAGTGAGAAAACGCAGGAAGAGAAAGGGAGAGGTAGATAGAGGGGTTTAGAGAAAAAGGGACCCCAGTGTGTGTGGGTGGGTGTGGGTGTTGCTGTACAAAGCCAGATAACCTAGAAAGATCCAGTGAAGATGTGCTCGCTCCCGCGGCTGCCTGACAACAAGAGGAGCCGTCACTCGGATGCGATTCATTGTCACCTCTTAGTCTATCACCGACTCCTTTTCAAACCTCTCCGCAGCTCGCTGGGGAGGGCCCGGCTCGTCCCCCGCCCTCCGCCACCCTCTCTGGGGCTGGGGAGGAAGCAAGAGGCATTGTCTGTGCTAATTGCATTGTTAGACCGAAGGTGCTCATGTTCGGCTGTCTAATTTGGGGCCTTTATTAAACATGATTGCTGGCTGACAGCCGTGCGGCAGCCAGCTAGGCGACCCGTGGGGGGAACAGGGTTTCGGCACACGCTGAGACCTTCCCTAGCTACCCACAGGCCTCTGCCTCAGCTTCCCATTGTGTTCTAGCACACACCCTTCATTGCCCAAACCTCACTCCTCCGTGGCTTCATTCCCACAGGGGTTTCAAAGAACAGCGCTGAGGGGATGAACCTTCTAGAAGGGCTGCCAGGTGGTCCCTGAGACTTCATGGGACACCTATTACCCTCACCCCTTGACCAAATCCTGTCCATCCTTCATGAAAAGCACGTCACTTCCTATGAAAGTCTTCCTGCCCTCCCTCCTCCACGTGTCAGGTGTAGCAGTGGTTTGGTTAACAGGTGTGTGCCACTTCCCGGGGGCCCTGGGCAGCCCTTCAGGTGGTTTACAATGCTTAACTCATTTAACTCTTGGGAGGGAGTCCTGGTGTGGCAGTGTAGGATAAGCATTGGACTGCTAACCACAAGGTGGGTGGTTAAGTTCATCAGCCGCTCCTTTGAAACCCTATACAGGGTGAGTCGGATGGGACTCAATGGCAACATCCTTGGAGGAGTGAACAAAGATTATTTTCCGTATTGTACCGGTGAAGAAACACCGAGGTACTAGGCGGTTAAGTGACTGTCCAAGGGCACAGAGAGCCGGAATTCACCCCAAAGACCTTATACCAGATGTCTCTGTTGCCCAGGTCGTGGAGGTTCTTTCCCTATTGGGTAGATATGAGGTGCGGCAGCCAATCAGCGGCTCGGGACAGGCCTCACGGAGGTTAAACCAAACCCACTACAGTTGAGTGTATTCTGGCTCACAGCAACCGTACAGGACAGGGTAGAATTGCTCCCTTAAGTTTCTGCAACTGCCCGTCAGAGCGGCTGGTGGGTTCAAACCTGCCACCTTTCGGTTAGCAGCCGAACACTTAACCACTGCTCCACCAGATCTCTTTGGCAAGCATAAGACCCCAAGATTTGGACAGAGTTCTCCCGAATCTGAGTCAGTCCAAAAACTCTGGGCTCCCTCTAGGGGGCAGTCACTTTTCATTTCACCTGGCGTTTATTGAGCATCTGCTGGCTCTCGGTGCTGTATAAGGTACAGAAAGCACACAAAGACGCAACACGTTGGTATGGTCTTCAGTGTGGAAGGAGGTTTCATGGAACGTTTCCACTTTTAAAGAACCTAGTGGGGTCTTCAGTTGCCAGCTGGGACAGAGTCTGACCAGCCTTGTTGAGAATATCAACAAGGGTGTGTGTGAGCGTGGGCAGGTGGCCAGGCTCAATCGGATCTCATTTACTTCTCAGACAAGTAAAGTTGGGACTTGACTGTTACTCACTCCCAACTGCCTGACGAGGCGGTTGACAATGCAGATTCCGGGACCCACCTACAGGTAATCCACGTCCCCCAGCATTCAGAGCATGACCCAGTGATGGCAGGGCCAGGTGGAGAGGCTGGCCAGGGGCACAACGGGACCGCAAAGCTAGACTGAGGTCCAGCAGGCCAGGGCCACCCTCTCCCCCACTGGAGGCGGGTGGGTGACGGAGGCGCAGCGTGAAGGAAGGGCGGACGGCGGCAAAGTCAGCGCGCAGAGCATCCATCTGCCCTGACAGCCAGCAATTACACCGCGTGATCGCCAGATTACTCCAAATGCATTTATTACAGGGGTTAGAAGCGGGGGACTTATTTACTGGCAAATCCATACTCATTACAAGACTCAGCCTAGCCTACACTGAAAACAGCTCAACTGAAACAAATAATTACCAAAGTCCTTCCAGCGCGAGGCTCTCAGGTGGTTGGGGGCGGGGGGCGCTCCTGGCCATTCCATAGAGAAAAGAGGCGGAGGCTGGGGTGGAAGGACTGACACCACCCGCGAGTCTGTACGACCCGTCGCGGACCACCGAACCCAGCCTCGGATGCAGATAATGCGCATGCCTGCCCAGGTCATGAATATGCAAGCAATGCTCTGGGCGGGGCTCACACGCCAGGCGGTCAAACGGGGACGAGGCCTGTTTCTGCCAGCCTGGGTCCACACCCCTAGATTAGAGGAGGGACAAGGGGAGAAGGGGCCACGTGGGTGGGGTCTGCAGGTTTCAAAGATAGGGTCTTCGAGAGTCAACGCAAGTCTTGGTTTTCCAGGGAAAGAAACATTGGGCTTGACTCCGAGCAAGTGCCCTCAAATTGTTGAATAAATAGATTGATGGATGTATGAATTAATGAGGTACTGACAGGTCTTGTCCGGAGTCCTGGTGTGGCTCTGTAGGTTAATGCGCTGGATTGCACGGTTGGTATGATCTCAACCTCACCAGCTGCTCCTCGAAAACCCCATACAGGGTATCTATGGGTCAGAACCAACTTGATGGCACTTAACTGACAGGGCAGAAAAGAGCCTCCGCCCTCAGGGTGGTTGTATGGGCATCACCTCCCAGGGTATCCTCAAAGAGCAGGAGAGGCACGTGCCCCACCCACCTCCCCAAACATCTCTAGTTACCCCCTCATAGGCACATACACCTCTGACCTTGTAGCCAACAGGAATGTGGAGCTGGGGGCATGGGCAGCACAGACTGGACCCTCAGAACCCAAATGTCGACCACACCCACCTGAGACTTTGGGGTTTCCGAAGTAGAATCAATCTGTAGTCGTTATAGGACTGACAGACACGGCGGAGCTCTTGTGGCTCTCCTACCCTCTCCCATTTTACAGATGAAGAAAATAAAGCCCAGACTGAGGCAGGGTTGGACTGCGCGCACAGATGGAGAACACCCCCGCGCACCCGGCGCTCTCAGGCCTCCTGGGCAGCAGAGGCAGCGATCAATGCCCGCGTGGGGAGCTGTCAGAACGATTGAAATGTGGACCCGGCCTTTCTGCCCGCTGGGCAGATGCTGGCACCGCCGCCCGCGCCTTAAATATTCATTCATTTGACAGAACACTAATTAAACAAAGTAAGGTGCATTATTACTTGATTAAATTTTTTATTGGCAGCTTAATTGGTCTGTTAGTTGCCCCTTAGGGACTTGTTCGCACCCCCTCACCCGCCGTATGGGAGGGGGCCCCTAGCCTCCCGCGCCGCCCTTTGCTGTCTCGGGTGCCAACCTGAGCGCCCTGTGCCTCCTCAGAGCACTATGGGCCCGAGAGCTCTGCAATGCCCCCAGTACTGGGTGCGGCAACCAATCAGCACCTAGGGGCGGGCCTGAGGGAAATCAAGCTAACCCTAGGCTCCTCAGAGTGACCCCCAGAGTGAATGGTCTAAATCTGGACAGGCAGGAATGCCTGGATTTAACTTGGCAGGAGTGGCTAGGTGACCTGCTCTCGGCCTGGGCCTGGGCTTTTCCTCTGTGTGCCACTACCAGTCTGCCACCCCACCCCCAAGGCAATGCCCACCCCCTGCCCACAGTTCTGCCTTTCCCTAAATAACAGTCAGGGGTAGTCTGTGAGACCCCCAAACGCACAGATCCAGCGGTGGAGGGGTCTGTGAAGTCCCCACAGAGCAGGTAAACCAAGCCTTCCACCCTGGGGGCCCCTCCTTGGACCATACACAGGTAGCAAGACAGTCGGCTCTGCCTGCATCCTCCTGGGACCGAACACTCACTGCCTCCCAAGTCAATGGACATATCGTCCCTCAGTGAGGCTGGAACCTTCCAGATGCCACTCCACAAGGCAGGGCCCCTTGTGTCCTTGTCTTTCAGGTCAGAGGAGTCTGGAGTCAGCTTTGTCTCCTTGACATTGACTGCCCTTTCCCCTGTCCCCCCAAGTCTGACCTCTGGGGGCCACAGGGGAGCAGAAAGGTCAGGGACTCAGAGAGAAGGCTAGACTCTTCTGACCTTTCAACAATTGCCTACTTCTGTGTGAGCCTTAGTTTCCTCTCATCCCACCCAGTGGGCAGGATTCGAATGTTGGGTACCACAGTGAAATCAGCAGGTATCTCTGGCGGACTAGCCGAGTTTCTGTCTCATCTTGTGCCAGCTTCATTTTATACCCACCCCACCCAGGTCCTAGGGGTGAAATGACTTGTCCAAGATCTCTCACAAGAAGGCTCAAGGTCTGCTGGTTCACATGGGAGAGGAGACAAGAGCAGAGGAAGGGCAGGCAGGACCAAGTCCAGGGCTAGGCAAAACTCAGGGTATCTATTCTCTGGTCAGCCCACATGCCGTTTTGGGGAGTGGGGGATGATGGAATAAATGGGACGTTCCTAGGGTCCCACCCTGGCCTGGGTTCCTATATCACTCACCCCTAGCCCCAGCCATGCCAAACTCAACCCAGGCCAGATGGCAAACCTGGAGGCCTCTCCTACCCACTCCATCACTGGTCACACCCACCCAATGGCCGCCTTCTCCATGCCCCCCCGCCCCACACCCTTCAGAGAGAATCCAGGCCCTGGCCGATGACAGCGGGCTGGTCTGGTGACCCAAGAAGCCGCCGCTGGCAAGCAGTAGGCGAGGTAATTGGTATCGCCTGCCTCGGGAGCAGGAAATGAGCGGCCGAAGCCGACGTGGAGTGGGAAGCTGGTCAGTGTCATTGGCCTTATCTGGGAACAGGCTGCCCAATTATAGGGCCGTGCCCACTGCACCCAACAGCTGTCGGCTCATCAGCTGCCCTCCCCAGCATGCTCACAACATCTCCATAGCCTGGGCACTCCTGACCTGATGCCCCCAACAGGTGTGCAGCTGCAGGTGCCCCCCCTATACACACACAGACACACACACACACACACACACCAGGCTTGGCACACAGGGAGCAGCTGTGAGGCCCTGTCTAGCCCAAGCCTCCCTGTGGCTACCTCTTCCCTTCGTACTGGGGGCTGAAAGGTTGAGTGAAGGGTTGGGCATGGCCTCCAGGGGCTCCCTCAGGGTTGGAGTAGCTAGTCGCCTTGCTCAGCCAGCTCACCCTCCTCTACCAGCTGATGGACAAGTGAAAGGATTCATAATTCCATGGGTGGGAGCGGTGTGCAGTCTGTCTCGGCAGTGCAGTGACTGGGGCTTTGATAGGGTGTCATATATTAGGGAAAGAGAACTGTAATGGTTTTCAATTGTACATAACGCAGCCCGGTATTACAAGATTATACTAGGCGTTATTAGGTGACTCACAGGAGGGCTGGGCTGAGGGCCAGACTGATCTGCCCTCTTGGAAGATTAGAGGGACCGGGTGCGACAAAATGGTGGAAGGGCACCCTCATCCGCGCAAGGGGTGCTGTGGAAAGTGGGTGGGCTTTGGAATCGGACCCACCCAGATTCCAATCCTGTGACCTCACTGCTCTGGGCCTCAGTTTCATATCTTCAAGAATCATAGGTCTGTGAATTCACTAGGCTCCAAAACCTAAGCACGGTGCCGACACAGAATCGATGCTCAATAAATGACCGTCCCATTCCTCCTCCCACAAGAGCCCTAGGGTACCCCTTTCTGGGAAGGTCGCTCAGGTTGTGGCTCCAGGGTGGTGGGTGTTAGGGCTAAGTGTGCGGTGTGTGAATATGCGGGCAAACGCTCTGCTCCTTCTACCTGCCTGCCTTTGGGGGCCACAGGGGGGCTTTCGAGAGTCTCACTGCTGTTTGAAGACCCACTTTGGCACGCGATTAAGGTCATTTACCAGCCAGATGGCCCAGGCCTGTCAAGCCCTCTGCCTTGCTCTCAGGCCTCTGTGGTTGTCCCGTCTGTGTGGCCTCCTCACTGGCCTGGAGCTTCAGGAAGGCAGGGACCCGGTCTGGCTCCTCTCTGTCCTCAGAACTAGTGCTGAGGGTCATCCCCTCCCTCAGTCTAATCCTGCCTCAGTAGGAGCCGTGTGTGAGCAGTCCCTCCAACGCAGAGACAGGATCCAGCCATCTCCTCACAGGCCAGCCCATGGCAGGATGGGGCATGGAGGGGGGGGTCCCCTCCGCAACCCCAGCCCCCAGACAAGCATGCACCAGAGACTCACTCATGCCTGCTCTCCCCACCTTATCAACCAGGGGTCACCCAGGCTCACACAGTATCAAGGGAACCAGACTGCCCTGCAGAGACTGGCCCCATGGCCCAGGGGGCCTGAGGAGGTGACACTGAGCAGAGGCCAAAATGAGGACCAGGGCAAAGTCTCGGGTTGTTGGGGGGCTGCTTAGGTAGAAAGGAGGAGGGCCTGAGGTGAGGGGGTGTCAACCTGCCTAGTCTGGGACTTGCAGTCTGGAGGTAAAGATGTGGTTGGTAAGACAGATGGGGTCTCCCTGTGGCGGGGAGACACAAGTTCTTCACCAGGTCCTTTCAAAACCTGACTTCAGCCCAGTGTTCCTTCCAGCTCCCATATCACTGAGAGCCCAGGATACCCCAAGATTAGCCTAAGCCCACCAGGCACTGGGTTCCAGCTATACCCAGGAGCCCCTCTCTCCCTTGCCTTGCCTGCTGCAACTGACACAGGGCTGACTGCCCCAGCCCCAGCCCTCTGGGTGTCAGGTTGGGGCTGACTGTCCACCAGACTCCCCTCTCCCTACCATGTAGCTATTCCCTACAGATGGAGGCCTGGGCTCTGTCTCCATCCGTCTGTCCGCTCTGTAGCAGAGCCTCCTGTTTCAGCAGCTGCTCCCCCTTCCTCTCCACCAGCCTCCCCGCAGACAGCTTGGTGGGGCTGTGGGTGTGAATTTCCACATGGTGGGAGGACCAGCTCCTCCTGGCACTGAAGCATGGCCTCCGAAGGGAGGGGGAGCAGGAAGCAGAGAGCTGTAAGGGGGCCTAGTGGGGACCCTGGAGACTCGGGCTGAGGTTGGCTCCCCAGCCTTCTGTGGGCTTGTCTGTCACAGCTCTTCCAGTGATGCCAAACAGACAAAGGCAGCCAGGCGTTTCTGCCTGCATGGCCCGGCAGATAGAGAGCCAAGGGGACTGGGGTCCCAAAGGTCTACAAAACTGAAAAACTGTCACTAGCTCCAGATCTGGGGGTGGGAAGAATCAGAACACGCTTGAACACCCTCCCCACCTCCTCTCCTAATGCAGCCTCTTGCCTACCCCCTCCCACAACCAAAACACACTGCTTCCATTTTGGGGGTGGGAGGCCGAGGCCCAGAGGATGGACAGTGCCCCTCCTGTGAGCTCCTTGGTGTGATGCACACAGGGTTTAGTCTGTCCCTATCCTACTGTTCCCTTCCTGCTCCAGCAGCCAGCCCCAGAGGGACAAAGGCAGGCCCTAATCCTGTGCCAGGGCTGGTGCTGAGAACTCGACCCAGAGAGACCCTCACCAACGCTCTGTTTACAGAAGGGGAAACTGAGGCATTGCAGCGGAACAGGGAATGCTCACCCGTCCATCTATCCAGCCTTCCAGCCGCTGTCTGTCCATCTAGGGATACCTACTGTGTGGCCCTAAGGGAATAGACACTGGCTAGCCTAGGTGCCTGCTACTACGAAGCTCACTGTCCAGCTAAACAGACACTAAACCGGGCACTCCCTATAGACAGAGAAGGTCATGAGTGTCCAGTCCTGAGAAAGGACACAGGTGAGGGGCAGCCAGGTAGGAGGAGGTCAGCAGCCCCTGAGCCTTAAGAGCTGCCACCCCCCACCCCCTAGCTCCTATGGCGGCTCCTGTATCTCTGCTGTCCCCTGTGGTTCCTGCTAATGAAGGCCAACCCCCTCCCCCAGAGAGCTGGCTGCTTCCTGCTGGTGTTTAAAGAGGCATCTGAGTGTGGTGGTGGGGTTTGTTCCCTTTCCTGTCATCTGCCCACCCCCTAGTACCCTTCTCATGGTAGATCAGAGGCAGAGCTATTGATTGCCCCCACCCCCATCAGCTCCATGCTAGGCCCTGCACAGGCAGCTCTCAGGACATGCTGGGGAAAGCTGGGAAGGCTTCCTGGAAGAGAGATGTCAGCCAGAAAGAAGAACAGGCCTTGGGAGACTAACTACAGTGGGCATGAGAAAGCGCACGTGGAAGGGTCATCTGTCTCTGAGGAATGTAACTGTGAAGAAGAAGAGAGGACATAGAGTAGCTGGAGGAAAAGGTGGGCTTCGAGCGGGCTTTGAAGCACAGGGTCACTATGAGTCAGAACCTGCTTGATGGCTCGTAACAACCACAACAAGGTGGTGCAAACAGTTAATGTGCTCATCTGCTAACCAAAAGGTTCCATATTCAAGTTCACCGAAAGGCACCTTGGAAGAAAGTTCTGGCAATCTACTTCCAAAACATCAGCACTGTAAATCCTGTGGGGCACAGTTCTACTGTGACACACGCAGTCACCATGAGTCAGAATCATCTTAACGGCACCTGGTTTATGGGAGCAGTGGTAGAATTTTCACCTTCCATGTGGACACCCATGTGCAATTTCCCATAATGCTCTTGTGTTATCACTACTCTCAGTGGAAGCCTGCGGGTTGCTATGGCGCCCATCGGGGTTCAGCTCAGCTTCTCCACTTGGGGGCTAGGAAGAGAGGCCTGGTGATCTACATCCGAAAACCCTATGGATTCCAAAAGTCTCTTCCCCAACAGGGTCTGGCTGTGTTTTGTTCTGTTGTGCATGCGGTTGCCATGAGTCAGAGGCTGACTTGACAGGCAATGGACTGAGAACCACAAGGTCAGTGGTTCAAATCCATCAGTTGCTCCTCAGAAACCCTGTACAGAGTAGCTATGAGTCAGAGTCAATCGATGGCACTTCATAAAACCAGTTTGTTGTTAACAGGAAAAGGCTTCTTGTTGTTGTTATGTGCTGTGGAGTCGGTTTCGACTCATAGTGATCCTGCACAGGGTTTCCAAGGCTGTAAATCTTTACGGGAGCAGAAAGCCTTATCTTTCTCCCACGGAACAGCTGGTAGTTTCGAACTAGCGACCTTGAGGTTAGCAGCCCGATTCTTAACCACTGTGCTACCAGCACAGGCTTAAAAGCTGACGGGAAGGTGTCACCCAAGAAGGTGTGGCTATTCAAGAGAACAGAAACTGAGTGACTAAGTGAGCCAGGTGAGGGAGGGGCTGGGTGCAAGAAAGTTTGTAGGTTTAGTAATAAGATTTGGGGTGGTTTCTATCTTCTCTGGTCATCTCTCTCCTCAGGAAGCACTCTTCCCATTTAATAGATGGGGAAATTGAGGCCCAGGAAGATTTTGTGGCACTCTCCCCATTTAATAGATGGGAAAATTGAGGCCCAGGAAGATTTTGTGGCTTTCAGCCCAGATTCACTGTAGCTACAAGAAGGTGAGGGCGTCTTTGTTGATATTTACTGGAAACGTTCATTGAGTGCATGTTTTCTGAAGCCTCAAAGCGTAGCAGGCCTGGAGTTGAATGCACTCAGTTGCCACTTCCTGCCTCTGTAGCCTTGTTAGTAATCCCACTGTCAGGCAGTTCTTCCTCGGTCTAACCTAAATCTCTCCTGTCCTAGCTTGAATCACTGTCTCTGTCTCACTGTCCTCTGCTAAGCCACAAAGGGGCAGAAAGTTCATCTAGACCTCACACTCTTGTCTCATAAAGACCACCCCCAAGGAGGGGTGGGGGGCCGCCTTGGCCCCTGACTCCCACCCCAGGACCTCCCTTCCTAAACTGACTTATGAGAGGAGTCAGCCAGGCCTGTGTGTGGCCCCTCAGTGTCCAGCATGTACGCAGTGCTAGGTAACACTCCTGCTGGTCCTACTGACCACGAGAGGCCAAGGTACAATGATATGGAAGGACCAAGGGGACCTGGCCTTGCATCTCAGTCCTGCCGCTAGCTCCCCAGTGACCTTGACTGACCCTCTCCCTTTCCTGAATCCTGAAGTCCCTTTCTCCATCTGCAGGCACGAAGGGGATTGTGTGTGTGTGTGGGGGGGTTCGGGTGCTGGGAGGCATTTCCACAGGACTCCAGAGAGCTGAGGCCCCATGCTTCAGCTCAGCCTAAGATCCCTGCCCCCACCAAGCTGAAAGAAGCCAGCAACAAGCAGCTCTAGAGAGAGCAGTACCCCCCCACCATGCACACCCAGGGTCCCTGCACCCCTCCTGCTGCCTGCTCCCATTCCGGTTTGTAGGTGCTGAGGCATCTGGAGCTGGAGGTGCCCCTATAGGTCTCAGACTAGCCCTGCCTCCCCCTGACTGAGCCACACTTCCATGGAGGATGGACCTGTCTTAGCCTGACCCAGCCCCTCAGGACCCAGGAAAGCAGGCCTGGAAACGGGGCAGGGAATGAAGCCTGGCCTAGCAGCCACCTCCAAATCCCCACCTGCAGAAATCATGGGCTGCGGCAGCCCCGTTTGCAAAGCCCGGCCTGGTTAATCTGCTTCATTAAAGCCACTAATTAATTGGCTTAATTAAAAGGGTAACCTGGAAGCCAGCAGAAAGCCTCCTAACACGACAGGAGGGCTGTATTGATGCTGCCCAGGAGTGGATGGTGGGATCCTCACCCACCCCTGCGGCCTCAGTGTCCTGGGACCCAGGCCTGGGACCCAGGTGATCCCACAGCCGACACAGGCCTGGTGACCACCTCCATGCCCGTCCAGCAGACCCAGAGGCTGGCAGGCATCTGAGCTCCACATCCACATGCTACCCCGTGCGCTTGGCTGCAGTTAACTGTCTAGAATGTGAACGCCATAATTAACAGAGCTCAGTTTAGTCCGGCTGAGCTGATAAAGGTTAAACAGGCAGGGAGAGAGGGAGACCCAGCCTGGCCATAATTGGTGGGCTTTGGATTCAGGAAAAAGGGGTTCAGATTCTGACTCCACCCCATAGAGGTTGCGTGACTGTGGAAAGCTATTCTGTCTCTCTGAGCCCAATTCCTCATTTGCAAAACATTCTACCACGACTGCCAGGCAGGTTCCCTTTTCCAGGTAAACCCTTGCCAACTCGGCAGGAGAGAGTGCTGGGATTGATTAGTCATGTCTGCCAAGAGCAATGAGGAAGGAGAGAAGGCTTGAGTGCCACTCTGGTCCTACCATCCTACCAACCCACGGAGGAGGCCAGATTCGCATGAAAGCTTTCAAGGCCTTTTCCAGGGAGTGCTGGTGTGGTGCTGGGGGTTAATGTGCTGCACTGGAAGGTGGGTTTGAACCGTAAGGTGGGCAGTTCAAGCTCACCAGTCGCTCCTCAGAAAACCTATACAGGGTCACTATGAGTCAGAACCGACTCGACAGTATTTAACAACAACAACAAGCCTTTCCCAGAGTCAGAGAGAAATGACAGTACACAATGCTTTAAAAGACCTCTCAGCTCAAAAAGTTTATTTTCAAACAATGCTCCTTGGAGCTTCCAGCCACCCTTCAAGGTTTAGAATGGGGGATTCCAATGGTTTATCCAAAGACATTATCCAATGGCTTCCAGGGTACTCCTTCTCACTGGAGGGAGGAGGACAGGGCATCTTGCAAGGGGCTCGCACTGTTGTGGGGACCCAGCCTGCCTCCTCCCCACAAATGCCTCCTCAGTAGCCACCTCTGACCTAGAAAACCTCACCTCTGTGTTTGCAACATTCATAGCCACTGCCCAGTCTGCAATCCCCGGAGGCCCTATACAGGGTTGCTATGAGTTGGAACCGACTCAACCGCACTTAACCACAACAACTAACCAAAGGGATGGAGGTTCAAACCCACTCAGAGGTGCCTTGGGAGGAAGGTCTGGCCAGTGTCAAATTACCCAATAAGCAAGGTAGCACGGGCTTACTGGTATTTACTTACTAATCTATGCAATGAAAAATTTCAGTTTTTGACATTGAAGATTCTGCTTCTAGGTGCAACTGGCTTCTCCTTCCCAACCACACAGCACTTACAGAATCAAAGCCTCTCTTCAATCAAAGCCTCAATTTACAATCCCTGGCAGGAACGGAGTACCCAATAAGCAAAATAAGCATGGGCTTACTTACTAATCTTTAGTGAATTAGTAAGCAAGCACAAGTAAGCCCATGCTTACCTTGCTTTTTGGAATAACCCACCCCTAGGCCTAGCAATCTGCTTCTGAAAGGCTATAGCCTTGAAAACACTGTGGAGCTAGTACACAGGGTCTCAGAATTGAATGGACAGCACGCAGTTTGGGTTGGTTTTGCCCCTCCCACAAACCCCTGCAAGTTCCCAGGGCTGAGGGAAAAGACAGGACCTCAGGGTGGGGTGGGAAAGGTCTAAAGGAGTCCAGTTAGGCCCAGGCATGGGGGCAGGTGGGGGAGCAGGGGATGAGACCCGGGACCTCTAGCACTGGTTAGGTTAAGTCGCAGACGGCTTTGTGGGGGCAGAAAGAACCCATGAAGGTCTGGCCAGACCTCATCCATCTGATGGCCAAGGCCTCAGGGTGTCTGACCAGCCAGCTGCAGGAGGTGGGGTGCCCACCTCGGCCCCCAGCCCCTGCACTCAGGAGCTCCGACTCTGCGGAGGGTGATGTACCCACACCCATCAGCTCCCTCTGACATGGAAATTGCAGTGGCTGTGGCAGTGCGGCCGTCAGACCCGGACAGATTTAGTCTCCACGCAAACAGCTGTTAGCCCGCCGCCTTTGTGCTAGGAAGGAACTACAGTGAGGGCCCCCCACCCTGTAATGATGAGGCTCAATCAGTGCGGGGCTCTGGGGAAGGGGGGCTGCCATGCGGTTGTCACCACCGACAGCATCAGGCCATGCCATCAGCTTCCCTGCCTCCTTCCCACTCCGTCTGGCTTCTAGTACCACGCACCCACCAGTGCCCACGCCGGCTCTCAGAGATCTCTGGTGTCTGCCCAGAGCTGTTTCACCCCACAGGGACCAGCCCCTTCCCTTCCCCAGACAGCTGGTCTGGTCTGATGGGGCACCGCCTGTGTGGGGGAGGTTTATTTCCATGTCATCTTGTGGTAACTTGTGTCATCTTGAGGAAACATCTGAGGAAGCTCAGGCCAACATCTAGGTAAACAAGTTGAGGGGCTGGGGGCTGCATCTGGAAGGTGGTGTCCATGAGCCAGCCCCCAGGGTGGGTGGGCACATACTTGGGTCTAAACCCCTAGAGGACATGGGGGTATCCGGATATTGGAGGCCCTTAGTCTCAGACCTGTAAGGCTGAATTAGGTTGGAGAAAGGCAGAGTTGTGAGTGTGATAAGGTTCAGGCCCAGCTCCCAGAGCACCCCCGTCCCACCGCTCCTCTTGTGTGCTCTTGTTCTGCATGGGACTGCACTCACTCACCGAGCCCACAGGCCTGAGCAGGAGCAGGCTGTGTGTCACCACACCAGCCTGGCTTCCCCTGGAACCAGGTCCACGGGAGGCCCCTAAGAACACCTGATGTTGGGGGTGAGCTTGCACACCGCCTATTAGGGGGTCTGTCCTCACTGATGCCCAGGGAAAACAAAGCACAGAGCGGGGACGGAACACATGTGTGGCACTCAGTCAGTAAAGACAACAGCTGGGTTAGAACCCAAGCAGCCTGTCTCTCCCTACTGGGTAACAAACACGCAGGGCTGCATGAGGACCCTGCAGTGAGGGGCAGGCCTGGACACCGGCCACCTTTGTAGAACCTGGTGGGGAAGGGCACCAGACTCAGAGTCAGCTCAGAGCTGGTGACTGAACTAACTGTGAGTCCTTGGGGAGCTAGCTGGCTCTCTCTATCTCAGTCCATCATCTCCTAAGGGCAGGACCTTAGCCTCCCGTCCCCTCTTTGGAAGGCCAAGCCCGATCAGTTGAGGCTGCCGGAACCTGGCACCCCATCAGGATTTCACAGGCCCAGCCCGAGCCAAGAGAGTCACACATGCCCGCTGCAGCCCTGATACCTCCTCCTTCACAGACCTCCCAGGCATGCTTTCTGCCTCCTCTGACCCCCAGATTCGTCTCCTCTATGGCCCTCAACCCCAGGTTCCTTCCACCTACAGGCAGGGTTAGAGGGCTGGGAGCCTGGCACCTGGCTCCCTGCAGGGGTCACCTGCACCAGGCCAAGAGGCATTGGAGCAGACTGGTCCTCTGGAGAGCGCCCGAGGGAAGAGCAGCCAATCACCTTCATCATCATTTCATCAGGCCGCAGGTTATTAATATTAATAGTATTAATTATTTCTAATTCAGCATCCAGGCCAGGGCTGGCCAGGAGCCTCCAGGACTCTGAGGAATCCAGGCCTCCTCCCCAGGGCTGTGGGGTCCGCGGCCTGCAGGGTCTCAGGCTGGAATAGAACCTTTCAGGGGCAGAGCCTAGGGTGGGGGGGTGGGCACAGCTCAGCCCATTCCCAGTAATAAGGGGTCTAGAGAGATGATTTCACCTGTAGGTTTACTAGAAGGGGGGCCCACAAGCTCAGCTCCCATTTTACAGACGGGGAAACTGATCAGGCAAACACAAGAAGGCAAACTGAGCTGCAGAACTCTGCTCATCAGAAACCCAGCTGCAGAGGTCACTAAGTGTCTGGCCCTACCTGAAGCCCCCAGCCCACCTCAGGCACTCCGGCACTCCAACCTTAAACCATCAGGGTGTCTGACCAGAAGTCATGTGATAGAACCAGCTGAGCCAGAAAGTCAACATTGCTCAGGGCATCTGACCTTGGAAGTGTGTGTGTAGGTGTGGGAGGAATACGGGATATGTCTCGGTGCCTCGGTCTCCTCATTTGTATGATGGGGATGATAATAAAACCTGTTGGCATCAAGTTGATGCCCACACACGGTGGCATATAGTGCGCTACAGGGTTAGCTTGACTGCAATCTTTGGTGAAGCGATTGCCAGATCTTTCTTCTGTGGTACCGCCGGAAGGATGGGGCTCAAACAGCCAAACTTTACTTTTGGTTAGCAGTTGAGTGCAAACTGTTTGCACCACCCAAGTCCCCGGGGATGCTAATTACTGTTAGTTCCTGTCAAGTCAATCCCACTCACAGTGACCCCACGTGTGCAGAATAGAACTGCTCCAAAGGGTCTTCAAGGCAGATCACCAAACTTGTCTTCTGAGGCGCCTCTGGCTGGGTTTGAACCACCAACCTTTCAGCTAGTAGTAGTCAAGCACTTAAATGTCTGCACCACTCGGGAACTGGGGAGTAAATGATACTACCTCTTTTGTAAGGTTGTTGTGAA
This sequence comes from Chrysochloris asiatica, assembly GCF_000296735.1. Taxonomy (NCBI): domain Eukaryota; kingdom Metazoa; phylum Chordata; class Mammalia; order Afrosoricida; family Chrysochloridae; genus Chrysochloris; species Chrysochloris asiatica. The sequence continues at coordinate 21,577,249 of NW_006408558.1, forward strand.
GATGAAAATAATTATGCAACTAAAAGCTCAGATCTGGGTCTAGCACCTAGTTAAGTCCCACCCGCCTCCCTACTAGATACCAGTGGTGAGGGAATAGCATTTGGGGGGGGGTCGGCAAATTCATGCTCCAGCCTCAAAACTGTGGGATCCTGAGCCAGTCTCTTTTCCCTCTTTGTGCCTCAGTTTCCCTGACTATACAACAGCGTGTGACACAGTGGTCTCTAGGGGTCTTTCGGAGTGGGAGTGCCAGGGAGAAGGGGATGCTCAGCCCTGGAATTCTGCCTCTTCCTGGGGTGCCATCACCTCCATCATCATCCTCCCCACCCCCCCTTCCTTGACCAGAAAGCACAGCTAGGAGCTCTCTCCCAGGGAGAGGTAGTGAGTGAACTGCCAACGATGCACATCCTGGCCTTGATGCTTCAGGTCCCCAGTGTATTGTTCCTTGGCTCTAAGACCAGTGCAGGACTTGAGAGAGGAGCCGCAGGGGTGGTGGGGAGCTCACAGTACAGGGACTTGGTAGGGGACCAGGACACAGTGCTTACAGATGAACCCTGGGCAGGGATCCCAGCTCTGTCCTCAGAGCTGGGTGATCTGGCGCCATTTCTCAACCTCTCAGAGCCTCAGTTTCCTCATCTCTAAAGCGGGGAGAATACAGACCTGGCAGGGCAGCTTTGAGGAATAAATGAAATGATACCTTGAACCTGTGAGAACCGCATCTTGGTAGGACTGTCTTGTTTTTGCGGTGCTCACAAATTTTCTGCCTTTGCCCAGGTGCAGTCTCTTAAAAAAACTTAAAAACATTTAAGTTTTCCTTCTCTGTCAGGTTCCCACCTTACACAGGCGCTGGCATTGTTGTTGTTAAGTGCTGTCGAGTCAGTTCTAACTCAGAGTCCCTGTGTAGGACTCCTTTATATTAACATTTGTAAAATGCTTCGTAGTTGTTCCACAAATGGCTGTTGTCACTGCTGTGATTATTATGGTGTGGTACTGCAGGATCATCAGTACTGGACTGTGAACCAAAAGGTCGGCAATTCAAACCCACCAGTGGCTCCTCGAAAACCCTATACCAGATCGCTATGAGCTGAAGCCAACTCGATGGCACTTAACAACAACAATTATTATTACTAATGAGCCCTGGAGCCCTGGTGTGGCACTGCATGTTAGTGCCCTGCACTGCAAGGTCGGTTTGAATCACAAGGTTGGTGGTTCAAGCTCACCAGTTGCTCCTCGGAAACTCTCTACAGGGTCGTTATGAATCAGAACCAACTCCAAGGCACTTAACAACAGGAGCAACAACATGGTGGCATGGTGGTTAAGTGCTTAATTGCTAGCCAAAAGGTGATGATTCAAAACCCCGCCTGTACCTCCGTGGGATAAAAAGTTCAGCAATCTACTCCTGTAAAGATTTCAGCCTAGAAAATGCTATGAATTGTTGAATGGAAAACCAATTTGCTCTGTAAAACTTTACCCGAGTCACAAAAAGTTTTTAAAAGAATCCTATGGGACAGCTTTACTCATCATACAGGGTTGCTATGAGTTGGAATCAACTCAACAGCACACACATCAGCATTTCTTATTAATATTAATATCATGCCCCTCTCCTTAAGGCGGAACTTGCCCAGAAACCAGCAGCCATAGCACATCTGAGCCCTAAGAAGGGGTCCTGAACTCTGGCAACCACCGCCTGACTACATAGACCCTAACCTATACAGGGCCAAGGGCGGGTCCCCAGCCTCTGCAGACAAGGGCCTCTGTCCCCCTGACCTGGGGGTCAGGGCAGGGGCAGCGCGCTAGCACAAAACCAGGGCTCTGTCTGCAGCCCTGGCGGGGGCAGCTGCCCAAAGCAAGCCCTCCCGACACAAAGAGGGCTTTGAGCCTCGCTCTCCTCAAAGGTCCGGCTCTCACAAGCCCCGTCTGTCTGTGAGGCCAGTGGGCCAAGGAGACAGCTGCCTGCCGTGGGGGCAGGGCCCAGGGCCACCCTGCTCCTCGGCAGGCGGCCTCCCCCAGCCTCAGGGTGCCCCTGCAGGGGGCAGGCTGCAGGTCTGAGGGTCAAACTGACCTCAGCGGGCACCGGGGGAGCCCCTGTGCCCACAGCCAAGGAACTCAGGAACCAGCTGCTGGACTGGGGCTGGGCTCACTGCTTCCCTCACTCTCAAAGCCTCAGTTTTCTCTTCTGTACAATGGAGCCTCCGTGTAGCTCCCTCCCTGGACCACTGTGAGGTTTAAATAAGAGCCTGAATTTCACGCCCATCACCACATCTGGCCACGACTCTGGTGCCTGGGAGTGAAACAGAACTGGGTTCGTGTCAGGTTAGGCATCCCTGAGTCTCTGACTTCTGGTTTATGAAATGGGGTGATTGAGGGGGAAGGTCATTTATCAGTGTACTCCGGGCTTGGTGAGCCTGGCTGCATGAATTTATGAATCCAGATTCAGCTCCAGTGAAGTGGCACGTGCTGGGGCCAGGGCAGGGGAGGGAGGAGGAGTGAAGGTGGCTGAGGGCAGGGCAGATGTGTAACGTGCAGCCACCTCCTTAGGCCAGGGCTGGACAGGGAGGTGTGAACTGTCATTCACCTAAGGGGTAAGGACTGGACGAAAGGGTCTGACTTGCCAGGCTTTGGACTTTAGACTGGCTTTTGTGGGAGGACATAGGGAGCCACAGATGGTTTTGTTTTTTAAAGAAACGTGTCTGGGCTGGAGGAAGGTGAAGAGGGTGGGCTTTCACCCAGCACTTACGCAACTCCTGTTGCTAAGGTTCAGAGGGGGGTTTTGGGGTGGGGGTGCTCTCTGGTGGAGCAGATACTCCCAATGAACTACCCTGGCATTCCAGGTGCACCCCCTAGGAGAAGCTCAAGGCAAAGGTGGGACCCAGCTCCCTTTTACCCCAGTGGGCAGCCTTGCACCCCAACATCAGGAAAACACGAGGGCCCTTTCCAGAACTCACCCAGAGCCAGCCTCAGTTCAAATCTGGCTCCATCCACCTTTATGCAAATGATGTTACCACTCTGACCCTTGGTTAACAGATGTTCTTCCTCACTGCTGGGCTGTGATGATTCAGTACAATACTAGAAGGTGTCTGCAGGAGGTAAAGGACCAGGAGTGAAGTGGAGCTAGGTGGAGTTCCTGCCAGAGATCGTAACTGTGCAGAGAGAGGTCAGGGTTCAAATCCCACCATGGCAGCTTAGAAGTCATGTGAAGTTGATCCTCTGTGCCTTGGTTTCCTCATCTGTGAAATGGGCCTGTTACCATCGATTCCTACTCGTAGCCCCACTACGGAACAGAGTAAAACTACCCCACAGGACTCCTAACAGAAGCAGACTGCCACATACTTCTCCCCTGAAGCAACTAGTGAGTTAAAACCACCGACCTTTCAGGAAGCTACTGAGTGCTTTAACCAGTGCAATACCAGAACTCCTTCAGCTGTATAAAGGGGATTCTAACAGTATTGCCGCAGAGACGTGGTGAGGAAGAGGTGTGATGCAGAGCAAGAAGCACTTTGTGTCTCTGCTGTGGATGTCATCGGCTTTACTTCTGATTTCCTTTCCACCTCCAGCTCCTTATTTTACCACAAGGAGGAGAGAGGGCAGAGGCTTCGGGTGGCACCCCACAGAGAGGCCTCTTCCTGCGTTATGAGCACAAAGCTGCCCCCCCTGAACTTTGCCCTAGGAGACCCTCAGGACCAAGTGGGGGCCACCCTCACCAGAGCCAGGCTTAGGGCAATCAAGCCTCAGCTACCCGGCCTCCCACTGGTATACATGAGTCAGAACCTCCAGATGGGGCAGAATGAGGCTCCCAGCATCCCTTTGACACCCCAGGGACTGAGAGAGCCTCGCTGCAAGTCTGGATCTGGGGCCCACATCAGGGACCCTCACAGTTATCAGAGCCCCAAAGGACCAGGCCCTTCACCTCCCCCAAAGCCTCCTACCTTGTCCCTCAGCAGAGCTTTTGGCCCCTTCCTAAATCAGGCCTCCAAAAGAGACCTGAGTGGGGGTTGTAGGTTTACTCCACAGAAGGGTCCCTGTGCAGAAACCCAGCTGAGTAAACAGTGCCCTTCTTCCTCATTTCTCTGTGCTCTTCACCCCCTTCCCTTCCACAAATAATCAACATGCCCAGGTCCCGGAGGAGTGGAGCATATCTCAGGGAACAATGAGAAAGCTTTTAATAGGATTCCAGGAGCTGTGGCTTCGCACTCACGTGCCCTAATGGAGATTGCTCTGTGACCGCAGGCCATTCTCGCCCTCCCAGCCCACCAGTGCCCAGCTCCTCCCTGAGGGCACCAGTGGGCAGTGAGGCCCAGCTGGGCTGCCTGCTGATAGCACAGGGCCAGTGTCTGGGGCCCGAGGGAGGCATTCAGCAGAGGGAGACAGCCACATACTGTCACCTGCATGCAGCCCAGCAGGCCAGATCCATTGCTGGTCACACGCCGCCTGGGTGCATCCTTCAAGGCTCAAATGCCACCTCTTCTGGGAGGTTTTCCCTGATTTCTCCTTCAACCACACAATGACATCATATATTGTCACTGTCAGTGCCTCACCTGGCATACAATGGGGTCTCAGGAAATGTGGGCTGGCTCTGGGGGCAGGAAGGACCCCCCCCCAGGAGACCAGAGGAGCCAGTTCAAGGAGGGGAAGCCTATGAGAAGTCAAAACTAGTGACCTTTAGCAGATACTGCCATCTCTGTGCCTCAATTTCCTTATCTGTGAAAGAGAGTATGTAAAAGACCCAGACTCAAGGTACATTTGGTATGACTGGGACCAAACGTACCTTGGTGAACATGGCTTGCCTTTCTCTGTGTGACTTTGGGTCAGTTACTTTACCTCTCTGTGTGTCTGTTTCCTGGGGATGGTAACAATGCCTATCTCCTAAGCTGGTTGGAGAATCAATTAAGTTAATGCAAGGAAAGTAATCAGATGGATGCCAGGTAAATTGCAAACTAAGCATCAGCCACTACTATGACAAAGATGACCATGGTGACCTATTCCATCACCAGTGTGGGGGTTAAGAGCATCTGCTTCAAGATGCCCTGTCCTGGCCGAGTGATCGTGATGCGATCCATCACTTTTGTATCATTTTAGCCTCAGTTTTCTCTTCCGTAAAATGGGGCTGATAGAAAGCTTTACTAAGAATCCAACAGCATGGAGCTCCATGCAATGTGACGCATACAGGAAACACTCAACAGAGGTAGCCGTAATGGCTAGCCTGTCTCCCCCCCCCCCCCGGGGGCTTGGATCCAGAGGGACAGGAGTCAAGGCCCATGACATTTATGCCAGGGTTTACCTTGAAGCCTGGTACCTGGCAGGTGCCCAGTGAATACCTGATGGGGTCTAGCCTGCCCCATCCCAGGGAGACATCTAGGGCAGTGGGTGACATCTTCAGGCCCAACCTTTCTACCATTGGACCCCTAGCCTCTCTTACTCCTGCCACCCCCAACTCTTATTATTTCTAGAGCCTCAGGGACTCGGTTGTCCCAGATGGCCCCCACCCCAGGGTTCCTATTCATCATAGCCAAATAGTCTAAGTCCCTTCCCTTCCCTGATCCATCCCATCTACTGGCCACATGAGCCCCAGATCTCTACAGAAAGGGAGTTGTGAGCTTTGCAAACACCCAGGGGAGCCTGCCTGCCAGGAGGGGAGACATCATCCCAGCACAGTGCCTGGTGGGCCCCTGTCCCATGTGCTGAGGCACAGAGCCCTCCCAAGGACGCTGTCTTTTCCTCTTCTGGTGTGGCGCTGCGAGTTAATACACAGAACTGCAAGGTCGGTGGTTCAAGCTCACCAGGTGCTCCTTGGAAACCTTATACAGGGTCGCTATGGGTTGGAACCGACTCGGTGGCACTTAACAACAACAACAACAACTAACTCGGGCAGTGTGCTCAGATGTGTAAGCTGAGGTACAAAGTGCTAATGAGGAACAGAGCCAGGATTTGAAGCCAGGCCCACGGGACTGCTTTATGGTGGATCTTGAATCCACATGGCCTTGGGCTCTATGCCTCAGTCTCCCCACTCTCACAGTGGGAAGAAGATAAGCTAGCCAGAGCCCATGGGTCCTGGAAGCCCTTGAAGGCTGAGGTGTGGCACCACCTAGCCCCTCTCACTCTCCAGGTCTGGCCCCCATCTGCTGGCTCCCAGGCTCCTTCCCTGGGGTCAGTCACCCAGCCGCCTCAGTGGAAACAGGGCTTGAGAAGGCGCCTTTGAGAGAGGGCTCCAGCAACGGTTCATGAGCAGGAATGACCGCTGTCTGGAGGGACAGGACAGGGGGATGTGCAGGAAGGGGTGCTGAGTTTGGGTGGGGGCAGCCACTCAATCCTCTTCTTAGCAGTGGGGTTCATCTCAGGGCCTCATTTGGTGGCTCAGAGAGGCAGGTGGGTTCAGTGTGAAATCGTATATGCAGAGTGTGAGTGCGCAGGACAACACTGTGGGTGGGCAAAAGGGAGTGGACCCGGTGTACATCTGTCTTCCCACCTCGACCCAAGAGAGGGGCTGCCAACTCCCCAGCAGCCTGACTCGCCAGTGGCCTCTCTAAGACACTGAGCACCCCTCTGTCCCCCACTGAACCCAAGCTCTCCACCTCCAGGGCAGGGCCAGCTGGGCCAGTGGAGGAGTCCAGTGGCCCTATGCAACCAAATCCAACCCACCCTCTGCTTTAACCAGAACCAGAACCGCCCACATGATCCTCTGATCTGACACTCGCTACCAGCAATCAGATTTCCTGAACCCAAAACAAGTCCCTCAGGTCTGACCACAGAGGGGCTGGTTTAACATCAGGATCCATCCAGAAAAGCCAAGGGACAACTGCCGGGCATGGCCTTTGGGATCCTCAATCCTCGAATTTAACCCAAGTGAGGGGCAACTCACTCCTAGGGCTTTTGTCAGGAGTCCCAGAAAGCAGGCCAGACCCTCTTTGTACTGCCACCCACACCAGCCCCTTGAGATGGTCACTCAGTCATGGTTTCATTCATTTATTCCTTAGAGCTACATCTACTGAGCACATACCCTGTGGCGAGCTCTGTAAATTAACCAAAACAGATGCCCTCGGCCATCCCTGCCTCTTACCCAGCCTCACCACCCCTTAGAATCATCACGCCTCTCCCCTGCCAGCCCTCAGGGCAGCCCCAGAGTCCTCACCCCACCCCACCCCACCCCCCCGGGGCCCCCAACCTCCTTGTCTTGCTCCCCCAGGCAGCACTTGGCAGGCAAAGCCCACCCCGCGGGCATTTCTGAGGAAATGTTTTCCCAGGCTGCATTTCCAGGTGTTGCTGGGGGTTGAGGGAGTGCAGGGCGATGGGGGACTGGCTACAGAGCAATTTGCTTCTGTAGATAAATGCCCTACTCCTCTCCCAGGCAGCCCCGCTTTCTACATTCTCTTTCTCTCTTTCTCTCTCTCTCTTTTACAGTTTGCTAAATCTGTTGTAATCTGGTGCCAATGATTAATTCAGGCAGAAGGAGGGAAAAGGAAGAGGAAAATCCTACCACAGAGCTCTGCTATAGAGCGCTGGCGGCAGAAATAAACAGCAAGCCCCTCACGACCCCACTTTTAATTAGGTACAAAACCATCTCTAAAACAGCCCTGCCACCACCTCGCAGTCCACAAGGCAGAGCCCAGTGGTGGTATCCTGGGCCTGGGAGGTCTGGATGCCTGGGTTCTGCTCTCTGCTGGGAGGCAGTGTCCTCTAGTGGTTAGCAGAGTCCCACACACGGCTGGGGTCTGCTGTCTCCAGGAGAAGAAGGCCTTCCCCAGCCACCTCCTCTGTCCAATGCCCCAGGAACATCTAGGGTCAGGGGAGGGGTTCTGAGGAGCCCTCTTCGTCTCTAGCAGCCCTCTGTCCACACTACAAATAAGTCCATACCTTCTCCCCCCTGGACCAGCAGAAGGTGGGTCAGCCTGCCCACAGCTCCCAGGAGCAGAGGGTACCCCTGCTCTAATCCAGAAGCCCAGTCTTCCAGGGGTCAGCCCAGAAAGACAGGGCAGATGATCTGTGAGGCAGGTCTGCGCATGCTGGGCCAGTCAGAGCATCCTGAGTGATGTGCCGGCAGTAGACCCAAGGAGGTCGTCTGCCTAGCCATCTCACCCCAGCCCACCCCCACCCCTTCCACTGGCACCTGCTCACTCCTCACATCTTGACCCCAGTCCCAACTTGACCCCAGTCCCAAGGCATAGTGGGCACCTACACCTTCACAGTGCAGGTTGGGGATCTGGTGACTGTCACCTCCCACCCCTAAGCCCCAGAGGGCAGGACATGTGGCTTTTGTTGCCCATATACTCCCCAGAACCCAGCACTGTGCGTGACACAAAACCTCTGTTCAGCTATCTCATGACTGAATGAATGCATGGCTGCACGAATGAATGAATGTGCTGGGGGAGAGGGGAGAGGAGGAGGAAAGGAGTGAGAGCAAAGGTCAGAAAGATGGGGATTCAGGGATGCTGGCTGTTAGAACAGACCTCCCACCCACTCCCTGACCTCCTTGACCCTTTTTGGAGGTAGCACCCAGGGCTATGGCAAATCTAGCAAACAACCTCCACAAAGTGAGTCGAGGCCCCAAAACCCTGACATCATCTGCAGAGCACTGACCCCAGGGAGCACCCGGGCTCTGGGGGCTGCAGACGGCAGTAAACACAGGCCTGCACAGACACGCACCCTCTCCCTTGGAACCCTCTCAGCTCCAGCTGCTGCTAGGGAGAGCCAGGCTGGTGGGGAGGAGGGGAGCAGGGCAGGGCCACCCTGGGGTCACACCGTCCTTCTCCATCTCCCTTGGCCTTCACAGGGTGACAGGCCATAGCAGAGGACAGGATGCAGCTGCCCTAGGCCCTGGCCTAAACTACAGCGGGTCTGAACTTCATCTCCAGGTTCTATGGGGGAGCCCACAAACAAGCTTAGGCTCATCCCTAGGAGTCTGGGGGCTTCTTGAGCCAGCCCACCCTTCCAGAGCAGGATGATGATGAAGCAAGGCTGATATGTCCCGGGGCAGCCCCCACCCCCAGCTCAGGCACTGGAGACCTTTCAGACCCCCACACCCCATGCTGTCCATATACTGTGTCTCGTGGCCCACCCCACTCACACACCCCTTCCTAGGAAGGGCCTAAGGCCTAATCTCTCCAGCCCTACCCCAGTTGCCCTTGGAGGGGATGGTTCCACTGTTTCTTGGGGACAGGAGCTGGATCCCATAGCCCCCAGTTAGTGTTGAGGGTAGGGAGCAGGGGGCATCTCACCTGGGAATGGACTCAGATGGCTAGGAATCAGCCCTCCCAACTTACTCAAAGGCTGGAAGAAGCTGAAAGCCCTGGGCTCAGAGTGAGCTGGGGCTGGGGACGTCACCGGGGTGGGGGGCAGCCACTGCCAGGCTGTACTGAGTGGATGCCACAAGACTGTGCATTACTTCATAGTGGGCACGCGAGGTGGGCACTGCTGTTGCCCCACTTCACAGATGGGGGCATTGAGTCCCAAGGAGTCTGGTCACTTGCCCAAGATCAGCTACCCAAGAGGTGGAGGAGTCTCTAGGGCCCTGGAGTGGGATCCCAGCGCCCCAGGGGAAGGAGCTTGCTGCCATTTGTTATAGATCCTGGAGCAGAATGGCTGGCTGCACAGTAGTCCTGCTAGTAGGCGGGACCTTCATCTGCTCCCCACTTAGCCCAAGTTACCATCCTGCTCCTGACTGACCTCCCTGCCTCTGCCCTACCTGACTGGGTGGAGGTGACTTCATCCTCTCCTGCACCTGTGTAGCCACTTCTTGACAATGACCACAGGGCAAGGGCCTCTTTAGTGCCTTCCTCTGTCCCTCAACACGACCATTCCAGTGCCCACCTGGAGTTCCAGTCCACTTCGCATGGAACTTGGAGGTAAATAGAGACCCCAGTCTCCCATCCCTTGTACGCAGTTACTCCCTGCTCTCCTATCTGCATAGTATCTCCCTGTGCAGGCAAGGAAGCGGAGTCCCCAGAGGGTAGGCTGCAGGCCCAGAGCCACCCAGTGGGTGACACAGGCTCAGCCATCAGGTCTCAGGTTCTGGCCTCAGCACCCTGGTCTGCACCCAGTCGAATCTTTCGTAGAGCCCTGGCGGTAGGCGACAGTGATGCGGTAACAACACCCCTCCCCACAGCCCCCGTAGAAACAAGCCGATGGCTTTCCCATAGGGGCTTTCAAGAGGAGGCTTGGGAGGAGACATGCGGGGAGATACAGGGAGGGCCAGTTCAAGTTCACAAAGGGCACACTAGCAGAAGGAGGGCAGATCTGACCCTCCAGCCCTCTGAGGACTCTGCAGGAGTCCTCCACCCCCAGGGACCCTCAGCTCAGAAGTAGGCCCATCAGCATGTAACTCCTATCCAGCTTGCCCAGTTTACAAAACACTTATCCTTCAAGCTCAGTCTCAGAAAGTGGCTACAATCAACCCCATTTTACAGTAAGGGAAACTGAGGCTCAGAAACTTGGCCAAGGTCACATAACCAGGAAGTTGTAGAGCTGGGACATAGACCCAGGGCAAGATGCCTGTAAAGCCAATGTTGCCAGTTCAGGGTGTGGGATGTCTAAGCCAATGGCCTTGAACTTAAAGCTGGAAAGGTTTTTCATGGAAGTATCCATTGTCCATGTGAGAACATGGGCACAGTGACACACACACACACACACCCTGTCCCTCAGCAGATGCAGCCCTCTCCCACCCTTCAGCCAGGAGGTGCCCCCCACCCATCAGATCTCCTTGCTGCCTGCCCAGCTGGACACCATCCCCTTCTGGGCACTGGTCCTGACAGCCTACACTCCTCCAGCCACTTCCATTTTAAACCCTCCGAGGAAGCCCTGAACAGTCGCCCACGGAGTCAGCACCAGCTGACAGGTGATGTTTTTGTCTCTCCTCTTGGGGCTGGCAGGGGGAAATGCAGAAGTCTCAGCCTGGAGCTCCTAAGCCTGGTGGGAGTCCACAGCTTGTGGGCAGAAATGGGGTGCCCAGACCCCGTCCTCTATTAGCCACATTTGTCCACTACACAAGCTCCTGGTCACCTGGGGAGGGGACTTGTCTCTGTCCTCATTGAGGGGGCAGGGACCACTTAGGGGCAAGTGAACCCAGCCACCCCCTGTATTTGCCCCCCAACATTGGCTTGATTTATTCATATCCGGGTTCTGGCACAGCCCCATAGAGCCTCCCAGCCTCCTGGGGCCACCAGGAAGCCGTCCGTGCTCCACAGTTTTCTCTCCTGAGAGCTGTGATCAGCCACGGTTCTCTGCAGCTGGGCAACTGAACTCCCCAAGCCTGTCACCCCTGAGCCTTCTGCCCCTGAGATGAGAAACAGGCTCCTGGTGGGCCACCTCCCTGTCCGGAGAGCTCCAGGGAGCCCCGCTGCCCCACTGTCCCAGCCTCCATACACCAGGTGCACCGCCCAGCCCCCTAACCAGCGCTGGGCTGGTAATCCACAGCGCGCTCAGGGAGGGAAGTTGCAGGCTGTTTATGGCCCCCTTTAAGTCGTTTTAAAAATAAAACCTCACTCCAGCCGTGACTCACGCGGTTGTGGGGATCTGAGCGCGGCGCCCGCCGGGTCGACTGTCCCTCACCGCGCGCCCAGAGCCCTCTAGTTCCCGGGTGACGGGCTGAAGTCGGGAGTGGCCAGTCCAGCCTGGTGCCCCCGCAGGCCGGGCCGCCTCCCTGGGGGTTCAGCAAGAGCTTGGGCTGGGGCTTCGGTCGAGCACCCGCCCTTCTCAGCCTCTGCTTGGGGAGCTGTGCCGCCAGCCTCGCACCCCGCGCCTCCCCGCGGCGGGGTCAGCGCCGCCGGCGCGCGGCTCTCGGTTCCGGGGCTCCTACCCTAAATCTCAAAGACTGCGCGTCCCCCGCCGCGCCTCGGCAAAGCCGGGTGAACTGGCAGCCCGATCCCGCGGCGCCTCGGGCCCCGTCCCGGGCGCGCGGACCCCGGCCCCCGCCCCGCGCAGCCCTCCTTACCTGCGCAGCGGTCGGGGAGGCGGGTCTCCTCGGGAAACTTTGCGGCGACGACTGGAGCCTCAGGGGTTATTCCAAGGAGCGGGCGGGAAACGGAGCCGGAGGGCGCCCAGGGGGGCCCAAG
>NW_006408558.1:21589697-21606770 GCF_000296735.1 Chrysochloris asiatica
CCGGCGGGACCCGGCGCGGGAGGCTGCGCCGCCGCGCGGGGACTCGGGCCCAGACGAGGAGAAGCGTCCTCGCGTCCCCCTCCCCCTGCCCTCGACTAAAATGGCTGAGAGGGAGATGGGGAGCTGGCCCCTCCTGGGGGGCGAGGGGAGGGAAGCTACCAACGCCGGCCTCCAGCGGGGGCGGGGGAGAAAAAAAGGGGTTCTCGCTCATGCGCCGCCTCCTCCTACGCCCCTCCTCTCTGCACCCACTTAATCATCCAGCCTTCCACCCATCCATTCATTCATTCATTCATCTATCCACCCATGCATTCATTCACAAACAGGTACTCTAGTCGTGACCTACTCTAGGAATCTAGGTAACCCCTTATCTGCCTGACGCCCCTTTCCTACACAGACCTCAGAGACCCACAGCCCCTCCCCTTGTCGCTCTCCGCTCTCCCTGTCCTGGGATACTCCAAACAATGGGGGAACCTCGGCTCCATCCCAGGTCAGGCTGAGTGGGCCATGCCTGGGGTTAGGTACCAGCCCCACCCGTCCCGTCCTCCCACTCCGACTGTGACCTTGAGCAAGTTACTTCACCTCTCTAAATCTCAGTGTCCTTAACCGTAAAATGGGAGCAGAAACGCCCAACTCCGCCCGTGGTTGCCAGGGTTGAAAGTGAATCTTGAAAGTGAAGATGGCTAGGTCAGTGTCTGGCACGCATTAAGGCCTTGGGAAGAGATGGCTGTGCCTTCGGGGGTGGGGATTAGACCAGACCTCCCCCTCCTCCTTACCTAGAAGTCCCAGCGATCCCCCACCAATCCACCTTGCTCTGGTCAGACACCCATTGTCAATCTTTGTTATTTATCCCTTTCTGATCTCCCTTTCTCTGGAGGGGCTACTCTGAGGGAGGCCCTCTATCCCAAGACCCCCAGGGCTCCACACTGCTCCCAGGTCCCTGGAGTCTGGCCCAGCCCTGTTGCCCAACTCCAAGCCTGCAGTATACTCATTGGGGTTCCAGCGCATGCTGTTCCTTTCCTGTACTTCAAGGCCTAATCCTGCACCCTTTCCCCTAACCCAATGCCGTCCCAAACCCCACCTAGGGGAAGGGTGGCTTCTAAACACCTCCCACTTCCTGCCTCTCTTTCTCTGACCCAGGCCTGGGAGCAGAGACCTTGCCTAAGGACCCTTCTCTGTCCTACCATGAACACCTGGCTCGGCCCTCCTCCCTTTACTTCCATTCCTCCCCTATTCCCCTATGACCATCTCCTTTCTGCTCAACTCACCAAACAGTGATTTTTTCCTCCCAATTTTTATTTACTGCCCAAACAGCATTATACCAACAATAAAGAAAAGGAAAATCATCCACAATTCCACCTGTGGCATCAACAGCCTCCCTTCCCCGGCTCCTTCCAGGTTGTCGTGTTTACAGAGCTGGTCTGCCTCCCTAGACCCTCAGATGCACATGGGGGCTCTGGGGTTCTGTCATGTCTCCATCACAGAATGTGCATCAGGAAAGATGCATGTGTCTTCCTCCTTTTCTAAATGAAGCCTCTCTGTCCAGCCAAGAGCTGGCACAGAGCAAGCATTCAGCACCTCATGGTGGGAGGGAAGGAAGAACTGTGGTTTTACATGACATGTTGTCCTCAGCCATCAAGATGCCATCTTCACAACTGCGGTTTTAATGGCTGCATACTATTCCACTGAGCTGATGTACCGTAATTCACTTAGCCGTCCCTGGTGGCTGGATCAGCGGGTATTTGTCAAGACTTGCTATGTACACTGTCAAGTCACAGTGACCCTATAGGACACTTATAGGGCAGAGCACCCCTGCCCCACAGGGTTTCCTAAACTGTAATCTTTATCGGCACACATCACTAAGTCTTTCTTCCAAGAAGCAGCTGGTAGACTCAAACTGTGAGCCTTTGGTTAGCAATTAAGCACTTAACCACTATACCACCAGGTCTAGGACCCAGGGGCCAAGCCAGGTGGGATATCCCAAAAGGCTTCTCAGGAGCGGTGACTCTTGAGCTGGGTCTTGGAGGCTGAAGAGGAATGTTCTAGGCAGACAGTGGGAGAGGCTCATTGTACCTGTTCACAGGTGCCATACGGGTAAAAGAGCATTATGTTTGGGCATCAAAACTTCGTGATTGAGGTGGCAGTGGGGGCAGGGGCAGGAGTCTATAGTGCCAGATGAGGTGGCTGGCGTCAGACTGGCCAGGTGTGCAGGTTCCTGGACCATCCTGGGAGCAACAGGGAACCAAGAAGGCAGTTTAAGTACAGGAAAGGCACTTGTTCATTCAATAAGCACTTTCTAAGCCCCCTGTCATGTTGTGGTGGAGGTGGCCAGCCCAGGTTCAGAAGGACTGGGCTTAGCTCGTGGGTTGTGCACTCACTGGGTTATTCTCAGCAACAAAGGCAGTACATGTCCTGGCAACAGTTTGCGGCTTCAACCTTGAGCTTGCCAAGCCCCAGTTCCCCTGCTCCCGGGGTGGCAGTAACCCGTGCAGTGTCCAGCATCCAGGTGTGGCGGGTACCACTGTGCAGCGAAGGTCACCCCCTGCCCTGCCCAAATCTTCCTTGCCCCCTCTCCCAGCCACCTCCACTCCCCAACCTCTCCAGAGTCCCCAGATGGGATGCTGTTCACCACCCTGCACTTACCAGCTGGTAAGCGTGGTTCCTCCCCAGTCCTGCTGCACCTCAATGCTCTTATCTTCAGAGGGGGACATCTCTGGCCTAGGGCTGGTGTGACTTCTGGTGAGGTCACGCTAGAAAGTGCGTCATAAACTGTGAAGTGCCCCAGCACCACATGTTAGCCAAGATGGCCTCCTTGCCCTCACTTGGGCCTGTTCATGTCTGAGGCCGGGGAAGTAGGTGTCCTGACCCAAGGAATGCTCAGCTCTGTCCCACTGGATTGTCCGGGCATTAGCAAGGACCCCCATCCCTGCTTTGTGTTGAGCACCCAGACATGAAATCCCCTGGGGGCAGCAATCGGGTTTTCAGCAACACTGAAAAACCAAGAGCAGGTGTTCAGAGGGTGAGCCCTTGGTCTGCAGTTGCGGCCAAGGGTCAGGAGGTACAGCCTTCCCCCAAGGTCCGAGTTTGGGCCTCATCTCCAGGGAGGCATGGGTTCCCCAGCAACCTGCCAGCCCCCACACCCCACCCCACCTGGACCTCCTTCCTAATGGCTTTTCTGTCCCATCTCTGAATTCTCAGTCTTAGAATTCACTATGTTCTCCAAGGTTCTCAGGATTCCTGTTAGAACTGACTCCTACCAGGTACCGCCCCTGGAATATTCTGGAATGTTTGCATGAACTCAAGGACTTGTGGTGGATGGACAGGCTGTGCTCACCACCTCAGAGACACCTGCTGGACACATCAGCCTTCACCTAAAAGTTCCAGAAAGTCTCTGTTCTCCATCCTGACTCCACTGCGCCCCCACCCCCAGCTTTATGACCCTTGTTATTGTTGTTGTTAGGTGCCATCGTGTTGGTACCGACTCATAGTGACCATATGCACAGCAGAATGAAACACTGCTCGATCCTGGCCAACCTCACTACTGTTGCCACACTTAAGTCCATCGATGCTGCCCCTTATTGTTGGGTGCTGTTAAATCCATTTCCAATTTAGATCAACCCCATTTGGCTGAGTAGAACTTCCCCGTTGGGTTTCTAGGCTGTCAGCTTTACAGAAGCAGAACTCCTATTCTTTTCTTTTCTCCATGGAGTGTCTTGGTAGGTTTGAACCACCCACCTTGCAGTTAGTAATCAAGCATTTAACCATTTGTACCATCAGGGTTCCTTCTATCCTTTATGACTTGGGTCAAGCTGGGAGGAACTTTCCAGAAAGGGTGTCCTATGGAGCAATCAGGTGCAGCAAGGTGAAGGTGGGGAAGGGCCAGACTCAGCAACTGCTGTCCAAAGCTAGGGTGGGAGGTGAGCGGAAGCAGCTTTCTCCTCGTTCCCCACTCCCTGCCTGAGCACCATCCTCCCAGAGCCGAGAAACAGGGTCCCACTTTATCTCCTCTCTTCAGGCGGGGGCTCCGCACGCAATGTACCTTTCCCAACTGTCCCCTTGTTCACAACGGTAGCACCTGGCTCAGTTTGAATTCCAGAGGAATTCTCTGAAGTTAGGGCGTGGTTGCAGCCAGCCATCACTGGAAGGGGCTTTCTTCCTGGGTGGTGCATCCAACGGTGACAAAACTGAGTTCAGAGGTCTGTATCTTCGAGGGTGTTTTGTCAGCAGCCTGCTCTCTCATTAGACTGAGTATGTAGGGCCCCTGCTTGGGTCCCCACATGTCCCCAGCACCTGCCGTAGAGCCATGGGGCATTGCTAAATGAATGAACGGATGGAATGTTCAAGAAGAGCGGCAGGCTTCAACAGCCCTGCCAACTAACAACAGCAACACTATCCCAAGGGCAACTGTGATTCATGAAAATGTGAACTGCTCAGGATGGTGACTCCAGGGGACAAGGCACACTCCCGGCTATTGGAAGTGCAGGCAGGTGGGGACTGAGTGTGTCTGTGATGGGGGAGATCAGACTGGACCAACTGGCTGTGATTCCAAGCCCCCAGGGGGCAAAGAGGGTAAGAACCTGGGACCATGCCACCCAGCTAAGTTGGGGGTCCACATCAACCCATCTTCCCCAACCAGCAGAGCTGGGCTTGCTGCTTCCCAAGCTTGTCTCCCAGTGGGCTCCTCCTTTCCATGGAGAGCCTCCCCACGGATGACGTCACCCACCCCACCCTACCCCACCCCCGTTCCTCCAAACACCCAGAGCTGCGCTTCCCTCTCTCCCTCCTTCCCTGCACCCAGTCGTGATTCCAGCAGAGGGAATGTGATTTAGGCTACCCTTCACCTGTTACCCCTGTCTGTCCCTAGTTCCAGGAGGTGGGGGGAGCTGTGTTAGAACACCAAGAGGAGGGACCTGCATGTGCAAAGGTGTGGGGATGTAGATGGGGAGCAGCTGGTGGCCAAGGGGGTCATGGAGAGAGGATGCAGAGGGGAGGCCAGGGGTTGAGACTTCTCCCAGGTGGTGAGACAGTCAGAGCCTGGAGACTGCAGCCTGAGACCATGAGGAAGGGGCTCCAGGGGGATGTGAGAGTTGGGGGCCTGAACCAAAGAGAGGGCACAGCCCCATGATATTTAGGAGGGGGCCAAGGGGTCATGAAGGGGAGAGGGAGTAGGCAGAGTGGCAGACGCCTGGATTTTGACATGGAGAGCCTCAGAAATCACTGTTGGGGTCCAGTCTCCAGGGACCCCTTCCACTCCTAGACACTGTTGAGGTTTTAGAACTCTCTAGTTGTGGTGGTGACGGTGTGCTGTGGCGCTGGTTCTGACTCATCGAGGCTGTAACTCTTTACAGGAACAGAAAGCCTCAGCTTTCTCAGGACTCTGTGGCTGTTGTTAAATGCTATCAAGTCGGTTTCAAGTCATAGGGACCCTGCACAGGGTTTTCGAAGAGTGACTAATGAGTTTGAACCATCGACCTTGGGGTTCAAACCAACTTTGCAGTCCAGTGCATTAACCCACAGCGCCACACTAGGACTCTGTTGTTGTTATTGTTGTTGTTGTGTGCCATAGAGTCGGTTCCAACTCATAGTGACCCTGTACCTGTACAGGGTTTCCAAGGCTGTAAATCTTTACGGGAGCAGAAAGTCTCATCTTACTCCCGCGGAGCAGCTGGTAGTTTCAAACCGCCGGCCTTGAGGTTCACAGCCGTATTCGTAACCACTACGCTACCAGAGCTCCCCAATTCATTCCTCTCCCACCACCCTGCATGTTTGCTGGCTGCCTCAGTCTCCACACCCAGGGGCTCTTTAGACTTGATGCCCTAAGTCCCACACCCAGCTGGCCAGGACATCCTCAGTGGCCAGGGGCTGACCAGCATACCCCTTGGGTCATCTCTGTCCCTCAACAGGCTCTAATGCCTCAGAGCAGCTGAAGTCACTGAAGATGGTGTCTAGGGGCAGTGGGGTCCTAAGCCAGGTCCCTCCTAGAGTCCTAGTGAGCTCCTAAGGCTCCTGAGCCAGGAAAATAAGGAAAGAGGGTTGTCGCTGTCCCAGAGTCTTGGGGGTACAGAGCTGTGGCCCAGGGCTGGGGTTGGGTAGACTCGCTCAAGTCTCTTTACCTGTCGGGCACATGTGTCTGGGCAGCCCAGCCTGGCAGGCTCTGAGTTTAGTATGATGCTAAGACCGGACACTGGGAGGAGCCATGGAAGAGGGAGAGAGGAAAAAGAGAGAGATGCTCCATCAATGGGAGGGGTGGGATGGGGTTGCCTGGCAACCATCACGCTGCTGTTGCTGCCTCTGCTGTCTGCTGCCTCCGAGGAGGGATTCTTAAAGAGCAGAGCAGAAAGGCTGGGCCTTGGAGGGGCTGAGGCACAGCCTCGCATACCAATGGCAGCCGGGAGCCTCCCCCTCCCTTCTCGCCCCTCCTGCATCCTCTCCCCTAAGGGCCTCCCTCCTCCTTCCCAAGTCTCTTGGGAAGGCAGTGGGGACCCTGAGGCACAGACCAGGCTGGGGTCCTGTCCCAGTTCCCACCAGACAAGGCCTGGGAGGGGATAAGCTGACCAGCCGAGGCCCCTAGGGCAGGGTGGTACCCTCAGCGCTGGGGTCAACAATGAGAGGGAACTGGCCGTTTATCAGTCAGAACCGACTTGATGGCATGTACCAACAATAACAACAACCTGCCTCCTCCCCTGCACCCCTCCCCAGGCCTTCCTGGCACTGCCATGCTGAAGGAAGTCTGGATTTAGAGTCAAACACACTTGTTCGTCTTAGCTGAGTGACCTTGAAGTCGCCCATCTCCAGCCTTATGTCCTGAGATCTGTGGCCCCTTCCAAGAGCTAGTGGTCAGCCATAGGCTGCATTTAGGAGGTTTCAGAGGCCTCTCTCTCCTCCCAGTATCACTTCGATGTGAGGAAGTTCTTCCTGGTGTCTGACTTAAGTTCCTTGTGCATCAAGTGATTGCCATCTTTCCTCTATCCTTAATGGGAAGAAACGGGTGTTGGCTTCACCTCAGTATACCACCTTGTGTTCAGAGAGCAACCACTGGTGAGGCTCATTGTAGCTATGTGGTCTCCTTGTAGTTCCTTTCTTCCTGGGTCATCTGTTTGCCATCTGTATGGGAAGGGGTTGGACTAGATCAGGGTGTCTTGCGGGGACCTGGAGAAGAGCCTCTGGGTGTGTGCCCCCCACTCTAAACTCACAGTATCTGGAGAGCTGTTGTGGCAGGCGGTCTATGGCCCAGAGCCTAAAACCACTGGGACCAGGTGGTCTCAGAGGGGGCACGGGATGACTCAGTGAAGGGTAGGCACAAGGGAGCAGCCTCCCAGCTTCCTGCAGAGGTAGTAGGAGGTTGTAGGGGGTCAAAACCACCCCTCTTTTCTCACATACAAAATGCTCCTTCCACGTTTGGCAGCCTCTCCCATCCTGCATCGCCTGGTCCTCTAATTGGTCCCTGTGGGCTCAACATTGTCTGCCCTACCTACTCTCCCTCAGCCCACCCTTGGCCACCACCATCCCCCAAGTCCCTCCCCCCCAAAGTCTGTCCTTGCCCCTAGTTCTGAGGACTGGCTCTCTGAAGTGCAAGCCCCTCCCTGCTGTTCCCCAGCTCTAGCGCCTACCATGAGTCCCTATGGCCTTGGCAGAAGGATTAGGGCCCTGTGGGCCTGGCCTCAAGCAGCTCCACACCCCTCTTCTGCAGAGTCCCCTGTCCCCTGCCCCACATACACAGCTCACCCTCTCCTGACATAGCCCACCAACCACTGAAGCCAGAGGCGGCCCCATCAATGTCCTTTGAATGAATGAATGATCCAAAAAGCAGCTGATGGGTGCCAGACCTGAGCTGCCTCCAGAAGACAGCCATAAACAGAGCAGAGGAGGTCAGCTCCTCACAGGCAACAAAGCAGCCAACAAGTGAGAGGACGTGCTCCTGGCAGGACGTGGAGTGGTCTCTGCACAGGGATGAGGTAGGAAAGGTCACTGTCACTGAGGTGGCTGACGTGGTTCACTGAGACCTGAAGGATGGGGAGTCAGTACGGAAAGAGCTGATGGGAAGAGCCAGCCAGGCAGAGGGGGTGATGTGTGCAATCCTGGGGCTGAAAGGGCCGGGCCCAGTTGAGGAAAAGAAAGGAGGCCAGGGAACAGGGGGGACAGGGAGGGGACAGGAGAACAGCGCGTGGGACGCAGCCGTGAGGGAAATAGAGATTTTATTCTCAGAGTAACAGGAGGCTATTTGAGAGTTTTAAGCAGGGAAGTGACATGATCTAATTTATATTTTTAAATGGTCATCTGAACAACCACTTTGGAGAGCAATTTGGCAATAACTAGTCAAGTTAAAGATATGCATATATCACAGCCCAAGGGTTCCACTCCCAGGCATATTAAAAAAAAAAGACAAACATTGCCGTCCAATAAATTCTGGCTGCTAGCAATCCTATAGGACAAAATAGAAGAGCCCCATAGGGTTTCCAAGACTATAATTCAATATGGAGCAGATTGCTGCATGGCTCTCCCAAGGAGCAGCTGGTGGATTCAAACCACCAACCTTTCAGTTGACAGCTGAGCGTTTAACCACTGGGTCCCCAGGGCTCCTCCCAGGTCTGTGTTGTTGTTGTTGATTGTTGTTAAGTGCCATCAAGTTGACGCTGACTCATGGGACCCTCTGTAGGGTTTCTGAGGAGCAGCCGGAGAAATGCCAGCATCTGGGTACATAAGTCACGTGGAAGCTGCTCCTACCGCTGTTGGCAAGAGATAACACTGGACACACTTGGTCTTCTGTGGGTGGGAGGAGACACGGATGAGCTGTGAATATGCCCCAGACTGGACTACCACGCAGCAGTGAAAACTACAAATTATGCTAACAGGCCCCATGGGTAACCCTCACTGGTATGCTTGGGGTGGGAACAACAGATCACAGCCAGCTTTCATTTGTATAAAGCTCAAAGACACACTAACTAAAGTCTTTGGTCCTTGAGGGACCGATGCATGCCAATCCAGGGCAGTGGGTACCTCTGTGGGGGAGGGGATGCCATCTGGAAGGGCTCCCACTGTAAATGGCGCCGTATTCCTTGGGCCGGGCAAAGTGCTGCTTCAGTTCCCAGCCCATGCTCCTTCTGCACAGCCAGCAGCCATCTGAACAGGCTTGGGTGGGCCTTCCAGACTGAGACAAACTATGAAAAGCCAGATGATCTACTTCTAAAAACCAGCCAATGAAAACCTACACATCACAATGGTCCAGTCTGCAACCAATCACACGAATGACACAGGACTAGACAAACCTTTGTAGGCTGGGGTTGCCCTGAGTCAGGGGCCTACTCGGCATCTAACAACACTTGTTAGCAGGGTGATGGTTCAAGATGATACTATATATATCTATTTATATATGATGGTGGTGGCGTGCCATGGATTCGGTTCTGAGTCATAGCGACCCTGAATAGTGTTCCAAGACTGTAAACCTTTGTGGTAGCAGAAAGCCTCATCTTTCTCCCTCGGAATGGCTGGTAGTTTCGAATTGCTAACCTTGAGGTTTGCAGCGCACCTCTTAATCACTATGCTACCAAAGCTCCATATATACCCATAGCGACTCTATATAGAGTTTCCAAAGAGCGGCTGAAGAGCTTGAACTGATGAACTTGTGATTCAAACCAACTTTGCAGTCCAGCGCATTAACCCACAGCACCACACCAGGACTATATATGTGCATTTTATAGAATACGTACACAAAGTTGGTGGTTCAAACCCACCAGCCGCTCCTTGGAAACCCAATACAGGGTGGCCATGAGCCGAAACCAACTATGAGATGCACTTAACAACCACAACACAGATACACTTTATAGGAGCAGCTAACTGAAAGGTTAGAGTCCTGGTGTGGTGCTGTGGGCTAATGCCTCAGACTGCAAAATTGTTAGAACTGCAACGTTGATGGTTCAAGCTCACCAGCTTCTCCTTGGAAACCCTATACAGGGTCGCTATGGGTCAGAATCGACTCAACAGCACTTCACAACAACAACTGAAAGGTTGACTGATTGAACCCACTCAGCAGTGTTCTCAGAGAGAAAGACCTGGCAATGTACCTCCATAAAGATTAGGGTCATCTAGCTTTGTCACATGGGGTTGTTGAGTGCCATCCAACTCATAGTGACCCTGTAGAGAGTTTCCAAAGAGCAGCTGGTGGGTTTGAACCAGCAACCTTGTGCTTAGCTGTCCAGTACTTATCCTACAGTGTCACACCAGGATTCCAGCATGTGTGTGTGTGTGTGTGTTGAACTGTTGACCTTGTGGTTAGCAGTCCAGTACTTATCCTGCAGCTCCATACTAGGACGCCTACCCCACAATGGTTACTGGTTTTCTCCCTTGAGGAAGAAACTGAAGCTCAGAGAGGACAAGGGGTTGCCCAGGGTCACCTAGCAACTTGAGGGCAGAAGAGCTTGTGACCCCTCCCCAGTCCTAGTGGGACCTGCTCATGAGGGCTGAGCAGAGGGGTCCAGGCTGCCTTTGGGAGCGCCTCTCCGCCTATCCCAAGCTGTGGACGAGGGGTCCTTCTCCAAGTTCCTGCACCCTCACAAGCTCCCCCTCTCCAGGGCTCCCTGGAGCCTGGTCCCTCTCCCCTGCATCTGTGGAGATTACCCGGCTGGCTGGGGCCCAAGTCATCTCCTGGTAATTGGGTTTCAGGGATACTCATGACTATGCTAATAGTGGGACAGGACCTGAGTGGCTCCTGGGGGAGGGGAGGCCCAGGCAGCCGCTGGGGGGTCCCACTCACTGCCCTGCTGGACTCAAACCTAAGGGCTTCCTCATGGCCCAGCCTCATGACCTTGGGCCAGTCCCCATCACTCTCTCGCTCTCTCCAAGCCAATGTTTCCTCTTCTTAGAGAGGACTCCTGAAGGTGGGGTGCAGTAAAGAGACCCTCAGACAGGCTTGGCCCAGTGCCTGGCATGGAAAATTTGCTCGATAAGTACATTATTAACTATTTCTCTGTTTGTTTAAAGTCTGCAAGATCCTACAGGGAAATGTGAACAGGCCAGCACGGGAGCTCCCCCGTGGTTCACTTTGCTTTGCTTTTTTGTTTATGTATATTACACAATTTGGGGCAATGAATGTGGATTTCTTGCATAACAAATGAGTGGGAGGTGCCTGGGAATAGGGTGGAGAGTGGGTGTTTGGGGGGATCTCAGCTTGAGGTGTCTGGCTAGGAGACTGAGCATCCAGGGGTCTAGGCACCCAAGGGAGGGGCTGGGCCAGGCGGGGCCAGAGCCCAAGGAACTGAGGCAGGAGGCGGATGAAGGAGAAGCCCAGGGCGGCAGCAACTGCAGCCAAGTAACCTACTTTGAGCTTTAAATGGCTGACTGGATCACTTTTGTATGGAGAAGGTTGGAGGGGGGGAGAAATGCCTTGGGGCAGAACTAAGGAAGGGGGGCAGGGCAGGATGCCCCCCCCTGAACAGGCTGGGGGGCGGGGGAAGCCCAGTCTCACTCTAGCCCAACACCTTCCTGAACCCCACTGTCCTGTCCCCTTCCCAGGTTCAGAGGAGGTAGGGGAAGGGGGACCTGGTATGGGACCCATGAGAAGGAGACCACAGAAGGGGAGGCCTAGCTGGGTGGATACAGCCTCCAGAAAATCTGGGGGTCTTTTGGACATGTTGTCAGGAGGGACCAGACCCTGGAAAAAGACACCGTACTTGGTAAAGAATGTAGAAGTTGAACAAAGAAGATCCCCAATGAAATAGGTTGAGCCAGAGGCACAAACCTAACAATTATGAGATTGGTGCAGGACTGGGCAGTGTTTCATTCTGTTGTGCTTAGGGTCACTGTGAATTGGAACTGACTAGAGGGCACCTAACAACAAGGGTTGTCTCAGAGAAGATGGAGTGAGGGGCTAAGTCCTAGAGGCAAACAAGCCTGTTCCGGCTGAGCAGGATACATAGTGGAGTCCTGGTGTGGTACAAGGTTGGCGGTTCAAACCCACCATCTGCTCCTTTGGAAACCTTATATGGTGTCACTATGAGTTGCAACCGACTCAACAGCACTAAAAACAACAGGATGTTTAGTGGTCCTGGAGTCAGACCAATGGGGTTCCAATGCTATTTCCATCATCCTATTTGCTTAGCCTCAGGAGAGGTCTTTCTGAGCCTCAGTTTCCCCGTCTGTTAGATGGAACTGTGCAGCCAAGGCTTAGCCAGGGCTCCCTTGATCTCCTATCGGCTGAAGCTGCCATCATTCTAACCAGCAAGTCAGTACCCACCCTGCTCCCTCACCCATCTCCCTGGCCAAGCCCTATGATTTACAGGCAGTTTTTATTTAACTTTTCATTGTGACTGGAGTAAAAGTTAACAGACCAACTTGACTTTTCAATAATTCATACACCTTTTATCCCATGACACTGATTGCAGCCCCCACCATGTACCGACACTCTTCCCACTTCCTCCCTGTGTTTACTGGTGCCATTTACCCTTCTTTCCTACCCCCTCCTGAGTGTTTTTACAAAAGCATTTTGAACTTTCTCATCTAGGCCTCACAAGGCCTCAGTTGAATCCAACCCCCCAATCAGTTTCCCGGTCTGTAAATGGGGCAGGAGAGTATGTGTGCAGGTGTTAAGATGTTCGGTGGAGGTTTGATATGATAGTTTGCTGGGAACAAAGCCGGTGCCAATCAATGGCATCAGTGATGGCGTCAAGTGTGGCAGCGGTACTGAGGTTGGCCCAGGATCGGACATTGTTTCGTTCTGCTGTGCATGGGGTCGCTATGAGTCGGTTCCGACTTGATGACACCTGACAACAACAACAACAACAACCTCACCCCACTGAGGAGTGTCCAAGGAATCTCCCGCCTCCTACCAGGCAGCCCCCACCCCCCTCAGAGGGCAGTGGCCTTGGGCCTGGGAGGACAGAGCTTGTCAAACATGGCAACTGCTCTCCCAGTTTGAAATGCCTTTGAAGTCGCTTGTTTTATCTTCAAAACTTCAGCACACCTCACATTTTATCCATCTGTGGGGTGCTTGAATCTTCAGCAACTGGCCCTCAAGGAACATGGGTACCCACAGCAGGCCAGGGCGCATGGGGGTGATAGCAACTGTTTCTAAGCCCCTCAGAGGCTCAGGTGCTGGACGTTGGGTGGTGGCTGTCCTGAGGGAGTGGGGGTGGGGGCGGGTACGCCAGGCAGGCTGTGACTGGAAAGCACAAAACAGCCAAGAGCTCTGGGAAGGATTCCAGAGACGGGTCCCCCTCCCGCTACCTTGTCCAAATTCACTCTTTTCTCTGTGCAGCTCACCCCTCCTCTGTCTAATCCTCAATGGCTCCCACTTCTCACCCTGGCTCACCAGGCCCCATGTGGCTCCTGTTTGCACCCTCTGCCTCTCCTCTTCTCCCCCCTCACTCTCCTTCAGCCACTTAAACCTCCCCATGCTTCAGCCTCAGAGCTGCAGTACAGCTCCAGCCTCAGGGCCTTTGC
The DNA here is from genome assembly GCF_000296735.1 of Chrysochloris asiatica. Lineage (NCBI taxonomy): Eukaryota > Metazoa > Chordata > Mammalia > Afrosoricida > Chrysochloridae > Chrysochloris > Chrysochloris asiatica. The sequence goes on from NW_006408558.1 coordinate 21,603,129, forward strand.
ACATGTCCCTGCCAGCCTGGGTTCTGCCTCATTGCTGACCCCCTCCTTCCAGCCAGGTCTGCCCACTCCTCCATCAGCCCCCAACCTCTCCTCCCCTTTTTCTCCTTCAGAACCTCTAGCACTAACAGTAATTCTTGTCCACATTTATTTATGTCCTGTGATTTCGTGACTGTCTCTTGAGCTAGAAAGGAGCCCTGTGGCAGTGGGGAACTGTTCTGTGTCCCAGTGCCTGGCACATAGTGTGATCTGATGTATCTGCATCCATGATAGACTGCTCATGGGAGTGGGTGGATGATACAGGTGAGGGAGGGGCTGAGGGGTTTGGGGTCCAGACCGGCCACCTCCCCAGGCATTTAAGGGTGTGCAGCATTCAATGTGCACATGTGGACAGGGGACTCAGGGCGGCTGCAGCCTGGGAGCGGGACACACAGGGGACCATGCCTGCCTCAAAGTCACCGCTGTGCCCACTTGCCCAGCCTCTCCCTGCTCAGCGCTTTCCTCGGGTCAGCGCTCTTCTCTCCTCCACCCAACCCCTGCCAGCCCCTCACCTCCCTCAGCACCCCCACAGAGGAGGGAGGGATGGGCCAGCCTCACTGACCTTGGACCAGCCTCATCCACTCACATGCCCCCCACCTGGGTCCCTGGCCCCCCAGGGCAGAGGCAGGCTCCTCTCTCTGCAAGGCCAGTGGTCAGAGCCTGGGCATTGAGCCAGCCCCTCTGGTTCTCTTTGGATGACCTGTCTCTCTTGTTCTATCACCACTGGGGGGCGCTGCCATGCGCTAGGCCTCTGCTGGGACTGGACTCCCACTCTCTCACAATCCAGCAGAGTAGGGACTACCCCCAAGGCTGGCTCCTGGGGAGTGGGGGATTGAGAGGGTCTCTGCCCACAGGAAATGGTGGTTAAACTGAGATAGAACTGATGAGCAGGGACAACCAGACCAGGGCCAAAGCCTTTCAGGCAGAAGGATCAGCCTGTGCAAAGGCCCTGAGGCTGGGGAATGGAGTCAGTTTGAAGACCCACGTGAAGGTAAAGGAGAGATGGAGAGGAAGTGGGTAAAAATGAGGTGATAGTCAGTGGGAACCCAGGGGCCTGGGGTTTGCTGAGGGCTGGGTTCTTTATCCATGGAACAAAGCTCTGCTGTGATTGCCACCTTCAAGCCAGTTCTAACTCAGAGCAGCCTCATAGGGTAGAGTAGAATCCTCTGGAAAGCTGAAATCTTTACAGGAAGAGATTTAGCAGCACTGAGGAGGGGGCCAGAGCAGGAGCCCAGGAGGGCAAAAGTGCCTGGGCCCAGGCTGGTGAATACCACGGCCACACAACCTCACCTGACTGAGCCACGTAGAATGAGCTTCTAACAACACGCATCTGCGCATGTTCTAGTCCCTCCCCAGCTTCCTGGCACTGTACGATAAACTCTGGACTGCTAACTGCTCAAGGTGGGCGGTTCAAGCCCACCAACCACTCTTTGGAAACCCTATACCAAATTGACATCACTTAACAACAACAAAGGGGCCATGGTGGTACAGTAGTTTAAGTGTTGGGCTGCCAATCGCAAAGTCGGCAGTTCAAACCCACCAGCCACTCACTCCACAGGAGAAAGAGGAAGCTGTCTGCACTCAGGAAGATTTACAATCCCAGAAACCCTAAGGAGCGGTTCTGCTCTGTTCCCTAGGGCCAGTATGACTGGGAACCCACTTCATGGCACTGGGCTTGTTTGAGTTGGGTTGGGTTTTCTCCTGCAAAAGCCGTGGTAAGTTCAAACCACTCTAGCTTTTGCCAAGAGCTTTACCACTGTGCCACCAGGGCTGTCGGGAACTTTATTATTGTTATATGCTGTCAAGTCTGTTCCGACTCATAGTGACCCTGTATAGGGTTTCCGAGGCTGTAAAGGAGCTCTGGTAGCATAGTGGTTATGAGTTGGGCTGCTAACCTGACAGTCAGAAGTTCGAAACTACCATCGATTCTGCGGGAGAAAGATGAGGCTTTCTGCTCCCGTAAAGATTTACAGCCTCAGAAACCCTATATGGGGTCGCTATGAGTCGGAACCGACTCCACGGCACATAACCACCACCACCAAAGCTCAGCCAGAGCAGCTAGTAGGCTCAAACCGCCAACCTTGTGGTTCAAAGTCAAGTGCTTATCCTATAGTGCCAGGTGTTTAACCAGAAAGCTGAGCATAGAATAGAACATGTGCAGATTTGCGTTCTGAGAAGCTCAGTTTCCTCATCTGTAAAATGGGTCAATAACAGTGACTCTTCTCAGGGTAAGGAGTAGATGAGGTTGTGTGTGCAGGGCGCTCACCACCCTGGGCCCAGGCACTTTTGCCTTTCTGGACTCCTTTCACCATTAAAAAAATAATAATTAATTAATTAAAAATCGTATTTTATGACTTTGTTGGCATAAAGACAAATATATTTATATTATGTATTAATACATTTTTCTATGACTAAAAATTCATTCCTTTTGTTTTTTCCCTGATCTGAAATTTTATGACAGCGTTTGATGGGTCCCTAGAAGTATCTTGGGGCTTAAGCACTGTTGTCTCCCATGAGCAGCAGGAAAGTTACAGGTGGGAACTGATCTTCTAACTCAGTGGTGTTGCCTGGCAGAGACAGGAGGGGTGGGCAGCTAGGGGTGACTAAAAGAGAGGTTGGGTCTGCGGGGGGGCCCCCCAGCTTCTGCTCCGCTCTCCCCTTTTCTTCACCACGTGCACTCCCATTCAGGCCTCATTCCCTGACCTGCAACCTCCTTTCCTTCAATCCCCTTTCCATCCTGTGGGAGAGTCCCCCACACTAACCTTATCCTTCCCCAGCAACCCCAGTGGCCCCCATCCCACCCAGGAAAAGGCCCCTCAGACCATGGTCCCCTACCCATGCTGCCCCTCATTGGCTCCTTTTTCTCTGTGCGGCGTTCGGAGACCCCCCACTTACACCTCCCTGTACTGTTGCCTCTGTCACGCTCCCATCAGCCCTTGAGATTCCCTCCCTGCCCTTGAAAGCCGCTCCAGAGCCAGGGACCACATCTGGTTCCTTCCACCTGCCTGGTGTCCAACCTAGCATTTGGCATGGGCTGGCACTCAAAATGCTCTCTCTAGAGTGAAGGGGGTCTCCTCCCACCAGTGATGGCAGGTGTTGAGCACCTGGGATCTGTCCATGTCTCTTTCCTGGGGAAGTGACCACATGGCAGCCTCTGCTCTCCAGAGGGGCTCTGACCAGGGGCTGGGCACACACTGGGCTAGACCTGCCCACGAGGGCAGTGAGCACCTGGACACAGGAAAGGACGGATTTCTGAGCATCAGCAGGTATGGGCTGGACAGAGGAAGAGGGGGCAGAAGTGTGGGAGGCTGGGAATGTGCCCCAGGCCCCCAGACCCTTGCCCAGTGGGCACCTTCAGGGATAGTGGGCTGGCAGTGACTGGCACCAAGGGGCGTACGCGGGCCTCCTCCCCACCAAGGTCACTGGCTCTGGCGCTGAGGTGCGGCGCCAGTTAATCAAGTCCAGTGAAGCGTGGTACAGCCAGGGCTATGGGCAGCAGGACATTACAAGGCTGAGCCATCTCACCCCACGATGCAGGCAGGCCAATTCCCAGAGAGCAGGACCATTCCCCCCAGCCAAGAACAACCTCATGGCCCAGCTCACTCA
>NW_006408558.1:21609010-21638048 GCF_000296735.1 Chrysochloris asiatica
GGCCAGGCAGAGCAGTATGGATAGGGCTCTGGGAAGGGCACCGCCACTACGGCCTGGTCCAAGTCTGTCTGTTGGTACCACCTCCCGTCTGGGGAGGGAATGGGGGGGCTGAGCCCCCCATTGTAGCCCAGAGCAGAGGATTCCGCTCCCTTGAGCTTCACACCCACACTGAGAGACAGCACTCCTGTTCTCTCCACTTTACACTTGGGGAAACTGAGGCACCGAGGGAGGTGGCCTAAGTCACCATCTGTTGAATGCAGCTTGGTCTGGTTCCAGTTCCCACACCATGTTGCTTAGGAAAGGAGGACCCTCTCTCACCGTGTCCCCCTCATCCATCAGATGTCACTACTCCACTCCTTCCCTGGGTCCAAGTGGCTTCGAGCCTGTGTCCACAGTCCCCAGCAATCTCACTGGGCAGGGACTAGGCCTGCCCCATCCTGGCCTCTGTTTTTCCCCTGGCTGGGCACAAAATGGTCTCTGTGGTAACATCAGGCCCCACCTGTGGCTGCTCCCAGCCAAGTGGACCACCCTATAACCCCAAGCCCATGATGGAGAAGCCTCTGGCCCTCCTCCATCTCCCAGATGGCCCAGGATTGACCCCATGTCCCCTCTGCTGACCCTCTCCAGCCCCCTCCTAACTAACTCGCCTCTGTCTGTTTCTTGCAGCCAACAGTTCCCTGCTTGGAGGTGGCGGTGGTAAGTGTACTCCCCTGTCATCTGGGAATGAGGACTGGGCATGGGTGTTTGGTGGCGTCTCTCCTGCCCTCTGGGCCTCTGTGGACACCCCATTCCTATGCCCCTCCGTGTTGTAGCCTCCCCCTCATCCTCCCAGCCTATTCTCTCCACCTATTCTCTACTCCATTCCTCCATTCATCAGCACAGGGGCTACCCAGGCAGACCACCCAGCCTTCTGGTCTCCTGGTTTGTAACTCAGTTGGAAGTTTAAATGGGATTAGGAGGCCTCAAGTGTGTTGGAAAAGCCCAGCCCAGTTCTGCCCCTGACACCATGTGACCTTGGAAGCTCTGTGCCATCCTCACTTCAGTTTCCCCATTTGCAAGAGTGAAATCATTACCTCTGCCTTGCTCAGATCCCAAGCAGGATGGGAGAACTGTGTTTACCCAGGAGTGATTGCACGGTCACTCTTGCCCATAGCGACTGGGAGGCCACCGATAAGAGGTTGGAGGGTGCAGGAGGAAGTCAGCCTGTGTCACGGTGCAGAGAGGGTAGCCTGTCTCCCATGCCCTCCTCCCCTAGCCAGCCCAGCCTGGCCCCTGCCCGTGCCAGCCCTGGGCCCCCAGCTGGCCAGGCCGTCCACTGTCTGTGAAGCGGCAAGATGATTGGTGAGCGAGGGGCCGGAGGTTAATGCGCCGTCGGATAAATCCCGGGGGCCGTGTTTACAGCAGCGGTGGCGAGGCCCAGGCCAGGTTTTAAAAGGGGGGAAAAATAAAAGGGGCAGCGGAGGTCATAAATAAATAAAAGAACGGTGTTAAGAGCTGTCGGTGACCAGCCAGGATGTGGACGGGGGTTGTTTGTGGCTGAAAATGTTTTCCCTCTCCTCTTCTCCCCCAACCGTGTCCCATGTCCCATGGAGGTCAAGGCTACCGATGAGACGGGGGCTATGCCAGGGACTGCAGACGGACAGACAGCCTTCCAGGACTTCTTCTCCTCTAAGCCCCTCCTTTGATGGTCCTCAGAGGCCCTGGTGGACTTGCCCCCTGCCATGCTTGGCCCACAGCCTCCCCTTTCCTCTGTCCATTCATTCTTCAACCAATACCTTATGTCCACGTCATGCTGGCTGGGAGCCGTGCTTGGGGGGCCGGGGGGAAGGCCACAGGCACAGCAGAAACTCAGGGGGAAGAACTCTCTAGACTTGGGCATCAGGGTGGAGGCTTCTGGAAGGAAGGGGTAACTCTACAGGGACCCCAGGACCTGGAGAGTGGGAAGGGTATTTTGGTCAGAGGGAACAGCACAGGTGAAGGAAGACCTACAGCAAGGGGGAGTGTGGGGCATGGGGAAGCCAATAAATAGGAATCGTGGGAGACCAGCAGAGGATCAGCAGGAGCCTCCAGGACAGGCCAGAAGACAAAGGACCACCTAAGTCAGACCATTCTGCCAGAGCTCCCACCTCATTCAGAGCCAAGGTCAAGGTTTTCACTGTGGTTCACGCGGGCTTCAACCACCTCCCACACTTACCCGTACACCCCTGAACACACACTCTTGGCTTCAGCCACACTTGCCTCCCTGTAGTTCCTGGAAAAGTCAGACCCATTCCTGCCTCAGGGCCTTTGCACGGGCTAGTCCCTTTACCTGGAATGCCCTTCCTCTAGACAACCATGTGGCCAGGTCCTTGACCTCGTACAAGCCTTTGCTTTAATGTCCACTTTCTCCCTTAGGCGAACTTAGAACACCCACTCCTGTCCACCTTGGTCCTCCAATGCCCCTCTTTCTAACGCACCATGTGATTTATTTATGTTCGTTGTTTATCTTCTGTGTCCCTGAGGATATAAGGGCAAGACTGTGTCCCTAGCCACTAGCCCTAGATCTGCCATATACAATCGGTGCTCAATAAATATCTGCTACAGGTAAAAGCAGAGACAGACTTCCACCAGGAGGACCCTGGGAGATTCCGAGATTTTAGGCAGGGCAGGTGACTTCAGAGATGGCACAGTATTACCTCACTCTGGGAGGTCAAAGGGCACACGCTCTGGCCAGACTCAGGAAGGGAAGTGCAGTGAGGGGCCCTCTGTTCCCATGCCTGCAGAGTTGAGATTGGGGAGGAGGCTGGAGCAGCCCCCTCCCTGCCTGACTGCAGGGAGACGGATGGGGGGCCGGGACCCTGGAGGAAGTGAGCCCAGAGTCCAGCCTTTTAACACGGCTAAGATTTATGGAGCTGCCTGGAGTGCCTGCCGGGGCTGTCACTCCGCTAATGTGATTGGAACAAGGTGGCGGGGAGGGGACCATGGTGGGAACGACATGGGGCTGGCGCTAACTGGAGCGGGAATGGAGACAGGACACAGACCCCCCCCCCATGTGCTTGGACCTACCTGCCACCTCAGCACCCCACCGTCCCCTGGCCTTCCCCAGCCTTAACCACTGACCTACTTGAGTGGGAGATACCCAGTACCCACCTGCTTGCCCATGCCGACCCCAGTGCTCCCATGAGGCCCTGAGGTCCGTCCCTCTTCTGGCAGAAGTTCAGGCCCACCCACCCACCCATCTATCTGCCCCTTCGCCCATCCATCCATCCATCCATCCACCTACTCACCCTCCCATAACCACCCACCAGTCTGCCTACCCACCCACCTACCTATCCATTAACCCAACCATAATCCATCCACCCACCCACCTATCTATTCATCTACCCACCCACCTATTCATCCCTCCATCCATCCCCCCACCCATCCATGTACTAACAAGCATGAACCCCTTTCAGCCTGCCCTACCATTCTATTTAAACTGGCAGCGGCAGCCCGGGACACTCACAGATACTTGTATTTTATGGCTGTCGTTTGCTGTCTGTCTCCCCCACTAGAATGGGCTCTCCCTGAGTTCTAGGGGATCCCGAGCCCCTAGATTAGACCCTGCTCAGTGGCACTCATACGTGGCACTCTGTGTGAGGAGCCCTGCTCTCGCTCTCTAACAGTCCAGTCTGATGGAGGAGGCAGCAGGTAACCAATACATAGATTTGGGGGACAGAAGGGGACAGCCGGGCCTGGCTTGCAGGGAGGATTGTGGGGGGGGAGGGGTCAAAGTGGGAGTGGAAGGACTTGAGGGGAATAGGCACAGGAGTGTCCCTGGCACCCCCAACCTCAGCCAAGAGCCCCACCAGAGGACTAGTGCGGTTTCCAGGGAAGAGTCCAGAACCCCTGGGCCTGCCTTGCTCCAGAGGTGTGCTTCCCACCTCCCAATTCCTTCCCCAGGCTCTCACTGAGTGAAGCCTGGCCAGATGCTAGGACTCAGCTTTCTCCTTAAGGAGAGCTGTTTGGTAGGAGGGGGCATTTGACTTGGGTTCTGAAGGTAGAATAGGAGTTTACCAGGCACAAAAGGAGCAAGAGATCCTCGAGGTTGAGGGCCCCATGTCTGTGGTGGGGAGAGGTGCCCGGCCCGGTCAGCCACTTCTGTTCTCCCTCCTCCCTTCCTGAGAGCCATTTCTGGATTCAATAACTTTTTTAAAAAATCAAATAAAATCAACCTCTCCTATTGTATGGTAAGAAGGGAGGCGGATCTTAAATCAGGATGAGAATGGACAAGGCCCTGCCGCGGCTCCCTGTTTATTAGGACTGAAATGTTTACTTGGCATAAGGAGGCAGCTTTCTCCAGGAGATTTGTACGCTCTTTTTCAATTACCCCTCGTCTTTCTCTGCCACTTTTGCACTAAAGGGATAATAAATGTATCGGAGCGTTTCAATTATTCATCTAAATCATGCCTGTGCCTACCACGGCCAGCCTTTCGTGACAGATTAATTCAGGGCCGCCTTCTTCCGCCTGCGTGGTCGCCAGTGCCCCCCAGGACTTACCCCAGTTCCCCAGCACACACGAAAGACACCCTAGGCCTGGCGCCTTCTAGAGGCCAGCAACTCACCCAAGAACCCCCTCACCTTCCTGCCTTTGAGGGTGCCACTTCCTTCCCATTCAGCTTCTGCTCGTACCCAGCTTTCTACACCCACACTGGGCATTTGGTTGTGCATCCTGCACACCTGTGTGTCCCAGGGTGGTGGCACTTCAGAAAGACCACAAACGGCGCTCTGGTGGCTTGTATTCCTGGGAGCGCTCTCCTAACACAGGGTCTTTGCACATACTCCCCTGCACTGAAGGACACCTCTCTTCTCTTACTCCAAGCTCCCTGCCTGGTTAACGCCCCCAACCAGCCCTCCGATGATGCTCAGTCTGCTGATGGAGGCCTGTTGTGTGCATGACACTGTCCTCTGCCTCAGAGACACAGCAGACCCAGCGAGGACACACAGTCCATGTGTGTGTCCCTACTGGGGTAGTCCTATGGGGAAACCCACCGCCATTCTGTCAGTTCCAGCCCATAGCAACTCTATAAAGGGTTTCTGAGATGATAAAGCTTTACATAAGCAGACAGCCTTGTCTTTCTCCCAAGGAGCAGCTAGAGGGTTTGAACCTCCAACCTTGCAGTTGGCACCCTCTCATTTATCCCACAGCGCTACCAGGGCTCCTTTCAATATGTACCTAGATCCCCAAACATATCATTACTCATTGTCATCAAGTTGGTCCCAACTCATCACGCCCCCACATTGCTGCTACGTCAGTTCCCACTCAGTGATGTTTCCAAGGTTTCCAAGGAGTGGCTGGTGGATTTGAACCACTGATCTTGCAGTTAGCAGGCTAGTGTTTATCCTACAGTGTCTCACCAGGACTGCTTGTTGTTGTTGTTGTGAAGTGTTGTCGAGTCGGTTCCAACCCATAGCAACCCTGTATAGGGTTTCCGAAGAGCAGCTGGTGAGCTTGAACTGCGACCCTATGTATTGTGCTCAACCACTGGGCTCCTCTCCTCAGAGAGGTTGTGTCCATCCCCTCCCTCCCACCACCCCCGTGAACTCCTCTCTCCTCTCTGTCTCCCTGTGGGTATCTCTCTGCCACTTTCTGCCTCTCACATCTCCAGTCTCTCTCTACCGGAGCAGGTAGCCTCAATGTTTCCCAAGGAGCAGCTGGTGAGTTTGAACCACCAACTTTGCAGTTAGCAGCCTAATGGACAACACCACCAGGGCTGCTTTGGTGGGGGAGGTAACGACACAGATGAGTCTGGTTACCAGGGAGGACTGGTGTTCCGTTCTCTTTGAGAATCCTATCCCCTGTCTGTATGATTAAGTGCCAACTGCCCCACCTGGCAAACTACCCCCCTAGTGGCACACACTGGGTGTCTGTCTGTCTACGCTGTCCTCACCTTCTGGCAGAGTAGGTGCTCACCTGTGTGCCCACCACCCTCTTTGTCCCCAGCACAGACACCTCCTCGAGACTCCATCCTGGTCTTCTACAACGTGCTCAAGCACTGGGTCCCTCTCCTCACACAGCCCACCACCCTCTGTCTTCCTGTAGGGATCCCTCTGGCTCCTTCTGCCTGCAACGTCTCCCTTTCATTTCTCTCATTTCTCTCATTCTTCACTCTCTCTGGTTCTTTCTTGCTCTCTTTAGTTCCGTTCTCTCTCTGTCTCACTCTCCCCACCACCACACTCTGCTCACAGACCTCGGGGGGGGGCCCTCAGGATCAGCAATGCTTCCAAGCATGCAGACCTGACTCGCCTGATTCACTTGCCCCCCAACGCCTGCTCTGCTCTATCTCCCAGCGCCCAGCGCCGCTAATCCGTGATTGCTTCCCAGGACCTCTGGGGAAAGGCTCACCCTGGCTGCTCCGATTAACCGTGGCCTGGCACAGCAGGCAGATAACACGGCCTCTGTGACACCCTCTCTGGGCCTGGCCATTTGTGCTGCACCCCCACCCAGGGAAGCAGCTGAGCCTCACAGGCCCACCCACCCACCCAATCCACAAACTCTTTAGAGTACCCACCATGTGCCAGGCTGAGGCTGGTAGAAGTCAGGCAAATTGTGCGGGTTGGGGCAGTGATTCTCGGGAGTCAGGAAGAGCCTTCTGGGCAGAGGGAACGACAGAGGGCCTCAGAGGCCTCCTCAGACCACATCCTGCCCCTGCTGGTAATCCTCCAATGGCTGCTTCCCGCCATGATCAAATGCATCCCAGATTCCTGCAGACTGACCACCAGGTCCAGCAGGTCCAGCCCCTCCTTCGTACACTCTCCCCTGGAAACCCTGACTGCCGGCTTTCCTGGTGCCCCGCCACAGGGCCTTTGCTCTTATTGGATTGCCCCTTCCCCATCTACCCCAAACCAATTCTTTGTCTCACTGGAGCTCTAATCAAAATGCCACAGCCTCTGACATGCCTTCCTAAGGCCCCATCCCTCCCACCTCCCTGGCCTCTGGCAGGTCCGGGGCTCGATTTTATCCCCATGTTAAAGGTGTGGGGCTCCTGTCTGCCAGCCTCCCCTTCACATACCGACCTCCAGGCACACTCCTAGAATGAGCTGGGGGAGGCCTGGGAGGCAGATGAAGGGGGAGGCGCAGAAGCTGGGGCATCCGCAAGGATTCCTGAGCCTTGTACTGGGTTGAGGATTTTATTTCACAGAATCTGGGAGCTGGGGGTGGGGGTGCCCTTCCCCAAGTAAACTGCTGCTGACTGTGTTCACTTGGTACCCTTTGCTGAGTTTCTCCCTGTATCTTAACTCAGACTCACAGTCTTTTGCACTTTGCAGATAAAGAAACTGAGGCACCAGGTCCTTAGAGTCAAATTGCTCCTCCTGCTGCCCCCACCCCCACCCAGACAGATAAGAGGGTACTAGGATTCTGGCCCCTTGCATGGCCACCTCATGGGCCTATGTCCCACCTCCACAGGCAAGATGCCACCAAACCCCTGCGGCAGCTGCCACTGGGATTTTTAATAACGGGAGTGATTTTTGCATGATGAATGAGGCGCGGCCGTTGTGTACATAATGAAGCCCTAATGTTTTCAAATCCCCATTTAAGGAGCTGATCTCACCCTGTAATGAATTTCAGATCACATTGCAGCGTGGCTGTCCATCTGTCTTCTCTCCGGGGTACCCACCTGCCTGGCCACCACCAGGGTTGGGCCCTGCAAGGATGACCTCTGTGTCCCCAGGGGGCTGAGCCCAGCCTGGTACACAGTGGGGCCTGGGAGGGAGTGGGTAGAGGTCAAGATGACCCTGTCAACTGGGGGGTTATCATGACCCCCGCAGCATCTGGGAGGCAAGTGGAGGCCAGAGAGAGAGAGGGCTGGGGGGCCTTGGGTGGGTCACTTATCTGGTTTGGGGGCTGGGTTCTTCCCTCTGCAGAGTCGGGATCTAGGAGTACAAACAGCTCCTGAGAGAACAACCCAGGTGTCTGGCGGGGCCTCTCCCCAGCTCTTGGCCAATGGGTGAGGACCCTGGGGTGGGGTGGGCTCCCTAGGTCAGGCCCCAGCCCCTCCTGGGCTGAGAAGCACTTCTCCTGACCCCATGTCTCAGGGTCACATCTGCCCACACACACACCAGAGCCTTGCCCAGGACTTTCCCTGAGATGCCCTGGTCCCTCAGGCAAAGGAGACCCTGGAGAGCAAAGAGGAGTCTCCTGACATGGCGTCAATAGCTGAGCCTCAGTCTTCCCGTCTGTAAAGGGGACAGTTACAGATAAAGAGTAGGGTGCTCTGAGGCAGTCTCTCCTTGAACACCATGACCAGTGAGGAAGGACCAGGATGTGCTGTTTAGACGGGGACACTGAGGCACAGAGACATGGAGGGAGGCTCCTCCACCCATTGTGTCAGAAACCTAGGCCCACTCTGCCCCAAGCAGCAGGAAGGAGCCAACCTGGGCCTCACAGGGCAGGGAGAGAGACACAGCCCAGTCCACAACCTAGCCCGTGTCGTGCCCTTCCTCCTCACCTCCCTGCTCTGGGGTCAGGGAGTGATGGAGAAGCTCCGCCTGCCTCTCTGCGCCGTTGTCTCCACTTCTGCAGACTTCAGGAAGCCATGTGGGCTTGTCTGCTCCTCTCTAAGTCTTGTGTGACTTGACAGGTCCCGAATCCCCACCGCCCCCCAGGCTTCCATCTCCTCACACTTCTAGCGGGGTGGGGAGACTGGACCAGGGGCTTTGAGAACCGAGTTCTGGGAGGTGATGACAGAGATGATAGGGCCATAACAGTCAGAGTGGTGATGATGATGACATTTCCTCTTGCTCAGCACCCACCCCTAGCTACCCACAGAATACCTCAGTCTTCCCCACCACCCTGTCAGGCTCAAAGAGGTTAAGTACCTTGCCCAAAGCAAAGCAAGCTTGTGGCCAGAGTTTCTGGGAAGAGAAGAGTCTCACAGGGAACCAGCCCCACTGGAGGGTGGAGAGGATGTGGGGTTAGGGAAAGGAAAAAGGAGTCCACCCAGCCACAACTGCCCCCCTCCTTGTCCAGGCCACAGGCCTCCTTGTGTTCCTGTAAATAATTAATTAGCCCCTGCTTGCTTGTTTGTTTAGCATGAGGAATGCTCCCCCACTGAGACGCATTTATTGCTGAATAAATTTAAATATCTAATCTTCCCTTCATGAATATTACAGCACCCTAAATAGCGGCCAACACATCCTAAGAGCCTGGGCAAGATGGGCCCCACCGGAGCCTGCCTGCTTTCCCGGCCTCCCAGGCTTTGACGACAGTCCCTCCACCCCTGACTACCTGTCCTTGCCCTGGGTTCACTCAACTCAGCTCTCCTCTCTTCCACAGCATGGGGGGTGGAGGCAGGGTAGAGCTGGAGTTAAGAGGTTGGCCGTTTGTTTAGCTGTGACTAAGGAGTCCTGGAGTGGCGCTGTGGGCTAATGTGTCAGACTACAAAGTTGTTTGAATTGCAAGGTTGATGGTGCAAGCTCACCAGCTGCTCCTTGGAAATCCTATGAAGGGTCACTCTGAGCTAGAACCAACTTGGTGGCTCTTAAGAACAACATAGAGGCCAGAGAGGGGAGCAATGATCAGCTCAGTTTGAGTTCTGGACACCTCCATACCAGGTGTCCCTGGGGGTCAGGGCTGCCCCAGGGTCTAGTAGGAAGGAGGGAGGAAAGGTGGCACCCAGGAAGAACCCTCGGGACCTTTCTCCCCTAGGTCTTCATGGCTTAGCTTAGCCTTAGCTTAGCAGAGCCAGGGCAGGGCTGGAGATCAAAGCCAAGGGAACTTCAGAAGTGTGCACCCAGGAACCTGTCTTCAGGCCTGTGGCTAAAGATAGCAGGGCGGAGGCTGGAGGAGAGATGTCTGGGTACTTGGAGATCAGGGGTAGCCACAGGCTAATGTGTAAACAGGGAAGGGGGCAGGCAGGCAAGCAGATGGGGGCCAGTAGGTTGAGACTCTGAATGCCAGAGCCAATCTGGACTTTAGTTTGCTGGGTGGACAGGGCAGGGGTCCCCAGTGGGCAAATGGCCTGCAATGCAATCACATGGCCTTGGCTCTGTTTGGATACCGTGGGGGGTGCTTCAGCTCTAGACATCTTCTAGCACTGATCCTCCACCCCCACCCCATGCCCCCAGGTCAGTCCTAAAGGCCTGGCTGTAGGCCCATTCACTTCTCCAGGAAACATTAAGTCCCTGAAACACAGATCTTGCTGAGCTCCACTTCCGCACAGAAGGTACAAGCACACTCTAGTCAAGGTCGCCTGCAGGGTGATCAGTGCTGGGTGGCTGAGACCATGGGGCCTGGTCAGGAGGACCCCAATGACATCTGGCTCCAACCTGAACACAGCTGCCAAGAAGCACACTTCCTGGCATGTGCCCAAACTGGGGGATGCTACTAGGATCCCATGTAATAGATGAGACAACTGAGGCACAGCAAGCTGAAGTGAGGGGCGGTGGGTCACACGGCTATGTCTGCTGGAGCTGGGATTTGAATCCAGACTGACCAGACCCACCCACAACAGATACACCCAGGTGCTAGGCTTCTGCCTGAACCCAAATCACAGGGCTCCCCCACCTTCTGCCTCTGCCTCTGCGCCCCCCCCCTTGGAATGCAGCAGGAGAGAAAGGGGTGGGAGGCACCCAGTCCCAGTGGACCTCTCCTGGGTCCCTCAACATCTCTAGTCCTTCATCCTCCTGAGATGTGTTGGGAAAACCCACTACCAGCTCTGAGCTAAGTAAAAAAATTCAGTTTAATTAGACCTACAAGCCACAAGAGAAAGCTGGAAGAGAGAATGGGACTCAGTTTGTACAGCTGTAAGATGGGGCCAGCAGAGAGACCTCAGAGCACCTAGGACCCACCGAGCTGGGGTAGCAGACAGGGGTAGATGAAGCTGGGGACTGCTGCTATGGGTCCCCTAAGGGATCACAGCGAAGAAGGGAGAGAACTTGCCCAAGTCCCAGGCTTGAACTCAGGGCCCCCAGAGGCAGAGCAGCCTCTCAGGCCTGGATTCAAGCCCCAGCTCTGGGAGGGGTTGGAGCAAGAAACAGGGCTCCTCCGCGCCTCCCACGGAGCCCAACTTGTTTTTCTGGGCCCTAGTCCCCTGGGTCGCTAGCGAGGCTCAGGAGCCTCCATCGGATAAACAAGCCTAGGCTGGGCTCCAATTAAGACGCATACGCTAACGAGGCTGCTAGTTAGGAGTAAGACTGCTGTGCTGGGAGACTCCTGCGCAGCGGGGACTCCGCGGCCCGACCTACTGCCCACGAGGCAGGCGCAGGGACGCTGCCAAAGGACTCAGGCGCTGGTCTGGAACCTGCCACTGTAGCCAGGTGGCCTCAGTTTCCTCACCTGGAAAGTGGGTCTGAGCGTTTGCGGAGGTCAGCCCCGGAGTCAATGAGGGCGGTGTCAGACGCTGACGCTCCGGCAGGGACGATGCGGGCAGAGCCAGGGGACCAGCGTCTGCTCGCGGGGTTCGGGCTACAGTTCTCGCGGAAGGCCGGGTCCCCGCCGTGCGACTGAAAAGGCGCAGGTGGGCCGAGAGCGCCCCCTGCTGGCCACCACGCCGCTACCCGCCAGGGCCGATGCGGCCCCACAGCGCCTAGTTTCCCGTTGCGGTGGCGAAACAAATTAAGGCACGCGGCTGGAGGTTGAAAGGGGTGGGGAAAGCTGGAGGCGGCAGGAGCAAGGGGCGACGCTTGGTGACACCTAGTTCGACCTAGGGGGCCTTTTTGAGATGGAGAGTCTAAGGTGCGTGGGCCTCAGTCCTAGCCTCGAAAAATGGGGGTCAGTTGCACCTCACCCCTCAGGGTGTGGGTAGCCCACGCTTGTTCCTCCCGCCCGGCAGTGGACGGCTGCATCCACCGGGCCGCCGGGCCGCTGCTCACCGACGAGTGCCGCACCCTCCAGAGCTGCGAGACCGGCAAGGCCAAGATCACCGGTGGCTACCGGCTGCCTGCCAAGTGTAAGTCCCAACGGCCTCCAGCCTGGGCCCAGACCAGGGACCCTGCTCAGTTTGCAGAGGCCTGGCCTGCACAGGTACATTGGGGCGCCCATGTATAACTGGGGTCTTGGGATACGGCGCCCCAGAATTGCTAGAGGCCTCCTCCAGGGCACTTCTTATCCCTAAGTGGCAAAGCCTGGACCTCCTCACACACCCAAGGCGCAGATGGGCAGGGGGAGTGGGTGGAGACTGCGGAGAGGTAGGATCTGTAGGACCCGTCAGAGCTACGCGGGCAGTGCCTGAGTACCCATCCGCACCGGTGCCCCAGCTGAACACAAGGAGGGCTTGGCCATGGCCATCGCAGCGCTGTGGACGTGCAGGGAGTGAGTGAATTCAGGCCGATGGCACACCCATGTGCCTACTACACACAGCGGGCTCCTTTCCCAGAGGGGGTCTCAGAACTTGGGGGGAAGCTTGTTTGCCGGGTTGACCCAGTGGTCTCCCGCAGACGTCATCCACACGGTGGGACCCATTGTCCATGGCGAGCCCAGCGCCAGCCAGGAGGCGGAGCTCCGCGGCTGCTACCTGAGTAGCCTGGACCTGTTGCTGGAGCACCAGCTCCGCTCAGCGGTGAGGGGTGAGGGGCGCAGGGGGCGGGGCGGAGGCGTCCCCCAGGAATGCGCGAGGACTCACGGTGGCCCCGATTCCCTGTCTCCCCGCCCAGGCGTTCCCGTGCATCTCCACAGGCGTCTTCAGTGAGTGGGTCCAGGAGGGGCTGGGGGAAGAGGCAGTGGGCAGGCCCTGGCACGCAGTGGGGACAGGTAAGAGGGCAGGTCCTGACTCACTGACTTCCGTCCCAACCCACCCCGCCCCCAGGCTACCCCAACGAGGCCGCGGCAGAGGTGGTTCTGCAAACCCTGCGTGAGTGGCTGGAACAACACAAGGACAAGGTGCGGTCTAGGGGGAGGAAAACGGGGGAGGGCGTGCAACAGGAGTCCCCCCACTATGAAGGGAACAGAGGGAAAGTTAAGCATATGTAGGCTGGGGCAGTGACAGGTCAAGGAGCCCAGAGGCGCCCTGGGCTGATGCGCTGCCCCACACGCAGGTGGATCGCCTGGTCATCTGCGTGTTCCTGGAGAAGGATGAGCACATCTACCGGCAGCGGCTCCCGCACTACTTCCCCGCAGGTACGTGCCCCAGCCACAGCCCGCTCCCAACTAGCCCCTGGCCGACCCCCTCCCCCACGGGTCCTCACTGTCCTCTGCCTTCCAGCCTGACGCCCCCGATGCCCACCCTGCCTGGACGGTAAGCAGGACCTGGCCTGTGCGGCTGCCCACTAACACCCATCACTAACACCCCCACACCTCCCCTCCCCATGCTGACCCCCACGCACCAGCCGCAAGGGAGCTGGGGAGGCAGCCTGGGGGGAGGAGCCACAGGCTTCGCCCTCTGACCCCGCTGCTCCACCCACAGACCATCCAGGAACCCCAGGACCCCGAGCCCAGCTCTGAGGAGACGTTCCCGAAGCCTGCAGCTGGGCCTGGCCACCCCATTCCGGCCCTTAGCCCCTTAATAAAGATGGCCTTCTTGCAGCTCCCTCCGTCTCAACTCTGACTGGCTGGGGGTAGGGAGGCACCTAGAGTGTGGAGGTACCCTTGGCTGGGACCAAAAGGGGCTGACAGGAGCTCTTGGTAGGCCAGGCGGTGGAGGCATGGGCAGACGGCGGAGGCAGCAGCAGCATGTCACATTTATTGAGGGCCTGCCCCCAAGGAGCTCACAGCCTGGGGGCCCAGAGCCCGCATGTGCTGGGTGGGGTGGGGTGCCAGAGAAGAGGTGGGTAGAGACAGGAGGGAAGCAAAGCAGACAGTGGCCCAAGCAGGGGGTAGGGAGAGTGCAAGGCAGCACAGGCGAGGGACTTAGCCTGTGACCTGGGCCCACCAAGGCTGGCACCCTCTGGAGTGCACTGTGGGGTCCCAGCTCCTGTCATCACCAAGCCAGGCCCCACCTGGGGCTCCCCAACTATGCAGACCCCAGTGGGGGTTAGGACACGAGGCTGGGGTCAGGACAGCCAGGGTGGGGGTTAGGTGGGGCATCTGAAAGCCCCGGGTCCCTGAAACTTCCAGATTGCCACAGATTGCAGCTCAGCTGATGAGGAATGGGAAAAGCAGAAGCCCAGATAACCAAGAGGGGTCCCCAAGTGAAGTGGCCTGGCTCCTCAAAATGCTCCTGGTGGAGAGGCTTGGGGATGGAAGGCAAGGAGGGACCCATCCTGGGGGGGGGGGGGGGGGCAGAGAAGGGCAGCCAGACACACAGCAGCCAGGCGGGTGGGGGCAGAGCAGGGACACGCACACACGCGGCTCACCACGCGGCTCACCACCAGCATCCCCTTTAATAAAACATGGAAGGTGGTGTGACAGAAAAAAGGGGAGGAGTGAATATGACCATTTACAACCACAAAAAAAAACCTGTGTACATGGCTGGCGCCTGGCAGCGGGGTGGGCAGCGGTGGGCAGGTGGGTAGGCGGCCCTATTTGTAGAGGATGTCGTAATGGCCCGGCCGGTAGAGAAGGTAGACCTTGGGCTCTGAGCCCTCAGGGAAGACGTGCGGGTTGGTGGTGCCGCCCTCCCCACGGTCCATGTACTCCACCTGGATGGAGACACCGAGGGCCTGGGCAAGGGCGATGACGTGGATGTGGTCACTCTCCTTGCACATGGGCTCCACCTCCTGCGGGGGGCACAGGTGCAGGTCAGGGCTCAGGCCTCCACCCCTCCCAGGCCCTGGTGCTCCCCACTCTGCGGCCAGAGAAGGGGTCCCAAGTCAAAGAAGGGAAGTGTAGCACCTGCTGGCAGAACTCCTTGACGGTCCGCCCACCCTCGATGAAGTGCTCGAAGAACTTGCTCTCGCGCTGCAGGTAGCCCGAGGTGAGCAGCCGCAGGTAGACCACCAAGTAGTCTGAGGTGCTCTGGTCATTGAAGGAGGCCAGTAGGTCAGTGACAGAGGTCTGCTTCTCCACCTGCTCGATCAGGTCCATGAACTGCCACCGCAGGGGACAGAGGACAAGGTGAAGGAGAAGAAGAGGGAGCAAGCCCCTACTCCCAGACCTGCGCACCTCCCAATGCTCTGGCTGAGCCCATGGCAGGAGAGGGCTCACCGTGTTGTGGAAATCCTCAATTGTGAACTCAGTGAAGCCCTGCGACACCAGGTCCTCTTTACTCTTGGCAGACACAGCCTTGAACCTGTGGGTGGGAGGGGAACAGAGGCCAGCATGGGCTCCTTGACCTCCCCAGAGAGGCCAGAGGGGAGGGAAAGCCAGTACCTGTCTGGTTTCAGACCAGGCTGGGCCCTCTCCCAGCTCAGAACAAGACACCCCAAACAGAAGCCCAGCCCATCCATTTGGCCTAGAGTAGAACCATACCTCCTACTTATCCAGAGTGAGGGAGGCCCACAAGCCCTTCCCAGAACCCTCACCCACCTCCTTCGGTGTCCAGGTGCCCACCCGCCTCACCGCTGCAATTCCTTGCTGTCCTCCAGCAGCGCCTCCAAATGGGAGAATCCAAACGCTCGATAGAAACAGTTCCCATCGGGCCTGGTCTTCCGGATGTATGAGTACTTTTTGTGGAGGTCCTGCAGAGAGGTAGCCCCACACCCCCATAGCCCATCAACAGCTGGGCCAGAATCAGGGCTGACCAAGTAGTCCCCACAGGGCACAAACGGGGGTGGGGATCACGGGGCTGCCGACTATGGGGACACGGTCTACTAAGTTCCTACTTTGTCTTCCTCTAAATTCAGCTGATTCGGCTTCTCTCTCTAATCTGTGAACATCAGGGCCCCCACTGTACCATCCTGGAGAGGAATGCCTGGCTGCTATGTGCATGGGCTGCTAAGGACTCCGCTCATGCCACTGCACCCCCCCCAAGTCCCACCACAGGAGAGTGCACAAGCACGCAGCCTGCACAGCCCTGCTCAAAGCTGAAACCACTTCTACTTTTAGAGACTCACACTTACGTCACCTGCTCTTGGGGATTTAAATTGCCCAAATGTCAGTCTTTGCCCCAATCTAGATTCACGCATCCTAGTGTCCCCCCAAACAGAGCTCCAGGAACCTGACTCTTCACAAAGGCTGGCCTCAGGAACAGGGATTCCAGTCTTTCAGTGGGTCCAGCCACAAACCCGGCCGTCACTTGACTTTCCCTCATCCCCATTTTCAAGCCAACAGCAA
This sequence comes from Chrysochloris asiatica, assembly GCF_000296735.1. Classification (NCBI taxonomy): domain Eukaryota; kingdom Metazoa; phylum Chordata; class Mammalia; order Afrosoricida; family Chrysochloridae; genus Chrysochloris; species Chrysochloris asiatica. The sequence goes on from NW_006408558.1 coordinate 21,625,119, forward strand.
ACCCTCCGGACTGGACTTTCAACATCCAACAACCAGCCACTTCTCACTACCTAAGCTCCATGACGTTCTCCCATCACTCCAGCCTCCTATCTCACTTGGAGCCCTCCCCCCACCCCCCAGCCCCATCCTCGCCTGACTGGGCTCCAGCCACACTGGCCTCTGCTGGCTCGGCTCTGACTTAAGTCACGATTCAGGCCACCTCAGGGAGGCTCCGGCTCCCACACTCTGCTCCTTTCCCGCCGTTTCCTCCCAGTACTTGCCATCATGTGAACTTAAGCTCTCTTCACTAAGCCACGGAGCATCAGTCTAATTCTAGTACCCAAAAAAGTGTGTCCCCCACAGCATGTGCTCTGAAGTGGTAAGTAAATAGCAAGTATCAGAACAAAGAGCCCAAATCATTGTGGCTACTATGTTGCTACTGTTAGCTGCCTTTGATTCAGTGATGGGAATGAAACTGTAACCTGCACTGGGTGGGTTTCCGCTCTCTTGCCAGCACTGTATCAGACAACAGAGTTACTCCTGTAGCAGTTAAAATCCAAGGCTGCTTAGCCAAAAGCTTGCAAGCTGGAGTCCACCCTGAGGCACCTGGGAAGAAAGGCCTATGCCTTAGTTCTCCAGTGCTACTGTTGTAGAAATACCACAAGTGGCTTGAACAGACAGAAATCGTGGCCTGAGGCTCATGCCTAGTCAAGTTGACAAGTTTCTTTCTTTTTTTGGACGGGGGTACAATACTTATCCATACGTGATATGGCACTCTTTGGTCCTGCAAGATTCTCGTCCTTGCCACATGTAAAAACACATTCATGGCGTCATATCCCAGAAGTCTTAAATCCACTCCAAGTCTCAAATCTCCTTCTGTGCCAGTTGGAACTTTGAGCAACTGTATCCATAAGCAAAGTGTAGACCGTAGTCCAAAACAAGCCATCAAGTTGCAGTGATCAAAACCAGCTCACGGTGTCAAACACACTTCGGTTCATTCGGTTGGGTTCTAGTCAGCTCACCTCTAGCTCCTGTGAGCTATGTCAGTGGGTACAACCACCCATAGGCTCAAGAGTCCACACACCTCCCAGCACTTCAGACCAGCTAGCCCCTTCTCTCTTCTCAACCCTAGTCCCCAGGGGCTTGGTTGCTGGGTACCACCATGTCCACATTATTCCCTAACTTTCCACTTGCCAGCTCTCTCTCTCGCTCATCCCTACCCTACGTGTGCTAGGTCAACGGGTGCCAGTGGAACACACCCAAACTTAGCCCATTTCTTCATTGTAATACCTCTCCCGCTTCCTCTCATCAAGTGGACGCAGGAGGTCACCACAAGAGAGTATTCAACTTCTCTTTAACTTCCACTCCTAGAAGCGGGCTCTTCTGATGGGCACAACTTTTCCAGCCTCACTGCATCCTAAGGAAAACCTCTTGCTCAAACTTTAAATCAAAATCCCTCTCCATCTGTGACTCCATGCAATCTAGAACACAAGTACTGGTCTCCAAGGTCCAGAGGTGGTGGACAGTCTATCACAAACGGTAGCAGCTGGAAGGAAACATGGAAGGACAGACACCCAAGCAAGTCAAAAACCCAATAGCCGTACACCTTAAACCCTCTAGGCACCAGCCCTGCGCTTCAGACTCTGGGTGTGAGCCATGCTCTCTAGGTCCTGGGTGGCAACTCCAACTTCCAGGTCCACTAGGATGGCAAGAATGCTCTCTTGGCTCTGGGTGGCCCCATTCTCCTAGTCCAGTTCAGCAACAACCCCATCATCTTGGCCCCACCAGGCCCTGTTCTTCTGTCCCGTTGGCATTAACAGTCCTGCCCCATTCCCTCCACTTTGGATACCAGAACCAACTCCATTCTCCTGGCACCACAGATGGCAGCTCCACCCTGGAGAAGTGAGTAGGTGAAGATCTGACTCTAAGAGAAACCACCCACTGAGACCCCAGAGGTTTGGCCCTCCCTTTGAGAGTGAGACAGTTCTGCTCCCTGTGTTTGCCTCTTCAGCGTGTTTCTTGGCTCCTCAGCCTCCTTGGACTTTTGGGTGATGTGTTCCAAAGCTCCATAGCTCTATCAATTAGAGCCCAGAGGCACCCCACTCCACCAGTCTGCCAGTCCGCCTAGGCCCGCAGGTGCTCAGCCAACAGTGTCCAGAAGCACCCCAGTTTTCTCGGTTCGTGGGTCAGCTCCTATGCCATCTTGTGCCAATCTCCTGGGTCTGCTGCCAGCTTCTTTGCAGCTCCCTCTTGCCCCTGCACCCTCTCCAGTGTTACAGGTCTCATTTCCTTCTGAGCCCTCACCAGGATTGCCTTTGATGTTCATAAGCCCACCAAGTCTTTTTAAGGCAATTGGGCCTTTATCATTGGATACCTTCGAACTCGTTCAGCCTCTAATCATTACCCAGTTCCAAAACCACTTTCACAGTTTAGGGATCTGTTAAAGCAGCCTCCCATTCCTGCTACCAAGCTCTGTCTTACTTAGTGCTCCAACAGCAGAAACACCACAAGTGACTGACTTTAACAAATACCTTCATTCTCTCAGTTTAGGAGGCTACGAGTCCAAATGCACAGCACTGGCTCGGGGACAAAGCCTTCTCCGTCTGCTGGCTCTGGAAGGAGGAGGACCCTTCAGCATTTGTTGAAGATCTACATGTGTCCTGGCATCAATCTTCCTGAGTCTAGGTGGTTCTTAGCACAGGACCCCAGATCCACAGGATGCGCTCAGCTGCCGGCTCTTCTTTCTTGGTGGAAGGCAGCTTCTTTTCTCTCTTTTTACCTCTTGTAACATAAACAGTATGACTCAAGTAAGGGCACAGCTTCAGTAAGGCTGTGATCCTGCCTGCTAGGATTGACATCATTACGTAACTGCCAAACCTACAAGAATCACGACCAAGCCAGATAGGCACGTATTTTGGGGGAACGTAACTCAATCCATGAGAGCCTGGCAACGTACTTTAAAAAATCAGTCACTGAAAACTCTGGGGTCACATGACTCAGAATCTACAGAAACTGGTTTTTGTTTTTTATATTGGACAATACTCTGTTGTGATCCCTAAGGTTTTCATTGGCTAATTTCTGGAAGTAGACAGCCAGGTCTTTCTTCCTAGTTTGTCTTGGTCTGGATGATCAGCTGAAAACTGTCTCACTATGAGTGACCCTATTAGTAGATGAGATACTAGTGGCATAGCTTCCAGCATCATAGAAACACACATGCGGCCACAGTCTGACAGACAGATGGGTTGCTACTACAGTCTTCTGAGCACTTAATAATCTGCCAAGGGCTTGAAACTACCAGCCATTGCACAGGAGAGATGAGGCTTTCTGCTCCTGTAAAGACTGACGGCCTCAGCCCCATCCGGGGTGGGGTCGCTATGAGTCAGAAGCAACTCCCCAGCCCAGATCCACCACCACCATTAGCCATGACCCTGTTTACTACGCCTCACAGGAGACCATTATGCAGATGAGAAAAGTCTACGTCCAGATTTGCTTGGGCTCTGCAGACTGGTCTTAGGTGGTTTCTTCTCCCAAGGTGAAAAGGTGGGCTCAGGTCTAACACACATAGGGGAGTTTGGGAACCCTGACGCAGACTGCCTGTCTAGAGAGCAGTGAATATTCACTCACTCTCTGAACAAATCAGTGAACAAAACCAGAGAGGCCCATCCTATCAAGTTGTACCAGGGAGGTCTTCAAATGAGGCCTCGTTTCAGAACCTGCCACCACTAAGTCCTGGCTGTGTGCTGGCCACAGTGGTCAGCACCCGGCCACCATCCTCTCAGTCCTCACCCTAGCCCCGTAGGGCAGGAGGCAACTGTACCCAATGCCCAGGATCCCACAGCTGTGGGTGGTGAAGCCAGGACTCCCGAGTCGGGGCCTGCATCACTCTGCAGGCCTCTTGGGTAAGTTAGACACTGTGCACACATGGGGTCCTAACAGACCACAGGCCATGCACAGCCGGCCAGGGTGCTGTTGGCCCATACCACTTGAATGAGCCGTCAATGCTGAGATGCTAAAGGAAATGCTCATCTAGGGAAAGCGTCCATGCAATGGACTGACAGCCTAGCCCCGGTGACGGGTCCCCTGAAGACCATGCAGGACTGGGCAGCACATGTTCTGTTAACACACAGGGCACCATGAGGTGGAGCCAACTCAATGCAGCTAACAACAATCACACAAGTCAGGCAAGCTCCCGGACAAGTCATCTTTTCTGGCTTCCCTTGGAAAAACACACAATGGAGCAACAGGTGTGGCCACTCCCATTTGTCCCAGGGGCCTCCGCTATTTCTCATACTGAGGCTACAATGCCCTCGTTTCCCATCTGACATCCTGACCATCTTCAATCGCTGAGTTACCTGCTTGCCCCTTGAAATGGGTAACTTCAAAGGCCCCTCTTTCTAGGTAGAATGTTCTAAGTGCCTCTGACGTTGGGGGCTGGAGGGTGGGAGGAGAAATGTTCACTAGCCCCCCACTCTGTGGCTGTCGATTGTCCTGTTTAAATCTTCCCAGTTTACAGGTGAAGAGGCTGTGACTTAGCTCCACCTGCTATTGTCGTAGCAACAGGCCTGTACAAAGGTCTGCAGGCCCTTGTTCCAACTGCATACTTCTCCAGAAAGACTCCCCCGACATGAGCCCCCACAAAGGCACCCTCTCCCTTTACCTCACAACCCTCTACGTTACAGGTGGCCCTGTGACACAAGGAACCAAAACTCTGCCTGGCCCTGGGCTGTCCCCACGATCAGGGGCAGACTGGACCCCTGTGATCCATGGGGTTTTCGACAGCTAATATGCAGAAGCAGGACTCTAGGACGTTCTTCCTAGACCACCTTAGTCCGGAAGCTCTGCTGAAATCACTTCTGCATCAGAGCAGCAGGCAAGCAGCCTCTGGTGACAGATGGGTGGTGATTGCCCATGAGATGCACTGGCCAGAAACCAAACCTAGGTCTCCTGTGCGAAAGCCAGGACCCTGCCACCGAGCCACCGCTGCCCCTGGCAGGGGCCCCTCATGAGAGATTTTACGGCCATGCGAGTGCTGATGAATCAGTGGTGGAATCCTCACCTACCATGCAGGAGACCCGGGTTCGATTCCCGGCCAATACAGTTCCAAGCTTTTGGACTCTTGGTGTGGTGCTGCAGGAATCAGCACTGGACTGCAAACCACAAGGTCGGCAGTTCAAACCCACCAGCTGTTCCTCAGAAACCCTATACGGGGTTGCCAGGAGTCAGAACCAACTCGACAACATTGCACAACAACTTTACAGACATTGAAGGACTGGCTAAGGATACAGCTGCCAAGTGACAACACAGTCAGGACCCGATTCAAGATCTTTTTGATGCCAGGGCTGTACATTTAAACACCAACAGAGAGAGGTCTCCCCCACCACCCTACCCCGTGAGGCCATATGCACTGAGAGGCAGGTTAGCAGCAGCCCCCTTCCCACCCCACCTGCCCCTCTGGTCAGGCCCCCACCTTGATCTTCTGTTGGTAGATGTTGTCATCCTCAGCATACTCCTTGTACAGGACTGAGAGTTCCAGCCGCTCCGAGACCAGAGGGTTCTGCACAGCAATCTTTGGGTTGCGGGGGGTGGGAGGGAGAGCCATCAGCCTTCGGCAGGCAGACTTGGGAACCTACACCTAACTACCAGGCCACCCGAGGGACAGGTACCGAGTACCGAGCATCGCCTGGGGAGGAAGGGGGCTTCCAAAGTGAGGCAGCCTACGCACCCTTACGATGGGGCCCCTAGCCACTGCTTCCCATGCCCCCCCTCAGCCCCTCACCTCTTGCTGAATGCGGTCCTGCTGAGCCATGATGGCTTCATCATAGGCCAAACAGTTAACACCTGGGAAAGGAAGGAAAAAGCCGAGGATGGCCTGGGTTCAAAGAGTACCTTTCAGGGAAGTGAACCGGGACATGAGCAGCCCCGGGGCAGGAAGGTAGGCTTGGAGTCTGGGAGCATGAGTCTTACACCTGGCCCCACACGGACTCTGCAGTCCTGACGGTCACTTGTCCCAGACCTCAGTGTCCATCTGTTTAAATGGAGCAGAGCGGGTAGGGCAGAATACCCCCAAGATTCGGTCTTCCAGCTCTGACCTCCCGTCCGTCCCCTCTGCCGAGCATCACCTCCCAGCAGGCAGCCGGCTTTCTGGGGGAAAGTAAGACAAGGAGGTGCGTCCCCAGCTCGAAAAGCTTCCTGCGTGCCTGCACTTGACAATCACGCCCTTCACACTCCTGCTGCTGGGAAGGATGCCCATTTCACAGGCAACTAAACGGATGCAGAGGGGCGGCCATCTCCTGCCCGATGTCACCACAAAGTTCTGTGATGGTCACACTCAGGCTGGTCCAACTCCAAAGTCTGCCTCTTTACCACAATGCCTCGGTGCAGCCTAGATCCTCCGCCGGCAAAATGGGGCTGCTCGGGCCCACTGACGTTGTCTAAAGAAGGAACACTGAGGCGCACCAGAAAGTGCCCCAGGATCATCAGGGACCAGCCACTGGTGAGAAGCCAGGAGACCCCTTCTGGGCGTGGCTCTTTCTTAACTCAGGTGACTGCAACCAATCTCTTCGTCCTCCAGGCCTGGGTTTTCCAGGCCTGAGAATGTGAGTGGGTATGGGAGCGGGTGGGTGTGTGGAGGGGCTGACTCGGAAGACTCCTTAGGGCATGACCAACCTGGCTCTCACCTGCCCTCAGTACATCCGATGCACAAAACTGCATGAAAGTGACCCGCAGTCCCCAGAGGGTAACTCGTAGATGGAAAAAGGAGAGGATGCAAGACACGCAAACCGCTGCCCGTACCACCCGAGCGGCTCGGGAAAGGTCCACACCTCCGAGGTCGGAGAAAACCGATCCCAGGCAGGAAATGCCCTGGAGGCCCGCGGCATCCCTTGGTGCGCAGCAGTCCGGCCCACCCCGGCGACCCTCGGGCGCGAACTAACTCCGAGGACCGCGGCCGCTCCGCCCGGCCTAGGCCTCGGGCCTCCAGGGCCCGCCGACCCCGGGTCCCCCGGCGGAGGGGTGGGCAGGGGGCGGGGCGGCCCAGACCCCGCCCCAGGCGCGAGAGGGAGGGCCGCGGCCTCCGCCCGCCCGGCCGGCCGGGGGTCGCGGCAGCGGCTGCGTCCATTGTGAGGGGAAGGGGAGGGGGAGGAGGGAGGACAGCAGAGGCGGAGGAGGGGGCCGGCCGCGCGCTTTGCCCCGGCTGGAGGCCCGGCCACCTCAACCTCCTCGGGAACGGCCGGCCCGACATCAGCCATTTCAGCCCGGAACAGACATCCCTCCCCAGGCCGCTACCTTCGGAATCGCTGCCCAGCGGCTCCTGCTTCTGCTGCTGAGGTTCCTCCGCCGCCATCTTTAAACAGCGCTGCACAATTAACCGCTTCCGGGTTACCAATTGCCCTCTTCCCGGAAGTGAGCCCCCTCCTCGTGGCCCCTCCTTAGCAACGTCCCTAACGACGGGGTACCCACCGGCATTGATCCAGCGACTTTTGGTTCCTCAATGACAGTCGCAGGTGTGCAGGCTCAAGACCCTGTGAGAGGAAGGCCGCTACCTGCGCACACCTCCACCCAACACACTTGCTTTGCTTCATCTTTCCCAGCCCCTCAGAATTCTTACTGGTGATAAGAGTCTCCTGGATCCAATTCAGTTTAAAAGGCAGAGACGTAGGGAGATGAAATTAACATCGTGATGGCCCTCAGTGCCCTTGAACTACTAGCTGTGGCTGTCCCTCTCTACGGAGACTTGCATGCTGAGAGGCCCCACATCTGGTCTCAGGACCAAATCTAGGGGTCCTGGCCCTTCTGGTTGCGAGAAAAACCAGGTCTTTTTTAAAAAAACAACTTCATAGAAATGGAGCACAGATTACTGGCTGCCAGGAGTTAAGGAATAGGTTGTTGTTGTTAAGCGCTGTTGAGTCGGTTCCAACTCGTAGTGACCCTGTAAATCTTTACAGGAGCAGAAAGCCTCATCTTACTCCCGCGGAACAGGTGGTAGTTTCGAACTGCTGACCCTGAGGTTAGCAGCCTGATTTGTAACCACTATGCTACCAGAGCTGTGAACTGCTAATAGAGTCCAGGTGTGGCGCTGTAGGATAAACACTGGACCACAATGGACCGCAAAGTCAGTTTAGACCACAGGCTGATGGTTCAAATTCACCAGCCACTCCTTGAAAATCCTATACAGAGTCGCCATGAATTGGAACTGACTCCCATGGCACTTAACAACAACAACATTGGTTGGTCATTGTGCTCACCAAACTAAAAAATACAAAGGAGCCATCCTATGTGGACCCTACGCCTCTCATTTTTCATTCCTTTTCCTTTGAACAGTGAAATCTGCAACTGCAAATCAGCAGGAGAAAAATGATATGAAATGAAGAGCAGACAAAGAAAAAAATGTGACAAAAACATGGTTTCTGTTTGACTTTTTAAAATCTTAAAATAGCTACCAGCCACTCCCCTGGTCCCCTTGCCTTGACTAGGAAGTCCCCCGCGGGAGGGGAGGATGGGTTAGGATTGAGTCAGGGTGGCAAACACAGCTGCTCTGGCGTGAAAGGAATCTCAGTGAGACTCCCGGGCTGGAATGCAGCCAGGCTGCCAACTTCAGGAGAATGCCACCCCAACGCAAGGGCCCAGAGTTTCAACAGACCCACACCCTCACTGTGCACAGGGCCTGCAAACAAGGGTGCTGTCGGAGAAGAAAATCTTGTATCCTGTTAAGTGTGAAAGGCTAGAAGTATCATTGCGGGTTAATTCAGCTGGAGCTGGGTAATGCTAAGCAAAAATACAAAACACCCATCATTCCATCAGAGTTGTTGCTGTTATCAAGTACCATCAAGTCAATTCGAACTCATAGGGACGCTTTATGGGGTTTCTAAGTACAGTGGTGGCTTTGAACTGATAACCTTGCAGACTAGTAATTCTGCAGAGCCACAGAGCTCTGGTAGCGTAGTGGTTACGAATCGGGCTGCGAACCTTAAGGTCAGCGGTTCGAAACTACCAGCTGCTCCGCGGGAGAAAGATGAGGCTTTCTACTCCCGTAAAGATTTACACCCTCGGAAACCCTGTACAGGGTCGCTATGGGTCGGAACTGACTCGATGGCACTCAACAACAACAACAACAGAGATGTCTATATACACAGGGAGCAAAGGAAAGGTAGGGCTTCATGACTGTAGATCAGATCAGCTTAAGTTTGAAGCCCTTTGGAATGTAAAATGCAACCATTAGATGAGGAAGAAACTAGTTACCACCTAGGTGAGTGGCACAAGCAGGCCCAATTATACCTGATACGTTGTTGATGTTAAGTGCCCTCAAGACAGTTCCTACTCATAGTGACCCTGCGTACAGTTTTCAAGGAACAGCTGATGGGTTCGAACCCCCAACCCTGTGGTTAGTAGTCTAGTGCGGATCCTACAGTCCTGCAGACATTTTTTACAAGAGCAAATTGTCTATATCTTGACACATTCTTCCAAAATAGTTTGCATCCTAACCTTTTGTTTCCCCGGAATGCATGCATACTGGCCTTATCATTCTTATGTCTGACACAAGGGCTTTGTAACTTTTCCATTTCCATTTTTTCATATGTACTGTTATAAATTTACTTTTTCTCTATAATGCTACTGCAAGTATATGTATTTGTGTGAACCAGATTGACAAGGAAATAAAATTTTGCATGGTACAAAAAAAGAGTTGTTGTTCAGGGCTGTTGAGTCAACTCCGACCCATAGTGACCCTGTAGAGGGTTTCCAAGCGGCTGGTGAGCTTGACCCACCGACCTTGTGATTCAAATGACTTTGCAGTCTAGCGCATTAGGCCACAACGCCACACAGAAAAGAGTAGCAGGATTTAAACAAACCGTGGAACATAGTTTAATATCGTGAGTGTAGTAGCAGAAAAATACTGTGTCGAGTCAGAATTAAGCAAGACGGACACAGCTTGAGTCATGCTGTTGTTGTTAGGGGCCATCTAGTCCATATCTACTTACAGTGACCCGATGTACAACAGAACGAAACTCTGCCCTGTCCTGCGCCAATCTCACGGTGGTTGCTGCGTTTAAGCCCACTGCAGCTACCACTGTGCAAATCCATCTCCTTGAGAGTCTTTCTCTTTTTCTCCACCCCTCCACTTCATCAAACATGATATCCTTCTCCAGAGATTGGTCCCTTCTGATAATAAGTGCGAAGTAAGTGTGAAGCCATCTGGCTTCTAAGGAGCACTCTGTGGCTGTATTTCTTCCAAAACAGATCTGTTTGTTCTTTTGGCAGTCCATGGTACTTTCAATATTCTTCTCTAGAACCGTAATTGAAATGCATCAATTCTTCTATGGTCTTCCTTATTCACTGTCCAATGTTTACATGCATATAAGGTTATTGAAAATACCATGGTTTGGGTCAGGTGCACCTTAGTAATCAAATTGGCATCTTTACTCTTGAATGCATCGAAGAGGCCTTGTGCACCAGATTTACCTAATGCAATACTTCATTTGATTTTTTGACTGCTCCTTCCCTGAGTGCTGATGGTTGATCCAAGCAAAATGAAGTCTTTGCCAACTTCAGTATTTTCTCTATTTATATTTATATGTTGTTTATCGGTCCAGTGGTGAAGATTTTTGTTTTCTTTACATTGAGGTGCAACCCATACCAAAGGCTGTGGTCTTTGATCTTCATCATTAAGTATTTCAAGTTCTCTTTGCTTTCAGCAAACAAGGTTCTATCATCTGCATATTGCAGGTTGTTAATGAGTCTTCCTCCAACACTGATGCCACGTTTTTCTTCATAGAACCCAGCTTCTCGGATTATTTGCTCAGCATATAGGTTGAATAAATATAGTGAAAGAATACACCCCTGTCACACATCTTTCCTAATTTTAAACCATTCAGTGTTCCCTTGGTTCTGTTTGAACAACTGCCTCTTGATCTATGGATAGGTTCCTCATGAGCACAATTAAGTATTCCAGAATACTCATACTTCCCAATGTTGCCCATAGCTTGTCATGATCCACACAATCTAAAGCCGTTGCATAGTCAATAAAGCACAGGTAAACATCTTTCTGGTATTCTCTGCTTTCAGCCAAGATCCATCTGACATCGGCAATAATATCCTTCATTCCACATCCTCTTCTGAATTTGGCTTGAACCTCCAGAAGTTCTCTGTCAATGTATGATTGCAGCCATTTTAAAATTATCTTTAGCAAAATTTTACTTGCATGTGATATTAATGATATTTTCCAATGATTTCTGCATTCCATTGGGTTACCTCTGTTTGGAATGGGCACAAACATGGATCTCTTCCAGTCATTTGGCCAGTTGGTTGTCTTGCAAATTTCTTTGCATAGATAAGTGAATGTCTCCAGTGCTGCATCATTTGTTTTTTAAAGATTTCAGTTTGTATTCCATCAATTCCTGATGCCTTGTTCTTTGCCAACGCCTTCAATGCACCTTGTACATCTTCCTTCAGGATCATTGGCTCTTGATCATATGCTACCTTTGAAATGGTTGAACATCTTTCATTTCTTTTTGGTGCAGTGACTCTGTGTACTCCTTCCATCTTCTTTTGATCTGCATCATTCAATATTTTGCTCATGGAATCCTTTAGCATAGCAAATCAAGGTTTGAATTTTTTCTTCAGTTTCCTCAACTTAAATGCTGAGCGTGTTCTTCCCTTTTGGTTTTCTAATTCTAGGTCTTTGCACATTTCGTTATAATATTTGACTTTGTCTTCTCAAGCTGTCCTTCGAAGCTTTCTATTCAACTCTTTTACCTTCTCATTTCTTTAGCATCTCTACCCTGGAGGGAAAGTTTCAGAGTCTCTTCTGACATCCATTTTGGTCTTTTCCTTCTGTCTTATCTTAATGGCCTTTTGCTTTCTTCCTGTATGCTGTTCTTAATGTCATCCCACAACTCCTCTGGTCTTCAATCTTTAGTGTCTAATGAATCAAGTCTGTTCTTCAGATGATCTCTAAATTCAGGTGGAATATGTTCAAGATCATATCTTGGCTCTTAGGGACTTGTTTTCATTTTCTTCAACTTTAGCCTAAGCTTGCATATGAGCAACTGATAGTCTGTTTTACAGTTGGCACCTGGCCTTGGTTTGGCTGATGATATAGAGGTTTTCCACCATCTCTTTCTACAAATGGAGTCAATCTGATTCCTGTGTATTCCATCTGGTGAGGTCCATGTGTACAGTCATTTTTTATGTTGTTTAGAAAAGGTATTTGCAATGAACAAGTCATTGGTCTTGCAAAATTCTGTCATGTGATCTCCAGCATCGTCTCTATTACCAAGGCCGTATTTTCCAACAACTGATCCTTCCTCTTTGTTTCCAACCTTTGCGTTCCAATTGCCAATAATGATCAATACATCTTAATTGCATGTTGGATCCATTTCAGACTGAAGAAAGAAGTTGGTAGAATTCTTCAATTTTATCATCATTGGCTTTAATGGTTGGTGAGTACATTTGAATAGTAGTAGTATTAACTGGTCTTTTCTGTTGTTGTTGTTAAGTGCTGTTGAGTTGGTTCTGACCCACAGCGACCCTGTATAGGGTTTCAGAGGAGCAGCTGGTGAGCTTGAACCACCGACCTGCTTTTCAAATTGACTTTGCAGTTCAGCACATTAACCCACAGCACCACACCAGTATGGATATTATCCTATCACATACAGCGTTGTACTTCAAGACTAATCTTGACATATTCTTTCTGATAATGAATGCAACTCCATTCCTCTCCAATTTGTCATTCCCAGTTTAATAACCATGTGATTGTCAGACTCAAAATGGCCACTACCAGTCCATTTCAGCTCACTAATGCCTAGGATATCAATGTTTATGCATTCCATTTCATTTTGACAATTTCCAATTTTCCTAGATTCATACTTCATACATTCCATTTTCCAATTACTAATGGATGTTGAATTTATCCCACCTGAATTTAGAGATCATCTGAAGAACAGATTTGATGCATTG
>NW_006408558.1:21641917-21643904 GCF_000296735.1 Chrysochloris asiatica
CTTCAGCTCAGAGTCTTTTAAATATTTGTACAAACATTGAGCCAACAACAAAAATTAGGAATCCAGGTTCTACAATACCTTTTGATGAGGATAAGATTCTCTTGAATCAATAGTGAGTAACTGTTATCATGACTAATTGCGACTGTCACAACTGTAAAGGTAGAAGTTTTGTAACAAAAAGGGGGGAGCAGTTAAACTTACAGTCCAGAAACAGAGGACCCTAGGACCATCAAGGGAGAAGAGCATGGGTGGAATGTGGAACCCTATCCAGAGAAGCAGTGACACCAGAGATGGGGACATGAAGAGAGGGAGCACTGAGGACTCTAGACTCATGAAAAGAGAAAGGTTGTGTGCTGGAGGCCAGGAGGCAAGCTTGCAGAATGTACTCTTGGGTTGTTTAAATGATTGTATATCCCTGAGTGTTTTTGTGTACATCTCCCCTCCCCAATAAAAAACAAAAAACAGGGAATAGAAGCAAATACTGTTAAATGATGACACACAAAGGAGATTGTAATCATTGCATTGAAACGATATATATAAAACCAATGTTCTCCCATGTAAACTATCACTCAATGCACAATAAAAACTTCTTTTAAAAAAATGATTTTCACACATGAAAGCAAATATTGTTTTACAGAGTACACACGAATATTGAAAAAGGCACTGCAAAGAACCACCACTGTAAAATGAGATACATCTGAAGTGACGTTGGAAAGCAGTAAATTAGGATTGGGTACTATTGATAGTCTAGGAATAACAATACAGTTTCTTCAAATCTTGAAGAAATCTCCAACTCTCGTTATTTGTTCTTTAACTGGAAGAAGAGGAGAGCTGTAAGGATGGCTACCAAGGACAATGAAGCCTTTAGAAAGGAAATCTTGTACGATGGGAGCTAGTCCTTCTGTTACTTCTCGTTTGAGTAGGTACTGGAAATTTTGGGACAGAAATTTAGATAAACCTATCCCCAACGAGATGGATTGGCCAAGTGGCAGCATTGATGAACTCAAGCGTGGTTGGCTCAGGATCGGGCAGTATTTTGTTCTGCTGTGCATAAGGTCGCTATGAGTCGGTACCCACTCGATGGCACCTAACAACAACAACAACAATTAGATTTTAATCAGCACAGCTGACAAAACTTGACCTATATCCTTGGATGTGCTAGCCCATAAGGGTTCTGGAACTCAAGGAAAGATGTTAGAAAGACGAGAACTAGGCTAAGCTGAATTTTGGAGAGACAAGGCAAGCACTTGCATATAGCATTGGACTTCTTCTTTCTGAATAGTGTATATTTCAGAGCCTGACCCTCAATGAGATGGATTGTCTGTCAGAGTGGCTGTGACAGTGGTTTCAAACACAACGATTGGATGGCTGGTGCAGAACCATGCAGGGTTCATTAGGCTCAAAAATGACTCAACAGCACCTAAACACAACTCTGCTGACTTAAGGAAACCAGACAGACTCAATAAACTGTAAATGGCAATTGCATTTGGATAGAAGCTCTCTTCCCAATAAATTGACAGGGGTATCAGAACTGAACAAAGAAAAAGGTATAAATCTACAACAGGACCTAGCGATATCAGAACAGGTTGGAAATGAGTCAACTTTGTTCCTGATTTGTGACTTCCACTATTTTTTTTTTTTTCTATTTCCTCTGGGTTTTTTTTTTATTGGGGGTAGGGTGGGGCAGGGGTGTGTACAAAAACACTCAGGAATATATAACCATTTAAACAATCAAAGGGCACATTCTGTAAGCCTGCCTCCTGGCTGCCAGCACTCAGCCTTCTCTTTCCTTGAGTACAGAGTCCTCAGCTGTTTCCTCTCTCCGTGTCCTCGTCTCTGTCTCCATCTCTGGTGTCACTACTTCTCTGGATTGTTGCTATTGTTAAGTACCGTGGAGTCAGTTCTGACTCATAGCGACCCTGTACAGGGTTTCTGAGGCTGTAAATCTTTACGGGAGCAGAAAGCCTCCTCTTTCTCCCGTGAAACA
>NW_006408558.1:21645069-21675992 GCF_000296735.1 Chrysochloris asiatica
CTTATCAGCTGGATGCTTCACTCTCCACTCTAGTCCTCTGTGGCTATGTCACTGACTCTGGGCCCAAGAGTCCCCAGGTCTTGCCACATTGCTGGCCAAGCAGGTCTTCACCCGGGTTCACAGAAGTCTATTGAATGATGTAGGGCTTAGCTCACTGGACTTCTACTATTTTTGAGGCTTTAGTATTCTGCATCTTTGTAAAGAAATGTGGGTGAATAACAGGGTAGCATCAGTGTCAACTAAAAATTGGCATCTTTCTCCATAAAGAAAGCGTTTCTCCGTGGGGATTAAGCGCCACCTTAGGAAAAGTTAAGTTCCTGTTGTGTCATTGGAGGCCCTTCATTCTTAATCAGATTTTAGGATTTTTGAAAGGGGGAATGTGTCCGTCTTTAAGGACCTCTGGTGGCTCAGTGGGTTAAGCATTGGGCTGGAAGCTCAGAGGTTCGAGCCCACCAGCTTCTCCATGGCAAAAAGAAGAGGCAGTGTAATTCTATGAAGAATGAAAGCCTCCTACAGAATGGGCCCTTTAGACATTTAAATGAATATATATTCTTTTGGTTTTCAAGTGCCTATTAAATATTCTTGCATTGCTCATTTGTGAAATATAAGCTGTAAATGGGGAACCCCATGGAGGAAGTAGGAGAACCGCTGCCGCAGGGAGGGGATGGTAATCATTGAAATGAAACAAAGCACATGATTGGTTGAATGTAAAGCAGATCATCTTACCTTTTAATCTTCACTCAAGTCACAATGAAAACAATTTTTAAATAAATTAAAGATTTAAGCCTCAGAAACCCCGTGGAGCAGTCCGGGTCTCTCCTTGTGGTGTGATAACTTGGAATGGACTCCAGGGCATTGGGTTTGGTTTTGGGTTCTTGGGCAATCTTTTCTTTTTTAACTTTCAGTGGCGAGGTTTCCTTCTTAACAATCGTGAGAAATACCACCTTATGCCATTGGAAGGAGTGATGATGGTACAATGGCTAAAGTGCTAAATAAAGTCAGCAGTTCCATCCCACCAGCTGCTCTGTGGGAGAAAGGTGTGGCCATCTGCTTCCTACAAAGACTTATGGCCTTGGACACACTATGGTGGTGGTGGTTAGGTGTGGTGAAATTGGTTCCGACTCATCGCAACACTATACGAGGCTATAAATCTTTACAGGAGCAGAAAGCCTCATCTTTCTTCTGCAGAACAGCTGGTAGTTTCGAACTACTGACCTTGAGGTTAGCAGCCCAACTCATAACCACTACGCTACCAGAGTTCCTTTGTAAACACCATAGGGCAGTTCTACTCTATCCTATAGGGTCACTAAGCCAGAATTAATGGTTAAAATAAATGTCTTTAAAAGATTTAGCTTTTATGTTTTGACTAGCAAATTGTAATTGTTACAAATAAAGGGTTGCTCATTTATTATCCTTAGAGACCCTTTCAGATTCAAGAGTTTGGAGAAGTTTGCAAGCTCGGTTGGTTAGATGGGCAGTCAGAGCTGTCTCCAGTCACATCACTGTTGCTTTACTCAGGCTGATATCTCAGTCCTGACACAGGACATGAAAACACATCGAAAGTCCTGGAGGCCCCAGGTACTGCGCATGGAGAGCAGAGTTTGGGGAGTGATTTTGGAGCAGCTGAGTGCTCATTACAAACACGATCCCCTGTATTGGTTTATAACAGTGACGCTGGAAGCTCTGCCATCAGTACTGTCAATACCAGCAGGGTCACCCATGGTGGACAGGTTGACACAGAGCTTCCAGGCGAACTCAGACTAGGAAGAAGGAGAGGCTGATGACTTCTGAATGTTTTGTCACTGAAAAACCTTATGAATAACAGCAGACAGTGGTTAAGAACAGTGCGTGAAGATGAAAACATTATGAATAGAACCAGACTGTTGTCAGCTATAGTGCCAAAAGATAAGCCTCTTAGGTTGAAGGCACTCAAAAGTCAACTGTGGAAGAGCTGCCTCCTCAAAGAAGAACTGAGCAAAGGTAAAACTTTTCAGACCTTCATTTACTGATGAGGGACACAACTCAAAATGAGGAGAAACAGCTATAAACATCCATTAATAATCAGCACATGAAACATTTGGAAGTCTGAATCTAGGAAAACTGGAAGTTGTCAGACATGAAATGGAAGGTATGAAGATGGATATCCTAGGAATTTATGAGCTGAAATGGACTACTATTGGCCATTTTGAATCTGACAATCATACGGTGTACTACGTTGGGAATGACAAATTCAGGAGGACTAGCATAGCATTCATAATTATATAGAACATTTCAAGATCTATCATGCAGTACAACATTATAATAGGATAATATCCACACATCTTCAAAGAAGATCAGTCAATACCACTATTATTCAAATGTATGCACCAAACCTAAAGCCAGTGATGATAAAATTGAAGAATTCTACCAACTTCTTCAGTCTGAAACTGATCAAATATGAATTCAAGATGTATTGATAATTACTGGTGATTGAAATGCGAAGGCAGGAATCAAAGTGGAAGGATCAATATTTGGAAAATATGACCTTGGTGGTACAAATTATGCTGGAGATCATATGATAGAATTTTGCAAGACCAATGACTTAGACATTGTCGATACCTTTTTAAAACAACATACATGTAGACCTCACCAGTTGGAATACACAGGAATCAAATTGACCCTACCTGTGGGAAGAGACTGTGGAAAAGCTCTATATCATCAGCCAACACAAGGCCACAGACAGACTGTGGGACAGACCTTGAATTGCTCACATGCAAGTTCAGGCTGAAGCTGAAGAAAATGAAAACAAGTCCTTAAGAGCCAAAATATGACCTGAACACACCCCACCTGAAATTAGAATATTATCTGAAGAACAGATTTGAAGCATTAGACACTAAAGACCAAAGACCAGAAGAGCTGTGGGATGATATCAAGAAATCATACAAGAAGAAAGCAAAAACATGTTTTAAAAGACAGGAAAGAAAGAAAGACCAAAACAGATGTCAGTTGTTGTTGTTAGGTGCCATAGAGTTGGTACCGACTTATAGCAACCTTATGCACAGCAGAACGAAACACTGCCTGATCCTGGGCCAACCTCACTACTATTGCCATGCTTGAGTCCATCGATGCCGCCAACAGAGACTTTAAAAATTTGCTCTTGAGTGTAGAGATGCTAAAGTGAATGGAAGAAATGAGGAAGTCAAAGAGGTATACAGAAATTCCAAAGGACAGTTAGAGAAGACAAAGTCAAGTATTATAATGAAATGTGCAAAGACCTGGAGTTAGAAAACCCAAAGGGAAGAACATGCTCAGTATTTCTCAAGCTGAGAGAACTGAAGAAAAAATTTAAGCCTCAACTACAGTGCTAAAAAATTCTATAGGTAAAATATTGAATGAAGCAGAAAGCATCAAAAGAATATGGAAGGAATACACAGAGTCACTGTGCCAAAAAGAAATGTTCAATGTTCAATTATTTCAAGAGATAATATGATCAGGAACCCATGGTACTGAAGGAAGAAGTCCAAGCTTCATTGAAGGCACTGGTGAAAAACAAGGCTCCAGGAAATGATGGAATAAAAATTGAAATCTTTCAACATACTGATGAAGCACTGGAGATGCTCGCTCATCTATGCTAAGAAATTTGGAAGACAGCTACGTGGCCAACTGATGGAAGAGATCCATATTTGTGCCCATTCCAAAGCGAGGTGATCCAGTGGAATGTGTAAATCATTGGATAACCTCAATAATATCACATGCAAGTAAAATTTTCCTTAAGATAACTAAAAAGCAGCTGGAACAATACATCAACAGGGAACTTCCAGAAATGTCCAGCTGGATTCAGATAAGGAGGTGAAACAAGGGATATATATTATTGCTGATATCAAGTGGATCTTGGCGGAAAGCAGAGAATACCAGAAAGATGTTTACTTGTGCTTTATTGACCATGCAAAGGCTTTTGACTATGTGGATCATTACAAAGTATGGACAACATCGCAGAGAATGGGGATTCTGGAACTCTTAATTGTGCTCTTGAAGAATCTGTACTTAGACCAAGAGGTAATCATTGTAACAGAAGCGGGCGATTACTGAATGGGAGAGAGCTGAGCACCAGGATTGTATTCTTTCATCGTACTTATTCAGTCTGTATTCTGAACAGATTATCTAAGAAAGTGGATTATATGAAGAAGAACGTGGCATCAGGATTGGAGGAAGACTCATTAACAACCTGCGATATGCAGATGATACAACCTTTCTTACTGGAAGTGAAGAGGACTTAAAATACTTATTGAAGAAAATCAAAGAATCAGCCTTCAGTATGGACTGCATCTCAATGTAAAGAAAACAGAAATCCTGACAACAGGACCATTAATGATAAATGGGGAAGCAACTAAAGTTGTCAAAGACTTCATTTTACTCGGAATAACCATCAACACTCATGGAAGCAGCAGTCAAAAAATCAGATGATGCACGGCATCAGGCAAATCTACTGCACAAGACCTCTTTAAAGTGTTCAAGAGCGAAGATGTCAGTTTGAGGACTAACGTGCACTTGACCCAAGCCATGGTATTTTCAATAATCTCATATGTGTGTGAAAGTTGGACAAGGAATAAGGAAGACTGTAGAATTGATGCATTTGAGTTATGATGCTGGAGAAGACTATTTAAAGTACCATGGACTTCTAGAAGAACACACAAATCTGTGTTGGATGAAGTACAGCCAGAGTGCTCCTTAGAAGCCAAGAGGATGAGACTTCATCTCTCATATTCTGATATGTTATCAGGGGAAATCAGTCTCTAGAGGACATCATACTTGATAAAGTGGAGGGTCAGTGAAAAAGAGGAAAGCCCCCAATGAGATGAAGTGGCAGCAGCAATGAACTCAAGTTTAACAGCAACTGTAAGGATGGTGGGGGACCCAGGCAGTGCTCCGTTCTGTTGTGCATATGGTTGTTATTAGTTGGAACTGATTAGGTAACACATAATAGCAACAACATCATCTTTATTTTGTCTAGAAGAGTGAATTGTAGTTCAATTAATTCAAGAGGGAAAGGCCTTTGCTTTTTACTTATGGCCTGAGTTATTGGGGTTTTTCTCTTCTCCCTGTTCTAACCATAACTGGTCTTCTCCTGGGACAGTAATCACTTAAACAAGCTGATATAAGTCAGGACGCCCACACTGGTAAGCTTCAACAGGATTTGAAATTCTTCAGAATATCTGAAGGGTCTTCATGGGTTTGGAAAAATCTTTCATAGTGTTACATAATTCTGAATCCATGGGGCTGTAAGTGGTGTAAGGGGTATCAGCAGCATTGCTGCTGAGGTGGATTTTAAAAGGCATTTCAGTCAAGAGTTCATTTGCTGCTTTTTTAGGGAAAAGTGGGAGTTCATACAAAGTGTTATCAGAGGAGTATGCAGGCAAAGAAGGGTAGGAAGAGGTAGCAACCAGCAGGGGAGCAGAAATTTGACATTGTAATTTTTTATTTCGCTTAATTTAGACACAACGTTCTGCAGGGTAACAGTTTTATTGTCTTGATTTTATATCAATCAAAATAGACCTCCCACTGAAACTTAGATCCAAGAGTCTCAGTTCTCTAACTTACTGTGCATAGAAATTAAAGAACCTCATGGTGGCCACTACTTTTCCAAACGGTCTCAAGTAAAGTCATGCCAGACAGAAAAGAACTTGCATGAGAAGAGACCATAATACTTATTCATGCAGTGAGCAAGAGTCCCAAAAGGTGGCTCCAAATCGCCTTCTGACGTGGCATTTCCATTTTATAGTAATAATGACAACCAATTTTCACTTGTAAGCGCCAAAACAACCTTACAGTGAAACTTGAAGCGCTATTAGTGCAAGGGAGCAAAGATTTTTTTTTTTTACTTTAAGCAAATTCCTGAGCGTTTGAAGAAGTGGGGAGTCCAAAGTGGCTCAGCAGTCCCATGCCCATGTCCTGAATGCCTTGGAAATTCTAAAAAATAGTACACCTTCCAAGTTCCTCTACTGACACCAAGAAAAATCAAAGAACAAAATGTTAGGAGTAAAAGAAAAGGAGATTTACTGAGGATTAGCCGAGTTTGAGCTCCACAGTGCTAAGTAAAAATACAGAGCATCTGTCCTGGTGTGGTGCTGTGGGTTAATACACCACACTACAAAGTCAGTTTGAACCGCAAGGTCAGTGGTTCAAGTTCACCCGTGGCTCCTCAGAAATCCTATACAGCGTTGCTATGGGTTGGAATCGAATGAACTCAATGGCACTTAACAACAAGATCGTTCAAGCAAGTAGAAGGGGCTATAGACAGAGAACAAAAGAAAGGAAGAGTGTTCATGATTGATTACAGAAAGCTTCAGCTTGATTTCCTTTGAAATGTGAAGGTTGGCCAGTTGGCTAGGAAGGAGTAAATTACCACCTAGCTGAGTAGCATCAGTTGATTGTAGTTAGTTATACCTAGAGAAATGAACACATTGTTTTCAGGGAGCAAATGGTTTACATCTTGACCTATTGTCATTTCTGCCCCTTCGGTAGGAGGGTCCACTCCTGCTCTGCTGGGTTGTGGCAGCTCTCAGTTCCCATTGGCTAAAGGTCAGAGACCCCCAGCTCCAGCAAGCAGCTTGAGTCCTCATCACATCTCTGGAACCCATCCTCCACCTTCCTTTCCACTTTTATGGACTCAACTGGTTAGATGGCTCACTCAAATAATCTAGGATAAATTTTCCATTCCAAGGTCCTTAGTCCTGGTGGCTCTGTAGGATAAGCATTGGACTGCTAACTGCAAGGTCATCAGTTCAAACCCACCACTAGCTAGTCCTTGGGAGAAAGATGAAGCTTTCTGCTCCTGTAAAGATTTTCAGCTTCCTTCCCACCCCTCAAAATGTACAGCCTCAGAAACCCTATTGTTGTTGTTAAGTGCTGTCGAGTTGGTTCTGACATATAGCAACCCTGTATAAGGTTTCTGAGGAGCAGCTGGTGAGCTTGAACTGTGAACCTTTCAGTTCAAATGGACTTTGCAGTCCCGTTACCCTGCAGCACCACATCAGGACTCCCAGAACCCCTAAGTGAATCAGAATTGAATCAGTGGCACTAGGCTTGGGTTAACCTTAGTCAAGAAGGATCCCTGGTGGCACAGTGGCTAAAGCGCCTGGTAACTAACTAAAGGCCAGTGACTTAGACCCAGCAGCCTCTCCCAGAAGACGTGACAGCCTGTTCCTGTAAAGGAGACAGCCTTGGGGACCCTGCAGCAGTTTGCTCTGTCCTACGTTTCTTGTTCGGAGCTTTGGTAGCATAGTGGTTATGAATCAGGCTGCGAACCACAAGGTCAGCAGTTCAAAACTACCAGCTGTTCCGCGGGAGAAAGACGAGGCTTTCTGCTCCTATAAAGATTTACAGCCTCGGAAACCCCGTACAGGGTCGCTATGGGTCAGAACCAACTCCATGGCACACAACAACAACGTTTTCTTGTTAAGTGCTATTGATTGTGACTCATAGCGACCGTGTACAGGGTTTCCCAGGAGCAGATGGTAGGCCTGTAAAAATGGCGTGAGGATGGCATCATCTGACCCCCTCTGATTTCACAAGGAGGGAGGGGAATCACCATCAGCATCGGGCCAAGGCCACTGTCTCATAGGCAGCAGCCAGACATACCTCCACCCTCCTGATCTCTACCAATTCTGACAACAGCCCTCCCTCCCAGGCACACACATCTCTGCTGGGTTTGATGATTCATTGCAATGGCCACACAGAACTCAGACAGTACTCACATGACGGGGTTTACTGGGGAACTTAACAGGGCACATCAGTCAGGACAATGGGCCTGGCAGGCCTTACTCTAGTCCTTTGGCTTCTGACTGGCTCTGCAATGTTACAAACATCTTTTGGCACAGCTGATGACAAATGCCCAGAGGTCACTCCAGTCTGCTATAGGCCTCAGCTCAAACCTCGCTTCCCAGCTAAGTTCCTGGAGGCCCCCTACTCCATTCTTGTCCAAAGGTACTCAGATTCACTCTCTCCGTGGGCTGAAAAGCCCACCACTCTGTCTGATGCTCTGCTTCTTGGTTCTGTTGCTTCTCTTCCTGTTACTCCTCTGATGCCCCAGTTGGATCCAAGAGATTCGGTGTACAGGAATCCAGGGGGTCCACGCCTGGCTCTTCTTCCTTGATTGTGAGACCACCCGTTTCTGATTCTAAGATGGCTTATTTTGTACTTACGTCACAGTTTCAGATTGTTACAATCACTAGTACCCCTGGTGTGGCGCTGTGGGTTAACGTGCCAGACTGTAAAGCCGTTTGAACTACAAAGTCTGCGGTTCAAGCTCACCAGCTGCTTGTTCTTTGGAAATCCTATACAGGGTTGCTATGGGTCGGAAACAACTGGACGGCACCTTACAACTAGAAGTAGCCCTGGTAACAATCACTCACTACTGAATCATATCAGCATCTTCCCCCACCTTCTCTCACCCAGTGCCATCGGGAAAACGTCTTGTGGTGGGAGTTACAGAGACTATGCCTAGAAGATCCCTATGAAGTCTTACTCTTCACTGCAGGGTCGGTATGAGACGGAACTAACAGGACAATGGCTTTGGCTTTGGTTTAACCTTAGTCACATCTGCAAAGTCTTCTTGTCCATATTCAGTAAGAAATTCACAGGTCCAGGAATTGGGGCTGGGCGTCTTTGGGAGACCAAATTCCACCTGCACTGTCTTCATTTTACAATCATGCAAACAGACTCAGGGAGGCTAAATGGCCTCTAAGCAATTAGGCAGTCAAGACTGAGCCTCTGACTCTAAGCCCACTGTTGTTGACATTACAGCAGCTGCCACACCTGCCGTGTAAACCCCACCACCACCACCACCCAGACCCAAACATGGAATCCACTCCTGCAGACTTGGGCTTGGACAGATGTCCCAACAAGGACACATCAAATGCTGGTCAAAGCACAGGGAGGGAGGCTTCCTTCCTTTAGGGCATTGCTCCTGACCCCCTCCCACCAGATGGCTGGCCTGGTAGCCTACACTGAGGGCTGAGGGCAAGAGGGCTCTAAGCAGTTAAGGCCTCTCCCAGGTCTCCCTGCCAGCCCACTGGCCCCATATATGCAGGGGGAGGGGGCTAGCAGGGACCATTGAGCCTGCCTAGGGTTCCTGGGTGACCACATGCTCCCATCTTTGTCTGCAGCAGCTCCCCTGGGGTTCATTACCCATCCCTGTGAGTTCCAGGGACACCCAACTGGATCCTGGGCCAGGCAGTGAAGTTGCCATGGAAACTCTTGGTGCCATTCATGGCTGTGAGACTAATGCCCCATCTGTGCCCCAGCCTGAGGGAGGCCACCTGGGGCCACTGAAGGCCAAGCAGCTCAGAAGTACAGATTTGGTCAGTTTACATTCCCGTGCCCCTCACCCTGGGGCTGGGTATCACCCCCAGAGAGCCAGGGGGCTGCCAAACCAGGAGACAGACCTAAGGGGTAAAGGCAGTGGGCACTCGGCTCCCACCCAGGGCTCCCATGAACAGGAAAGTTTGTAATGAACAAGGGGCGGCCCTGTTGTGTGTGAGACAGCCCAGAAGCCCCTCCAGGCAGAGGCAAGGGGACTCCTGGAGACCTAGCCTGGCTCAGATTGGGCCCAGCCCCAATGCAGCTCCTCAGCTCCTAGCCAACATGCCAGCCTACACACACCTGACCCTCAACGCCCGGGTCTGGGTCACAGACCCAGACCCACAAAAACCTGGCCATTCAGCCTTGAACACAAAGACCAGTTTATATGGAGGGAAACTGAGACCATCTGGGAGGCTGGGAACCAGCGCCCTGGCCCTCAGAGTAGCAACATGGCAGGAGCTGGTCTGTTACAGTATCCGGGCATCACCAGGTCCCACAAGCATCCCTGGACACCACCCAAAAAGGCCAGGAGAGAATAGGCTCTCTGCCTCTGGTAACACAAGCCAGAATACAAAACCTGTGCTCAGATGCCAACGCCAAGGAGTTAACCACACCCTGGAGCACCCCACCCCCACCCCGCCATCTCTCCGCCTGCCTTGGCAGCCTTAGACTCTGTAGGAGACACAGACCCTGTGTCTGTTCAGAAATCCACCCAGGAAAAGGGGCACAAAGGAGAGCGAGGGCCATGTCCTGCCCCAGGGTGAGGCCAGTTCCAGACTGGTATGATTGCTTCCTGTACCTCCAGCCAGGTAGAGCAAGGTGGACTGGTCAGCACATAGCATTTACAGAGCTAGCACCGAAAGGCAAGGGGCCCTGGAATTGACCTCAGGATTTGTTTTCCCAAAAAGCCAGACAGTATTTAAATGCAGGACCCAGGCAGCAAGATCAACTGCTGAGGCGATGACCCAGCCCAGGGCAGCCAGCCAGGTCCCTGCCACTCCACATCCCACCCAACACCATCCCCAGCTCAAGCCTACAGGCAAATGAGTTTCTAAAAGAAAAGTTTACATATTTTTTATTGGTACAAGTTGTGGTCCCTCCAAACAGGCTTTAATAAGCCATGGTCCCAGGATATCACCATGGAGACATGGAGAGGTCATGATTGCTGAAGAGGTCATTGTACTGAAGGACACGATCCAGGGAAGGCCGGCCAGGAATGTAGGCAACATGATCAGATGGGCCGAGTTATGGGGTCCGGGTGCAGGAGAGGGCTGGCCCCGTCACTCCCGCTTCTTGTAGCTCTCCAGGTGTGACAGGACCCAGCCCGACGGCACCAGGAAACACAGGAAGCAGGAAGTGAGTCCCACGATGTAATCCTGCAGAGCACACGAAAGGAACCCCAGAATAAGGACACCCCTTGACTCTCAGGCGGCCCAGATGCCTTCCCAGCTCCCACCTAAATTGAAGGAAACCACAATCTAGAAGTGACTTCGAGGTCAAGGGTCAGATACTGGCAGGAAGTGATGAGAAGGAGGGAACAGTTGAGATCCATGGAGAAATCGTGAGGGACAGAAATGACACCAGGTGGAAAGTGCCTCTTCTTTCAGACAAAGGCTAATCATTAAAGCTTCATTTGCCCTTGGAAACCCCAGTCTTCATACTTCCTGAGACCTTTAGTCAGCCTTTGGAGTTGTTACAGACAAAGGCATGGTTTCTTGTTGTTTTACCGTGGCTGACACACTGATGCTGGAGGATCTGCACTGGGCTGTGAACCACAAGGGTGGTAGTTCAAACCCACCAGCTGCTCCTCTGAAACCCTATACAGGGTCACAATGAGTTGGAAACGACTGGAGGGCACTTCACCACCACCACCACCACCACCACCACATTCTTAGGATTACACTACTTGGAGTCAGACTTCAATTCAAATTTCCTCTCTGCCCGGGAAGGTGGGATCTGGGACAAGGCTCAGTGCTCTCCATCAGGGGCTGGACAGAGCTGCCATGTTCCTTGTTCCCAGGGTCACAAGGGTCTTTGCATCATTTAGTGAACACCAACTGCAGTTATCGCTATGGCTAGTTTTGGGGTTTTTTTTGGAGGGGCCCTGGTGGCCCAGTGGTTAAAGCACTGGGTTACGTCCCTAAAGGTCGTTGGTTTGAACCCACCAGCCACTCGGGAGAAAAACCGTGGCTGTCTGCTTCCTTCATAGCCTTGGGAATTGTATGGGGCAGCCCCACCTATTCTATAGGGTCGTCACCGTGAGTCGGAATTTAACTGGAGTGGTTGGGGACCTTCGCGAGGTGATCTGGTGGCGCAGTGTTTAAAGCTCTCCTCTGCTAACAGAAAGGTCAGCTGTCCCACGGGGCACTTCTAGTCTACGCTAGAGGGTCACCTCGAGTCCGAATCGACTGCCCTCATTAACCTGGATTCACAACTTGCCTTCAAGGGCGAGTCCAGCCACTGCCGCAAACGCATACAAAACAAAACTCCAGCCAGCCAGTGGTGGCAGAACTGTTTTCCGGGCTGAGCCCGCCTAGGTTTTCAGGAATCTCAAACGCCTGCAGGGGTCCTCGTGCCCGACCCGGATAACCTGTCGTTGTTGTTGTTAAGTGCCGTCGAGTCGGTTCCGACCCATAGCGACCTTGTATAGAGTTTCCAAGGAGCAGCTGGTGAGCTTGAACCGTTTTAGTTCAAAGGGCTTTGCAGTCTGGCGCATTAACCCACAGCGCCGCACCAGGTCATTCTTGTTAGTTGCCAAGTAGATGGTGACTCATGGCGACCCCAGGTGGGCAGAGTAAAACTAGGCTCCATAGGGTTTCCAAGACTGTGACTTTTGGACGGCCAGGCCTGCCTCCCGAGGTGCCTCTGGGTGGGCTAGTATGCGAGCACTTAACCGTCTGTGCCACCCAGGGGCTCCCCCTTGCGATGCTCAATAACACAGAGCTAACAGCCACCGGCATCGCTACAATCGTTAGGAACCCCCCAGTGACGCGAGGTGCAAACGAGCACAGAACGGCTGCACAGCGAGGAAGCCACGGGGCCGAGCCTCACCGAGATCAATAACTGGGCGCCGTCCCCTCACTCGCGGCCACCAAACACAGCCACACTACGCCCGCTGCAATACAGCGGGTCACGAGGTGCGGGGCTCCCCCGGGCCCAGGGTGCGGGGTCCGCTCCTCACCATGGTCCCGAGCTGCTCCCGCGGAGGCTTAGAGTGGATGTGGGCGCGCGGCACGAGAAGCCGCCGGGCCGGGCCCGTCAGGCCCCGCAACAACAGCGGCGTCAGCGCAGACATACCGAAAGGCGCGGACTGCTTACAGCTGTCAGCCCGAGCCCAAGGTCGGAAAGTCAAAATGGCGCCACCAGCCGGAAGTTCCGGAGTTGGGGAGGCGGGGACATAGCGGCCCGGAAGTCTTTAGGAAATGACGCAATGATACACTGCCCGCCCGCCCTTGATAATTCTTGGCGCGGCTCTCGAAACAGCCAATTATCACCGTCCCACCACCGAAGGACGGCGCATGGAAGGGCGTTCCTTTAAGATTTTCCCCGCCTCCATCATGAATGACATCCTTGGCCACCCAATCACGTAAGAGAAATACCAAGGCTGTAGTCTTGACTCCTCCCTCCATTCATACTCCAGTCTCTTATTTAGAACGCCCCTCTCGCCGCGCTTCCATCATTTCTGGCTCAAACTCGTTATACTAGAGTTTTAACTGGAATCGCTTCATTTACTCTTAAACCTAAACCCACTACCGTATAATCGATTCCGACTCATAAGGACCCTGCAGAGCAGAGCAGAGCTGCCCCATAGCTTTTCCAAGTCCTGGTGTGGCACTGTGATTTAATGCGCTGGACTGCAAAGTCGGTTTAAACCTCAAGGTTGGTGGTTCAAGCTCACTAGCCGCTCCTCGGAAACGCTATACAAGGTCGTTATGAGTCGGAACCGACTCTACAGCACTTAAAAACAACTGTGCTAGAAGGGGAAATATTCTCAGTGTTGTTAAGTGCCATGGAGTCAAATACAAAACACTGGTGATTTTAACTCATCCAGAGGTGCCTTGGAAAAAAGGCCTGGTGATCGACTTTCCCAAAGTGACAAAGTAGAGCACAGTTCCACTGGGAAACGTCGAAATCCACTGGCTGGTAACTCTTCTCTTTACTGTATGTGGTAACTGTTTCCTGTTGTCTCAGAACTGACATTCCAGAGGTGATGTCACACGCTTCAAACTCTTCAGGAACAACTTTCAGAGTGCTGTGGTGATAAACCATGATGTAACCGGGAATGACGGGGTGGTGCTGCCTCAGGAAGCCTCATTGGCCACCCCAAGCCTGTGCCTCCTCAACGCCCAGAGGCACCTGTGAGAGCAGGGTCCATAGGTTCATTCTCCACCCCCAGCCTGATAACACTGTGGGCTAAGCCTTGGGTTGCTAACCACAAGGTGGGTGGTTCAAACCCAACAATCGAGCAGATCACCAGGAGAAAGATGAAGTCATCTGCTCCCATAAAGGGTTGTTGTTAAGTGCTGTTGAATCGGTTCCAACTCAGAGCAACCCTGTAAAGCATTTCCAGGGAGCAGCTGGTGGGTTTGAACTGCTGACCTTATGGTTTGCCGACCAAGCGGTGAGTCTACCATGCCACACCGGTGAAGATTTACAGTGTTGGGAATCCCAAGGAGCAGTTCTCCTCTGGCTTCAATAGTACATTGACAGAGACCTTCCAGAGATTCAAGCCAGATTCAGAAGAGGCTGTGGAACAAGGGATATCATTGCTGATGTCTGATGCATCTTGGCTGAAAGCAGAGAATTTCAGAAAGATGTTTACTTTTGGTTTATTGACTACGCAAAGGCTTTCGATTGTGTGGATCATGACAAGCTATGGACAACATTGCAAAGTATGAGTATTCTGGAACATTTAATTGTGCTCATGAGGAATCTGTACCTGGATCAAGAGGCAGTTGTTTGAACAGAACATGGGAATACTAAATGTTTTAAAATTAAGAAAGGTGTGCGACAAGGTTGTATTCTTTCACCATACTTATTCAACCTGTGTGCTGAGCAAATAATTTGAGAAGCCACTTATATGAAGAAAAACGTGGCATCAGGATTGGAGGAAGACTCATTAACAACCTGCAATATGCAGATGCTACAACCTTGCTTGCTGAAAGCGAAGAGGACTTAAAACAGTTACTGGTGAAGATCAAAGAGCACAGCCTTTGGTATGGATTACATCTCAGTGTAAAGAAAACAAAAATCCTCACCACTGGATCAATAAACAAATTCTTATCAACAGAGAAAAGACTGAAGTTGTCAAGGACTTCATTCTTTTTAGATCAACTATTAACACTCATGGAAGCAGCAGATCAAAGTACTTATTGCATTAGGCAAATCTGCTGTACAAGACCTTTTTAAAGTGTTAAAGAGCAAAGATGTCAGCTTGAGGACTAAGGTGTGCCTGACCCAAGCCGAGTTTTTTTCAATAAACTCATATGCATGTGAAAGCTGGACAGTGAATAAGGAAGACTGTAGAAGAATTGATGCTTTTGAGTTATGGTGTTGGAGGAGAATACTGAAAGTGCCATGGACTGCCAAAAGAACCAATAGATCTGTTTTGGAAGAAGTGCAGCCACAGTGCTCCTTAGAAGCCAAGGTGGCTAAACTTCGTCTCTCATACTTTGGGCACATTGTCAGGAGGGACCAGTCGCTGGAGAAGGATATCATGTTTGGTAAGGTGGAAGGTCAGAGAAAAAGAGGAAGAACCCCAACAAGATGGATTGACCAAGTGGCAGCATCAATGGACTCAAGCGTGGCAACAAAACTGAGGTTGGCCCAGGATTGGGCAGTGTTTCGTTCTGCTGTGCATAAGGTCCCTATGGGTATGTACCGACTTGATGGCACCTAACAACAACAACAACAATCTTAGCCCCTTCCCCTCACCTGTCGCAGGCTTTGACAATCAACCTAGGACAGATGCTTCTAAACTCCCCACCTCCCCACAGTCCCTAGGCACAGGGCTGGGAGGCCCAGCTGCTTGCCACCAGCAGAGAAGGGACAGGGACCTCTCTGCTGCCCTCCTGGGCCTTGTCAGGCATTGCAAGCGAAGGAGTAGCTCAGATTGGAGCCTAGCCGGCCTGGGGCTGGGGACTACATTGGGAGGGATGGCCTTTCTGGAGTTCCTGGCTTATTGTCTTGGGGAGCTGCACCTTTGTCCCAGACATGAAAGCTATCAGAGCAGCCAGAGGAGCAGGCAGATCTATGAACTGTTCTGGTGGTCGTGGTGCTCCTACTGACAGGAAGTGGCAGGGAAGTCAGGTAGTGGAGACCCTGAGGGAAAAAGGAGGCTGAGGTCAGGAGCAACCTCTGCACTTTCTGTTACACTTCGATTAACAACATTGTTTTGTAAAGGACAAAGAATGCATAATGTGCTATGTGGCCCTGTTTTTGTAAAACAAGGAAAAACTGTCCCAGACGGAGGGATGCATAAGCGTGCGGAAGGGGACACACAGTGGCAGCAGACAGTTCTCCCGAGATGGTGCGGAAGATATGATGTTTGGCCTGCTGCTGCTGTATTTGCTGTGGCGAGCTCTTCCCTTGGCATCCAGTGGCAAGGAGGGAAGGTTCATGGGTCTAGTGAGGAAGGTTTGGCCCATGGGTGACAGACTCTTTGGGACACAGGGACCCTGGGACAGGATTCCTTACTACTACCCTGAACAGTTGCTGCCTACAAGGATTGGGACCATCCTCCCCCACCCCCAGAACCACCCACCATGCTCATATTGCTGGGAAGCTTCACCTGCGAGGAATGAGGCCTAGTAGTCCCTGCCTGGGTCCTGTCTCTGGGGACACTAGGAAGAGGTGGCAAACCTTGAGGATGAGTAGGAGAAGCCATACCAAGCCAAACTCACTGCCATTGAGTTGATTCTGATTCCCAGTGACCCCCCTATAGCACAGAGGAGGCTTGCTCCTGAGGGTTTTTGAAACCGCAAACCTTTTCAGTAGCAGGCAGACTCATGTTTTCCCCTCAGAGAAGCTGGTGTGTTCAAACTGCCCACCTTGTGGTTAGCAGTGCAACACATAACCCACTGTGCCACCAGGGCTCCTATGGATAGGGAGCTGGTCTCAGCCTCACACTACAATAATCCCTCAGTCCTTAATACCATATTTAGCCCAAGGAGATGCCAGAGGCCCATCCTAGAACTAGCCCCCAGTGCAGGTCTGGTCCTTGCCCATGAAAGGCTCTGGCCCACCTGCCGTGCTGACCTGTATCCACATTTGAGACTTGTGAGGCACAGGAAGTAGGTCCCACCACAGACTGGAGCTGCACACGTAGAAACCTCTCAGCTGCTCACCCCTGGACACCTTCAGGAATATGTCACTTGCCAGAGCATCTGAGTGGGGTCTCCAGCTCCCTACCTAGCCTCAGCGGCAGACAAGAAGTTGGGCTGGCTTTGAGGAACCGGCCCAGGTCTAACAGCTGATTGCTGGTTTTCTGTGCACACTGAAGAATAGCCTGATCTCCACCTGGGCCTTAGTTCTCCCATCTGCAAAATGGGGGCTTAATGCAAAGTCCTGCAGAAGAAAAGCTGGGAGGGGTTGGCTCACTGGAAAAGGACTGGTTTGGGGTGGAAGGTTGCTAACTGGCTATTCCATGGGACAAAGATGAAAATGTCTGTTCCCCTAGGGAGCAGCCCCTCTCTTCAGCAGGGTCTCTCTGAGTCGGAACTGATGGGACGGAAATGTGTCTGGTTTGGGGATCTGATGGGTAGACGTCACAGAGTCTCCCCCGGGGGAGGGGGGGGTGTCTGCTCTTCCTGGGGGGGCGGGGACGCAGCTGTTTCCCTGCTGCCCGGTCGCAGCTGTCAGGGGCGGGGCACACCGGCGCAGTGGGCGGGGCCGGGTGCAGGCGGGGTGCTGCTCCCCACTGGGCGCAGCTGTTCTGGGGGCACAGCTGTCGTAGGGGCAGGCATAGTATCACGGGCCCAGCTTCAGACTGGAGTCGGCGGCGGTTAACCTCTTCCGGCTGGTAGCTCACAGCCATCTGTCATGAATGAAAAGGCTGGGATGACCGAGCTGCTGAATGGCTCAAGGATGAAGACGCTCCCCAGGCCGCAAGCCGCCCCCGGGGTGCAGATGGTACAACCTTGCTTGTTGAAAGTGAAGAGGATTTTAAGTACTTACTGATGAAGATCAAAAACCACAGCCTTCAGTATAGCTTGCACTTCAATGGAAAGAAAAGAAAAATTCTCACAATTGGACCAATAAATA
This sequence comes from Chrysochloris asiatica, assembly GCF_000296735.1. Lineage (NCBI taxonomy): Eukaryota > Metazoa > Chordata > Mammalia > Afrosoricida > Chrysochloridae > Chrysochloris > Chrysochloris asiatica. The sequence goes on from NW_006408558.1 coordinate 21,662,671, forward strand.
ACATCATGATAAACGGAGAAAAGATTGAAGTTGTCAAGGACTTCATTTTGCTTGGATCAACTATCAACACTCACGGAAGCAGCAGTCAAGAAATCAAATGAAGTATTGCATTAGGAAAATCTGCTGCATAAGACCTTTTTAAAGTATTCATGAGTAAATGTATTAGTTTGAGGACTAAGGTACCATGGTATTTTCAGTAGCTTCATATGAATGCCAAAGTCGGACAAATGAATAAGGAAGACAGCAGAAGAATTGACGCATTTGAGTTATGGTGTTGGAGGAGAATATTGAAAGTACCATGGACGGCCAAAAGAACAAACCAATCTGTGTTGGAAAAGGTACAGCCAGAATACTCCTTATAAGCCAGGATAGTGAGACTTCCTTTCTCATACCTTGCACATACTGTCAGGAAGGACCAGTCTCTGGAGAAGGACACATGCTTGGTAAAGTGAAGGGTCAGTGAAAGAGACGAAGACCTTCAACAAGATGGATTGGCGCAGTGGCAGCAGCGATGATCCCAACTGTATCAACAATTGTGAGAATGACGTAGGACTGGACAGTGTTTTGTTGTGTTGTCCAAAAAGTTGCTATGAGTTGGAACCGACTTGACGGCACCAAACAACAATGAATAAATCATTGTTCTTGTAAAATTCTATCATGTGATCTCCAGTATCATTTCTATCAACAAGTGCAGATTTTTCAGTCTGTCAAACTATTTCTCTTTGTTGCCAACCTTCACATTCCAATCACCAGTTAGGATCAATACATCTTGATTGCATGTTTCATCAATTTCAGACTGAGGAAAGTTGTAGAATTCTTCTGTGTCATCATCACTGGCTTTAGTGGTTGGTGCATAACTGGTCTTCCTTTTTTGTTGTTAAATGCCATTGAGGCTTATGGACCTTACTTATCCTATCAGACAGCAATCGACTTTTAGATCCTGAAATATTCTTTTTGATGATGAATACAATGCCATTCCTCTTCAATTTGTTGTAAACCATAAGACTGATTTAAAATGACCAAAAACATTTTAGCTCACTCATGTCTAGGATATTGATCTTTAGTTGCTCCATTTCATTTTTGACAACTCCTAAGTTTCCTAGATGCATACTTCATACATTCCATGTTGATTATTTATGGATATTTGCAGCTTTTTCTCCCCATTTAGAGTTTTGTCCCATTGACAAATGAAGGTTCTGAAAACTTTACATCATTCGCATCATCATGATCATCTCTTCTTTGCGTGTCTTTCTACTTGCAAGGCTCATCTTCCTGCTCTGTATCTGACAATATTATAGTGCTAGTCATAATGTTTTCATCCTCTGGTACTTTATCTGACAATGTTTTACTGCTATTCGTAAAGTTTTCAGTGGCTGACCATTCAGAAGTAACTTGCCTTTATGTCCTCGTCTTAGTCTGGAAGATCTGCTGAAACCTGATACTTGAAATATTGGTGGCACAATTTTTAGCATCACCACAACACGTAAGCCACCACTTACGACAAACTGACAGATGAGTGGTGGTCCCAACACCAGGGCAGGAGCAAGCTTGCAACCCCTGGAAATGAAACCCCGAAATATTATGCTGGACTCTGGGGATGACACCCACTCGCTGCCCATGCCCCCCTGTGCCTGGACCCTGAGGCGGGGACTCACCGAACTCCCTCATGAATCACAAAGATTCTCAGAGCACTGCCCCAGGGTACACTGACCCTGTTCTTCTGGGGGCTGCTGTGGGGGGAGCTGGCCCTAAACTGCCCCTCCTGCCAGGCCAGCACCAGCTCTGCTCAGGACAGTAGCCGCCCAGACCCCCTTCTTCAAGTCCAAAGGTTCCATTCTTTAGGTGGCTCCTGGTCTGTCCACCTCCTGGTTTCCTCCCCTCAAGGTGGGCTGGCCTGCTCTGCCCATAGCAGACCCCCACCCCAGGGACTCTGGGAGCCCCCATACAGGCTCACCTTGTCTGCTTTTACCCAGACAGAATTCAGGGACTGTAACTGCATTTCAAGTAGCCCCGGTGGCACGGTGGGAAATGTTGGGCTGCTGACAGGGATTGGTCATTGAAACCCACCAGTCACTCCAACAGATGCTTCAGCCATCCATCTGCGTCCATGAAGATGATAGCCTTGGAAACCCTGTGGGGCAGCTCTGCTCTGCTTACAGGGTCACCATGAGTTCAAACAACTTGGCAGCAATGGCTTCAGTCACACATCACAGAAAACAGGCTGTGTGCAGGGGCTGGGGGCTGCCCCAGATCAAATGCCATCCCCCAACCCAGGGAGGTGGCCAGGCAGAAGGGGTTAAGCTGGCTGGCACAGGGTAGAGGTGGGGACACAGTCCAAGTCACTTCTACCCCATCTCCCTTCCCTCCCCGCTCTGCTGAGCTGGAGGTTATGGTGGAGGGAGGGGGTGGCATCAGGAAAAGCTAAGGCCCATGAGTGGGGGGTTGCCTCCTCTTCCTCCCTTGAGAATCACCAGCAGCAGTGAGCACTGCCAGCCCTTCTTTGTGGGTGAGCTCCAGCCCCCCTCTGTTAGCCTGGGAGGCAGGTAGTCCCTCTCTGCAGAGAGCACCTTCTCTACAGCAGAGAGCACTCTCAAGGGAGGGTCAGGCCCTTAGATCCACAGGTCCCTCCTGACAGGCAGGATCTAACCCTGGGCTGTTAACTGCATCACCAAATGTGCCATCGAGGTCACTGAAGGTGTGGCCTGTGGGGGAGGGGCCTGGAACCAGGCAGAGAGAGCTGTGTGCCTCTATGTTTAAACTCTCCTGAACTTCAAGTGATATACATGTCAAGTAGGGATAATACCTTCACCCTGGGTTCAAATCCTGCCACTGCCACTTACAACTGGGGCCACTGACAAGATACTTGGTACTCTGGGATGCTCAGTGGGTCTGTAACTTGGCATTTGTTTCATGGTGCCAAGCACAGCAGGCACTGGGTGTGGTTGTCACTGGTGCGGCAGAGACCTGCCACCCTTCTTCCTATTGCAGCTAGATAGCGTCTCACCCATGGGGGTTCCTTAGAACACCTGGGCCCTCATTCAGAAGCATTGGGTTACAGCCTCAGACACACCGGAGGAGTAGCCACGTGAGAACACCCCAGAACTGGAGTCTGCAATGCCTACCTTCTGAGAGCCCAGCAGCAGAAACCACCAGGGACCAGTGTTTCCCACCCTTGACAACCGGCCCTTAATCAGCTTCCATTCTGAAGGAGCAGACCATCACTCATCAGCAGGTGGGTCTCCTTCTCCACCGGCTCTCAGGTGGGACCAAAGAACCCAGAGGTGCAGCTAGAGGGTGGGCTGAGATCAGAGCTACAGACCCTGTGCTGAGCACCTTGGCCACAGGAGGACCAAGGACTGAGGTCATTGGAGCCGTGCCAGGGAGGAGGGCCCCACCACTTTGGAAATTTTGCTCTCGGCATGGGTACAGCTATTCCAAACAATTCCTGCCAGGGATTAAAACCCCTTTTGGACAAGAAACAAAGTACTTGGGGGTAGAAAACAAGGTATTGTGGTGAGAAATTTGTTGTATAAACTGAAGTAAAATGTCACCTCTGTTGTGTCTGAGAGCAGCAAAACCATGCCCTGGGTGTGTCCAACCCAAAGGGCAGAGGCCACCACACGCCACACGCCAGGGCTGCACCCACCTGACCAGCTAGGAAACCCCCTCCTCTCTCTACTGGAGCCCAAAGACCCCATGTAGACCAGGGACTCCATTCTGGCCTCCACCGCCAAGCAGATGGGGGTCAGCAAGCAGGGACATGGCCAGGCTGGCTCCTTCACCCTCTATAGGAAATGCTTGAGTCCTAGCTCCCAGCCCACTTCCTGTCTCTCCTTCCAATGCCACCCCCACCTGTAGAGAAACTGCAGAGGCACCACCTGTCACCCTAGGGCCCTCCTCAGCCCCCAGCAGCCCTAACATCAGTTACCCCTTCCTTGGAGTCTTTGTGTCTTGTGAATAGAGGGGGGTTGGGACGGGAATCTTTTGAGGCAGCAAAGAATAGTCTGACCTCCACAGTAAAGAAACCCGGTCCTCGGCTACCCAGCGCCCACACATGCTGGAATTCCCATTTAGTCACAAATGTCAAAGGTCACAAAGCCTGGCTCTGGACTGTCTCTCCTAGATGAAAAGTGGGCTCCCCTCAGGAGAGCACCTTTGGCCTCTACCCAGGGCTTCTGGGAAGAGGCACAGACACGTGTATCTGATCTGTCCCCACCTCGGGCTGCTTGTCTGACACACAGAGAGCTTCTCAAACCCTGGGGCTCTTCCAACACAGCCTCCTTCCAGGGCTGGGGTGTCCCAGGCCCACACTGCCATCCCAATAGCTGAACAAAGTGTCTTTTATTTGTGATGTACAAATACAACCAATCTAAAAAGAAAGCCTTTCCCCCTGTGATTCCAGTGATAACCATCACTAAAGGAAAAAAAAAAAAAAAGCATAAAGAAATTTATCTTCAAAGTTTCCTCTAAAAACAAAACAAAGAAAATATAAAGGGTTAAAAAGAATCAGACACATGTCATAGACACATACCCTCCAACAAAATAACCCCAAACAGGTTTAAGCAAAATTTAAGGAGATCTCAGAAAATATCTTAACAAATCCCAAACAAAACAAGAAGCCTGTTACAAAAAGCCTGGAGGAGGAGGAGAAAAAGACTTTAGCTTGAGGAACCCACGGGGTCAGCCATAGGACGAGGAGCTGGTGGGAACCAAGGAGCTCTGTGGGGAGTGGCCGCCAAGAGGGGCTGGGATGCAGGGCCTGGCACCAGGGGCCCCTATACTGGAGAGAACAGACAGAATGGGAACTCAGCTGACGTGGAAGTGACACTGGGGGCCCCTTTTGGTCCCTTTGAGTGTGAGGTATCAGAAGTCCATGGTCTGAGATAATAAATAGTGATCATCCAGTGTCCTCGGAGACTGGGGCCAGTGAAGCAGCAAGTCCTAACAGGCTGCCTTTGTCCCAGGGGTCCCGGCTCATTCCAGTGTAAAGCTGGCTGGCCCCCTTCCACAGTGCCAGTCCCACCGCTGGGGTAGCACCCAGACCAACCATGGGGCACCCAACAGAGAGGCTGGGCTTGCAAAAGGGGACTAGCGTGCAGAGCCCCAGCAGGGGACTCCAATGGGACAGGCGGTTTGCTCAGGGCAGAGGGCCAGATTGTCCACCTGAAGAGCAACTTCTCAAAGGCTGGACCTCCGGGCAGCCCCACAGTGGCGTTTGTCCTGGACAAAGATTTGGTTTTTCTTCCCTGGAAGAGCAAGGCGCAGAGGGTAGACCAGACCAAGGTTCTGACCCGCCCCTCCTGACTCCCCTCTGCAGCCGGCCGCTGCACACACAGGGTAACAGGAGAGCAGCAGCTGAATGCTGACGGAGAGACCTGCCCGGCCCACCCGTGAATACTTCATTGAAGCTGGAAGGGGGGTGCAGGCAGTATGGACCTGCTGCTGCCTGGGGGCTCTCTGAAGGGGCCAGTCAGCCATGGGGCAGGCAGGAGTGGGGTGAGGCGCCCCCACTTTCAGAGAGCTATCAGCACCAACATACGAAAGGAAATGCATTGACCACCCCAGGATGAGGGAGGTTTCTGGGGCAGAGGAGGGCTCCCTGATGCTTATCCCCCCTGAGACAAGACTGAGGTATCTGGGGCGGGGGTGGAGGCGGGGGCAAAGGGCTGTGGTGTGACGGGCAGGAGCAGGCAGGACCTCTGTGAGGCCCCACTGTGCACCCCCTCCCCATCCTGAGATTGAGAGGTGACGGTCCATTGCTCTGGGGGCCCGTCCGGCACCTTGTTCCTGGTTTTCTCAGCTCTCCCACGGCAGTGATGGGGATGTGTGTGTGTGTGTGGGGGGACACAGCTTCTTCCCCACGCGGCAGACCCCCAGCACACTGCATTTTCACTGCGGATCCACACAAGGCTGGCTGAGAAGATCTCGCTGGATTCCTGGTGTCTCTGTCACAGTGTTCCTCCTCTGGGCCTCCGGACTTCCACGAAGGTGGGTATGAACATCTGTCCAGGTGTATATGGGGGGTGGCTGTTGGGAATCCAGCTGCAGAGGGGTGGGAAGGCTCGTGCTCTAGGACTGAGTGCCGAGTGAGGAGGCTGCCGTGGGAGGCTGAGTCTGGGGCCAGGGCCTCTTCTCCCTCTCTGTTCCAAGGACAGTGGAGGAGGGCAGGGCTCTCTGCAGCCTGGAGCACGCCTCCCCAGGCTTCTGTGCTTTGGGGCATCCTGGTGAGTGGAGCTCTGGGAGCTCAGTGGCAGCAGCCTCCACAGTGCCCGCCCGCGTGGGAGTGCTGGCTGTCCCCAAACTTGGTTCTACGGCTCAGGATCTCGTAGGAGCAGTCCTCCCCACAGCAGCCCGACATGCTGGGGGAAGAGTCGTCGATTTCAAATCTGTAGGGAGGAAGAAGAGGGCTGGCTGCAGGCTTGAGCCTTTCCCAGCAGCCGCGCTAGGAGACCCCAGGTGTGAGGGTGCTGGAGCATGGGTGAAGGGCTAGGCCAAGGGCAGGCCAGGGAGAGTGAAGTCCACTGGCATTTCAGTCATGTGGGATGGTGGCTGTGCTGGCCTGGGCTCCTCCGTCCCTTGGTCAGGGCAAGTGGAGACAGGACCAGAGCAGCAGCACCTTCTTCCACCACCAGGGGTCCCCACCAGGGCCCAGTTCCTTACTGCAGAGCTTCTCTGAAGAACTGGTAGGCTCCCAGATTGTGTTTGAATACTGTTAACATCACTTTCTTCATCTGTGTGCTGTGAAGGGAGCAGACAGGGCATCTCTGAGACAGAGCCCTGCTCCCTCTGCCCACCCACTCCTGTGCCAGCCTTGCCAGGTACCCAGCACTTCTCCGTATGATGGAGTTTATCCAACATCATTGAGTCCTAGCTTGGCACTGGGATCAGCACTGGACTGCAAACCACAAAGTCGGCAGTTCAAACCCACCAGCTGCTTCTAGGAAACCCTACACAAGGCTGCTACAAGTTGAACCCGGCTCAATGGCACCTAACCACCACAATCCGACAGCATGGGCTCCATGCTTGTGGTTTCTTCTAGAGCCCTCTCTGCAGCCCATTCCTCAGGCAGAGTGCTTAGCACAGGCCAGGCCCTAGCATGCTCTGGACGCCGGTCAGCCTTGTCCTCCCAGAGAACGGAGCGTGGGCCCCAAGGCGACGCTCCTTACCTGTTGGCCATGAGTTGCAGGATCTGGATGAGGAATTTGCCCAGGCCTTTCCGCCGTACCTTGCTTTCCAACTGTACCTCGTAGCTGGGAGGAGACAAAGAGGTGAGCCTGAAGCGGGTGCAGGCGCCCACACAAGCACAGGGGTCTGCGTCACGGCTGGAGTGCCTGATGGGCTAGCCTGCCTCCCTGCCCACCGCCCCGCCCTGAACAATGGTTCCTACCAGTAAAGGACTTCATCCCCACACTCCACGTCAAACCGGAAGTGAGAGAAGGCAACAGGGACGGACCGGTCCTCCCACGCAATGAGATACCAGGCTCTGTCGTCCGTCATTTCCTCCCGCTTCTCCCGGTCCTTCCAGCCCCACTCACTCTGCTCATACCTGGGGGGTGTGGGGGAACGGTCAGGATGGGCAACTCTGGGGAGCCCAGCGACCTGGGGACCAAGGCTCCCCCTCCCTTCCAGGCATGCGTACATGGACTGCATGTTGGTTTTGGTGAGATCGAAGGCCCAATCCACGGTGGCTGGTTCCAGTCCAGACACTCGCTTACATTCAATGGAGACATTTAACCTGAGGACAGGAAAAGGAGGCGTGGAGGCTAGGCTGCAGAGAGCTCTGGGACTGCTGTCGGTGAGCTGCTAAGCTGCTAACTACAAGGTCAGCGGTTCAAAGCCACCAAAGATGAGTCTGTCTGCTCCCATAAAGACTTACAGTCTTGGAACCCCATAGAGGGTTGCTGTGAGCTGGAGCCCACCAGATGGCAGTGGGCTTGGACAGGGCTACAGTTCTGTGTTGTCCCACCGGGCACTGTTACCGCCCCCCTGAAGTCTAACAGCAGCCAGGCCAAGACTGAGCCTTGCCACCTCACGTGACTAGTCAGGGTCTATGAAGGACAAAGCTGTCTGGGACAAGACGAACAGCTGTCACCACCTGGCTCACCACGCACCCACAAATCCCGTGGTGTCCCGCCTCCCCTGGGCTGTCCTTATCAGACTGGGCACTTTGTAAACTTCTTGTCCCTCTCTGCTGCCTCTGTGCTCTTCCTACCCTCGAGGTCCCCTCTGTACACTGTGATTAACACTTCGTCATCTTTGTTCCCTGGGTTCTTGCCTGTTGCTTTAATTTCTGAACCTACTCGTCACTGGAGCCCCTGAGAAACACTTCCTTTTTAATCTACCTTCAAGACCTCAGGCCCTTCAAGGAGACCATGGCAGACACCTCCCCTGAGGAGTCCTGCCTGCTGAGGACATGGTGGATACTCTGGGTCCACCTCAATTCTCTGTTCTCTTAATCTAACAAAGGCTGTCGTTTCTCTATCTATTTTGAAGTGACATTTAAATAAAGCACAGTTAAGCTCCTTGTCTCAACTGTGAAATCATGTGGTACAGCAGATTAAGCACTGGGCTGCTAACCAAAAGATTGACAGTTCGAATCCATCAGCTGCTCCTTGGGAGAAAGAAGAGGCTGTCTGGATCCGTAAGTCTTTAGCTTTGGAACCCGTCAAGGGCAGTCTCCTCTGTCCTACAGGGTCGCTGTGAGTCGGAACTGACCTGATCTCAGTGAGTTTGGTTTGGTGGGGAGACAGCACCTCTTTCTGAGAGAACAAAGCCCTTCTGTGGTCTTTGACACAGACTTCAGATGGCCCCACTGGGGTAGATGTCCCCGCCGCTGACTGGCAGGACAGGTAAATGGCACGTGGGCCCTTAACTTTCTGCCCCTTGGGCTTCGTGGGCATGTGGAGTGTGAAAACAGTAAGAGATATCACAGGAAAGCTACTCAGGGGCTAGAGGGTAGACATGTGTTAATATGGGGGATGGGGCAGGCAATAGACGAGACGGAGGTTGGCAGAGGAAAAATGAAAGTAGCGGGTGACACAGGGAGGAATGCAGTAGTTACAGTGAATAGAGGTCGATACTGTTAACTGTTGGTACCTGGAGGGGACTGCAACCATGTAATAAAGCAAAGCATAGGATTTGTTGAGTGTAAAACGGATCATCTGCTCTGTCAACCTTCACTCAATTCACATACAAAAGAGAGCTCACAGGAAGGTAAAGCTAGACTGTGTCTAAGGCTCTCTAGAAGTTGAACAATGTAACTACAAGACGACTATAATGTGTCCAATCACACACAGGAAGAAGTAACAATAAATCAATGTGCTGCGTGAAATTCACACAGCTAAGAAAGAGATGTCTATTTTCACCTGCTACTGTATTTTATTTTCTAATTCTTGGATCTGCACGAGTCTGTTTTGTTCAAGACCTCTTTAAGTGCTCAAGAACAGCTTGTCAATTAGAGGACTAAGGTATGCCTGACCCAAGCCATGGTTTTTTAATCGCCTCATATATGCATGCAAAAGTTAGACAGTGAATAAGGAAGACCACAGAAGAACTGATGCGTGTGAGTTAGGGTGTTGGAGATTACTAACAGTACCATGGACTGCTGGAAGAACAAATAAATCTATATTGGAAGACATACAGTCAGAATGCTCCTTAAAAGCCAGGATGGTAAGACCTCATTTCTCATCCTTCAGACATATTATCAGGAGGGACCGGACCCTGGAGAAGGACTTCATGCTTGGTAAAGTGGAGGGTCAGTGACAAAAGAGGACGCCCCCAACGAGATGGGACTGGCACAGTGGCAGCAGCAATGGGCTCAAGGGGAACCAAACTCGTGAGGATGATGTAGGACCAGACAGCATTTCCTTCTCTGGAGTCGCTGTGAGGCGGAACTGACTTCACGACACCCAACAATAATGACAATCTTGTTCACTGAGGTGCTAGGAGTTCAGTGAGGGGATTCTCAGGGGTTCAATTCCCAGCCAACAAACCCCACACACAGCCACCCTTCATCTGCCAGTGGAGGCATGTGGGTTGCTGGATGCCGAACAGGTTCTAACAGAACTTCCAGATGGAGACAGACTAGGAAGAAAGAGCTGGCAAACTGCTTCCCCAAACCAGCCAACACAGACCTGTGGACCACACTGTGGTCTAGTCTACAAGCGGTTATGGGGGTGGTGTCTGGCTAGGGAGAACTCTGTTCGGTTGCACATGGGTCACCAAGAGGTAGGGCCTGATCTGACACCAGATGCTATTTCCACACAATGAGCTGTATTTCTTTCCTTCTTAAATCAGTCTTGCAAGCTTGGCCTCACAACCCCATTAAGCAGGTAAGAGATGAGGCCTGAGGTGTGGCTTTCACAAAGGCACAGCAGGAAGGAAAGCTAAGCGCACTCACCCATTCCGATCATACTTCTTGAACACAGGGAAGGCCTCCAGAGGATCTCCAAGCTGTGGAGGAAAGGAGAGCGGAGTCGCAAACGTGCCTGGGAGCAAGCAGACCTGCAGGTTCTGCATGAGGGACCCCTTCTCTCCAAGCCGCTGTGAAGACCCACTCCACTCGGGAGCTTTCCCTGCCCCGCCCGAAGAGCTGCCCTCAGGCTCGGGCAGCAGTAACACCGATTCGCCACAGAGTGGCGCCAAAAGAAGCCAAATACAACGTCCGGGCTGAGGCCGCTAGAGGTGGGGAGAATTACCCTGTTGGCGGCGTCCACTTTGGCACAGACGGCATCCATGGCTGCTCGCTCCTCCAACCGCTTCTGCTTCTTCTCCTTCGCTCTGCTCGACTTTCTCTGCAACAGGGAATGGAAAGTGGGGCTGGAAGGGCTGTGGCCAGCCAGACCCGACTGCCCTAGGAGGCGGCTGACTTTAGGACGCTTAGGGTTCCAGCATCTGCAGGTCTGGCTGTCGCACACTTGGTGGCGTGGGGCAGCGTCACTAACCCTCATGGCCCTCAGATGGTCATAAAGGCCCAATGAGACTCCGTGATGATGCCTGGTGTCCAGACAGTGTCTAATAAATACTCACTCCCTGCACCCCATCCAACCCCCACCCCCACCCCCCCCCACACACAGGGAACAATTCATAGCAGACACCTCCAGGGCAGATTCCAGGAAGGAGAGCATGGGAGGTAGCCAATGAAGCCATCCACTGGAAACCCATTAGTGTCTTCTGGCTTCAGGAGCCAAAGAACTGGGCCTGGGGCCAGCGCCTTTGGGAGTGGGGCTCCTATTGAGGCCACCACCAAGCTACTGAAGCCCCACTCAGCCAAGGTCAAGAGAGGAGGCTCAACACACACCCCCAACAAGGGATCCACTGGACAGCAGTATGCTGACCACACAAGCAGCCAGAGGGGCCAAGGGAGGCCAGTTGCCCCCAACTGAAGCTAAGTCGGATCTTGCTTTGAGGCTACTCCAAGGCCTCGATGGACCCTCTGAAGTGTTTGTAAACAGCTGGTTAGCACAGGGAGAAGAACCCGGGCCCTGGAATCCCACAGACCTCAACTAAAGCCAGTTCAGCTCTTTCCTACGCAGCAGTCCTGCTGAAAATTGCCCAGCACGGTCTGGGCTCAATCCGTGACAGTTGCCATTTTCCCTAACAACAAGGACCAGGGCAGCCCTTGCAATAGGGTGCTGGTCCCCCAGAGTCTGAGTCCCTGGCAGGCTCCCAAAGGCACTGGTAGGACGAGGGCCTGGCCTCCTCCGGCTTCTTCACTTCACCACCCTGCACTCCTCTTAAGCTGCCCCCTTGTCCCCAGAGGGGTTTTACTACCTCCAATTTCATCTTGGCATAACACTGGCTGGCCCCAGAAAAAGGCACTTTGAGAGAGGAACATTCGGGATGAAATGAGAAGGCAGACTTCCTAATGGAAGGTAGCAATGGAAGATAGCAGGCTGTCTCCAATGCTGGGTTCCCACTCTAACTCGGATAGGTTTTATACATCCATCTTTTCCTCTGGGAATTGGAGTTTCAAGATGATGCTGGAAGAGGTATCATTTCACTTTCAATACAATGGCTAGGGGCTCCTGAGGGGGCACTGTAGGAGAAGCACTGGACTGCTGATCACAATGTCAGTGGTTCAAATCTACCAGCTGCTTCTCTGAAACCCTATGCAATAGGGGTGGGGAATGTCCAGCCTGTGGGCCAAAATCATTTGGTCTGGTCCTGCCAAGGCAACTGCAGTTCCAGCCGTCACAACGGTGTCATTATTGTTAAGCGTCATTGAGTTGGTTCCAACCCCTAGCAACCCTCTATTAGGGTTTCTGAGGAGTAGCTGGTGAGTTTGAACCACCAACCCTTCGATTCAAACCGACCTTGTGGTCAAGTTCTTATCCTATAGCGCCACCCCAGTTCCAGCCATTACATTGTGCTGAGTTAATTAAATGTTTGACCAAGTATAGCAAGCTAATGTTTAAGTTTCGCATAGCCTACGAATGATGTTATACATTTTGGCAGAAAATAGATTCCCACTCATGCTGTACAGGGTTGCTATAAGGCACTTAACAATAACCCGATGGCTAGGAGCTCTCGTGGTGCTACAGGATAAGCACTGGACTGCTAACCACAAAGTTGGCAGTTCAAACCCACCAGCTGCTCAGAGGAAGAAAGAAGAGGCTTTCGGCTTTCATAAAGATTTCCACCTTGGAGACCCTACACAGTGTTACTGTGAGTTGGAAATAAATAACTCAGCAGCAGTTAAGTGAGTTAAGGATGGCAAAAATGTTTGAACAAAAATCAAACCCAGAAAACAACTGGAACCCTTATCCACCGCTGGCGGGAATGCAAAATGGAAAAGAGAGCATCTAACCCAACAATTCCACCCAAGAGCTGGAAGCTGCAGAGATGCAGACAGGGTGCGCTGTGGCACGAGTCCTCACAACCCAAAGTCAGAAACAGCAGGTAAGCAGCTAAACAAAACGGACTGTATACACACTGGTCAGTAGGAGATGAAGTGTGTGATGTGTTGAGTGTAAAACTGTAACCCTTCCTTCAGTTCACACCCATGAGGCAGAGGCCTCCTCTGTTCTGTTACCCAGTGTTCAGCAAGCACGAGTGCATAGCTCCAAGCTGTTGATTCAAACCCAGCTCTGAGATACAGGCTAGGACCCTTCCACTTAATTGCAAATACATTTGGGGGACACTTCTTGTGCCAACGGTTAATTAAGGGCTCAGCTGCTAACTGACAGTTTGGTGTTGTGAGCCCACCCACAGACACCTGAGGAGAAAGATCCGCTGCTTGATTTCCAAAGCTCAGCCACTGAAAAGGCCAGGGAGCCACTGAGAAGGCCAGGGAGCCACTGAGAAGGCCAGGGAGCCACTGA
>NW_006408558.1:21676172-21681703 GCF_000296735.1 Chrysochloris asiatica
AAGGCCAGGGAGCCACTGAAAAGGCCAGGGAGCCACTGAAAACGCTAGGGAGCACTGTCACACTCTAACGGCAGGAATGTAAGGCCTGCAGGACCGAGGACAGCTGCTCCCTAAGGCTTCCACGGCTGCAGAGCTTGATGGGAGCAGACTGCCTCACCTTTATCCCACGGAGTGGCTGGCTGGTGGCTTCAAGCCACTGACTTTTCGGTGAGCAGCCCCGCGCTTCACTGCTGTGCCACTAGGGCTCCTTGCTCATTGTAAAGTGCTCTGTAAAGGTTTGCAGCTGGGAAAACTCTGCCAGCCTATGCTTAGCAAGATTAGGGTCTCCACATCCAGCTTCCTCAGTGCTGGGGGGTGCGGGGGAGGGGGGAGTCCCAGGGGGAAATGAAACAAACATCCAGATGGGACCAGGGCCCTTGGCACCCCTTAGATTTTGGGTCCATCGCACATGGTATCCAGGACCTGAGTCAGCCTACTGTGGGTGAAGGGAGACAAAGTTCTAAATCCGAATTCCTCAAGGATGCATGGGGCAGCAAGAACTCAGAAGGCAGTGGTCCCCAGCTGAGACCACTCTCTCCTCAACCCGAGGCCCAGCTGCCCCATAAAGTAGGTGCCCTGCCAGAGGAGGATACCCTAGGAACGATGACCTTCCCAACTCCCAGGTAGAGTGCCCACAGCCCCCAGTGACGAAGAATGAGGGGGTCCTGGCTGTTACAGAGAAGAAAATGCAAGTCTCTCCATTGCAGTAAGTTTTAGCCAGAACAGACTTTGGAGGGACAGCTCTGAGAAACACATCTGAAAAGGCAGAAGGGAATGAGACACTAAAAGTACCACAGCTATCTCTGCCATCGGACTCACTATGACCCAGGGACTCTCCAAGGCTGAGAAGCTGTACTGAAGCAGGCTCCCCCCTCCCCCCTTCTGTGGAGCAGCTAGCTAGTAGGTTCAAACTGCTGACCTTTTAGTTAGCAACAGCGTCCTTAAGCACTGAACTACCAGTATCTCTACCTCAGCCAACGAGGAAGTGCTAGAACTAGAATGGCAGGTGCTGATTGTTTTCTGTTTGGTCTGCAGTGCTTAACGCTGGGTAGACGCAGAATGATACAGGGGACACAGGCTTCACTCAGATTGGTAAAAGCTGGTACCAAAATCCAAGTTAAATTTACCAGAGGTCTCCAGTCAAGACTTGAGGTTTTCTATAAATGAAATACTTAGTATCCTAAATTCCTTGTTGAAACAAGATGAATGTTATGTTTTGACAACGTTACACAACTGCTTTTGTCTAACAGATCATTTGTTCAGTCAATATACATTTTTCAGTGAGGGAAAAAAAAAAATCTCGGTTAATTAACAGTAGGGACAAACCTAAGGGGCTAAAAATAGCACCAATCTAGATAGCAGGAGTGAGACACCAAAAATATCAGCCACTGGTTCCAAGACACCTACTTGCTTATTTACATCCGTTAGCTCAAGGAATCCTCCTCACGACAAGCCAGTGAGCCAGGGACTTCCAGTCACATTATACAGATGAGGAAAGTTAGATCCAGAAAGGTCCCATCAATGGCTGCTACAGGAAGATGGGGCTGGAATACAGTTACCTCGGGCTCCCTAGCTGTTGTGTGCCGTGGTGGAGTGGGTTCCAACTCATAACGACCCTGCACAGGGTTCCCGAGGCTGTAAATCTTTACGGGAGCAGAACACTTCCTTTTTCTCCCGCAGAACAGCTGGTAGTGTCAAACTGCTGACCTTGCGGTTCCCAGCCCGATTCATAACCATTACGCTCGCTACCAGAGTTCCTTCCCGTCAAGATTTTAGCCTAGAAAACCCTACAGTTGTTGTTGTTAAGTGTCATCTAGTCAATTTCGATCCACTGCGATCCTGTACCGAGTTTCCGAGGAGCAGCTGGTGAGCTTGAACCACCGACCTTGCAATTCAAACGGCTTTGCAGTCTGGCGCATTAACCCACAGCGCCACACCAGGACTCCAGAAAACCCTACAGAGCAGTTCCATTCTGTCACGCGGCTTGCAAGGAGTTTAAATCAACTCCCCCCCCCCCCCCCCACACACACTTAACAACAATCCCAAGCAGCCTCCCCCCCATACTGGGTTCTGAAGGTACAACCTGTTGTTTCAAACCAAACCCTGAAAAACCTATTATATTAAAATTTTGAGGTACATATAATGGTTTGTGTAGCAAAAGGATGCTACTTTGCAATAATATAATTATCATTTTATCAAAAATGTTTTAGTATCTAGGAGTGTATCTCAGCAGCAAAAGAAACATTGTATACTAAGGCTAACATTTGACTAACTGATGTTAATTACAAGCCATTCCAGATTAATGTACTAATTCGATTTAAAGACAGATTTAGAAATAGAACTCGCTTGTAATCTGGGGCCTGGAATACAGACAGTATCAGGCAGGGCCTCTACATTGTAGGAGGCTGACAGATAGGAACCTAATTCAGGTCGGTAACTTCTGCCCAAGCATCTACCAGCACCGAGCAGATGGTTAGTGATCACCGGCGCTGGGACCACCGCAGTGCTCCCCAGCTGCCCCCTGCACACCTTTACGAAGCCCTGCAGTAATAAAACTAACAACTCAGTTCCTAACAGGATCCACCAGCCTGCGGCTAAAGGGCTAAAGGGCGGTGGGCCCAGGAAGTCGGTGGAGAAGGTGTAGGACCGGCTTCACTGCAAGTCCGAGTAGAAGGAGATGCTGCGGGCAGTGACGGGCCTGACTCCCCCGGAGCTGCCCTGTGATCTTGGCTGCTTGCCTTCTTCTCTCTGGGCCTCAGTTCCCTCCAAACCAGGGTGGGCCTACGAAGTGGGAAGTCTGTGACAGCTAAGACTGGGTGACCCAGAAGACGGCGTGGGGGGCTAACCTCAGGAACCCAGGAGGGGTAAGGGAGGCCACGAGGAATACAGGTCTACCAGGAAGGAAGGGGCGGGCGGGACTCCTGAATAGGGGGCCCTCCCGAGGGGGTGGGTCCCCGGAGGACGCTCGCCAGGTTAAGTCCTAAGCTAGGCCATGGGGACACTCAGAATGGGGAGTCGGGTCATGTGGGGACTGGGGGTCACGTGAAGGCTGAAGGGGGTCGGGGTCACGTGAGAGGGGTTCAAGGAACAATGGGGGCAAAAAGGGGTGAGGGTAGCAAGGAGGGCTCCTGCCCCCCCCCCCCGTTTCCTCTCCTGACTCCACTCACCCCCATGGTGGCGACAGCGGTAGCGACCCTCAGCTCCTTTACACACTTGCCGGCAGGGAGGTGGCAACGGCGGCAACAGCGGTGACGGCGACACCAGAGAGGTGGCGGGCCCGCACCACGCATGCGCCTGGCGGGCTCCCCCAGCGCGCCCTGACTGGTACCGCGCCGGCGCAGAACTGGACAGGGGGGCGAGCCCGGGAAGGCGCGCAGGTGGACGCCCGGGAGGCGGGCCCGAGGGTCTCACCAGAAAGAGGCTGGAGGCGCCGAGGAGCGTCGCGCAGGGAATGACGTCTCATGTCGGAGCCCGTCCACTACTCGCCAGGCTGTTTCTGTAACTATGGCAACGACCACACCGGATTGGGCTGCGCGTCCCAACCAGAAGTGCGCTGCCAGGCAGTTGGGTGGGTGCAGCGCCGCCGCTGCTCTCCACGTGTCTCTAACCTTGTCCGGGAGCTGTCCTCTGCACGACCTCTGAAAGACCTGCCCCTTCTGCACCTCTCCCAGGCACAGGGAAGCTCTTTGGAAACACATCTTCTAAACGGGCCTTGCTATTCATTCATTCCTCTTCTAACTGTTCACTCACTTTCCATTCACTTGATCTCGCAATAAAATTCAGTAGACTCTACGCTGAGTCCAGGGATCACAGAGAGGAGCTAGATGCTATCTAAGCCCCAAACTTCATTCCTGTCTTCTAAATAGTGAAGACAGACATGTAACAATAGAGTGTGAATGGTATTATTACATGAGACAGCGGGCGTCCCGACAGTGTTACTTTCTGTTCCAGCAGAGCCGAGTGTGAACTCCACACGACCTGCGTCAGAGTCACCTGGGGAGCCTGTTCAATGTGTAAACTCCAGGGGGGCAAGCCTTGAATCTCCAGGGGTGTGTACAGAGTCTTCACTTCTCAGAGCTCCCCAGGTAGGATCATACGCTGGAAAATTAAAGAAGTGCTGCCCAAGATTTAAGCTTCAGGGACTGTGTTGGGTTTTGCTCATTATCTTCAATGCTCAGTGCAGTGTGTGGCCTCAAAACAGACACTCAATTGATCGCGTGTCTGACATTTAATAGGGAGAGTCCCTGAATGGTAAAAACGGTTAACAAGCTTGACTGTTAACCAAAAGGATAGAAATTCAAGTCCACCCAGATGTATCTTAGAAGAATACCCTGGCGATCGACTTCTAATAAATCAGTTCTTAAAAACCCTGTGGAGTACAGTTCTACTCTGACACACATTTGATCACTGTGAGTCCGAGTTGGCCTGATAGCAATTGGTGTTTTAGTTCCAGGCAGCAAAGAAAACAACAACCAATAGAAAAGGCACTAACCTCATGGAACTTTTATTCTAGAAGGGGCAGACAGACCACAAACTAAATGAATAGTTATCAGGTTAAATCAGGTGCAGTAGAGGAAGTAAAGCAAGGGATGGAGGACAGGAAAGGTCAGGGTTTATAGTTTTCATTAGGATGCTCACAGAAGAAAAACATGAAGTGACATTGGAGTCATATCTGGAGAAGGGAAGGGAGTCTGGAGATATCTGGGGAAGGGCATGTCAGCCAGGGGTGTGTATGTAAAGAAAACCCCAAACCCGTTGCCATCAAATTGATTCTACCTCCTATTGACTCTGTATAGGGTTTCTGACTCTATCAATCTTGACGGAGTGAACAGAAAGTCTCCTCTTTCTCCCATGGGTTTGAACTGCAGCCCTTGTAATTAGCAGTCCAGTGTTTATCCTATAGTACCACCAGGGCTCCTCAGGCAGGAACATGTTGTTTTTGTTTAGTGTTGTTGAGTTGGTTCTGACTCATTGCAACCCTGTATGGGGTTTCCGGGGAGCAGCTGGTGGATTTGAACAGACAACTTTGTGGTTAGCAGTTGAGTCCTGATCCTTCATGGCTACACCAGGAGTCACAAGGGTATAACAAGTGTAAAACCTCTAATGCCTGATAGGTTTGAGGAAACCACGCAGGACGGTGTGGCTAGAACAGAGGGAGTCAGCAGGCGAATGACAGGAGGTAAAATCATCTGGGGAAGCAGATCATTGAAGGCTTGTAGGTTTGAAAGACTTTGGAACTCAGAGTGAACTGGGAGGTCGTTGGAGCGTTTGAGTGAAAGAACAGTGTGACCGGCATGTTCTACTGTGCCATGGCTGGTGCTAACAATTAAACACTCAACTACTTGCCATAAGGTTGTGGTTTCACTCCAGTGAGTAGTATCCAATCTGTCTAGGCGGGGCTGATGCAATGAAATGCAGATAGGTCTCTTGTGATACAATAGTGAATAATTGTTATCAGGACTGATTGTGAGGGTTGGAAATGTAAAGGTAGA
>NW_006408558.1:21681963-21688875 GCF_000296735.1 Chrysochloris asiatica
CATGGCAATGAAACAATATACGATAGAATGAATGTAAAACTAATGTTCTCCCATGTAAACTATCACATAATTCACAATAAAACTTTTAAGAAAAATTAAAAAAAGAAAGAAAGAAAGAAAAAGATTTTCATGCTAAAAGAAAGAAAAACAAAAACAAAAAAATGCCTCAGAAGAAAAGCCTGGCAATTGTTTCCAAAAGATCACAGTCTGGAAAACCCTATAAAGTGTAGTCCTGCTTTGCACACGTAGGGTGAATATGAGTTGGAATTGACTTTTGTTATTCTTTAATGTGTTAAGGGAACCAGTTTGCTGAGTTGAGGAGAGAGCTTGGGATCAGCTTAAAAGAGGCCACCACTATAATCCAAGCAAGAGAGGACAGTGCTTGTACTGGCCAGGTAGTAGTGGAGATGGGAGAAGAAGTTCCGGACACATGTTGAAGGTAGAGCCAACAGGATTTGCTAATGGATTAGATGTGTGGAATTAAAATGCCTTTAAGGGTTTTGGCTTGAGTTGCCAGGGAAAGAAGAATTGATGCATTTGAATTATAGTATTGCAGAAGAATATGAAATATACCATGGACTGACTGTTAGAGGATGAATAAATCTATGTTCCATAAAAGTGAGGCTGGTGAAGCTTTATCTCATGTACTTTGGACATATTGTTAAAAGGGATCAGCCCCTGGAGGAGGCCATCATGATTGGTAAAGTGGAGGGTCAGTGAAAAAGAACATCTCTAATGATATGAATTCACACGGCAGCAGCAGAAACAGGCTCAGGCGTAACAACTGTGAGGATGGCGCTAGAGCAAGCAGTGTTTTCTTCTGTTTTGCATAAGGTCACTATGAGTCAGGACCAACTTGATAGCACCCACCACCCACCAATGATTGGGAAAATGGAGTGTTGTCAACTGCGATGTAGAGGACTTATGCGAGTAGCTTAGAGTGATGGATAGGGAATGATCAGAAATTCAGTTGTGGCTGCTTGATTGGGTTTGAGATGATTTTTAGACACTCACGAGGTGACAAAGTTTAGTAAAACTCTGGAGTAGGGGAAAGGTACAGACTGGAAACCCGAGGGACGGTGTTCACAGCAGTGAGACCATCAAGGGATGAATGAATGGAGGGACTAGAACATGGATCCTGGTCAGCATTCAGGAACTCTGGTTTCTAATGCTCTGCCTGTCACTCGTCTCTCAGTTTGTTTTACTGTGGTAGCAGTCATGTACTGTGACGTTGTAAACTATGCCAATACTTGAAATACCAGCAGGATTACCCATGGTGGATGGGTTTCAGTGGAGCTTCCAGTCGGAGACACACGAGGAAGAAAGAGGTAGGTGACTTCTGAATGTTTGGTCACAGAAAACTTTATGAATAGTTTCCGAACATTGTCAAATATAGAGCCAGAAGATGAGCTCCTCAGATTGGAAGACACTGACAATGCATCATGGGAAGAATTGCCTTCCCAAAATAAAGTTGACCATGATAATGCAAATGGAGTAAGCTTTCAGGAACTGCATTTGCTGATGAGATGCTACTCAAAATTAGGAGAAACAGCTGTAAAAATCCATTCCATCAGAACATAGAATGTACGAAGTATGATCTGGGAAAATTGGGAGCTTGCAAGTGAAATGGATGCATAAAGATCTATATTCTTAGCATTGGTGTCGGTGGTTATGTGCCATGGAGTCGGTTCTGACTCATAGCAACCCTGTACAGGGTTTCCAAGGCTGTAAATCTTTACTGGAGCAGAAAGCCTCATCTTTCTCCCATGGAACAGCTGGTAGTTTCAAACTGCTGACCTTGAGGTTAGCAGCCCGATTCGTAACCACTCCGCTACCAGAATTCCTTCCTTAGGCATAAGTGAGTTGAAATGAACTGATACTGACTATTTTGAATCTGACAATCATATGGTTTACTATGCCAGGAATGACAAATTCCCGAGAAATGGCATCACATTCATTGTAAAAAAAAAAATAACCCTTTCAAGATAGATCTTGAAACACAATGCTGTCGGTGACAGCAAAATATCCATATGTTTTTGTAAAGAAAACAAAATCCTCACAACTGGACCAATAACATTAAGTGAAAAGACTGAGGTTGTCAGACTTCATTTTGTTCTGTTAATTATCAACTATCAGCATAGTGGTTACAAATCAAGCTGCAAACCGCAAGGACAGCAGTTTGAAACTACCAGCTGTTCCACGGGAGAAAGATGAGGCTTTCTGCTCCTGTAAATATTTACAGCCTCGGAAACCCTGTACAGGGTCACTGTGAATCAGAACTGACTCCACGGCACATAACAACAACAGCAACATCAACACTCAGGGAAGCAGAAGTCAAAAAATCAAACAATATATTGCAGTAGGCAAATCTGCTGCACAAGACTTCTTTAAGGTATTCAAGAACATAAATGGCAGTTTGAGGATTAAGGTGCACCTGACCCAAGCCATGCTATTTTCTTTAGCCTCATATGCATGTGAAAGTTGGACAATGAATAAGGAAGACCATAGAAGAATTGATGCATTTGAGTTATGGTGGTGGAGAAGAATATTAAAAGTACTGTGAACTGCAAGAAGAACAAATAGATCTGTGTCTCTCATACTTCAGACATATTATCAGGCGGGACTAGTCCCAAGAGAAGGACACCATGCTTGGTAAAGTGGAGGGTCAGCATAAAAGGGGAAGACCCCGAATGAGATGAACTGGCACAGTGGCAACAGCAATAGGTTCAAGCATAGCAACAATTGTGAGATTGGTGCAGGGACCAGGCAATGTTTCATTCTGTTGTGCACGAGATTGCTAGGATTCAGTACGGACTCCATAGTACCTAACAAGGGAAGCCAGTTAACACCACCGTTATCCAAATCTACACACCAACCACTAAAGCCAGTGATGATAAAATCAAAGAATTCTATCAACGTCTTCAGTCTGAAATTGATCAAGCATGTAATTAAGATATACTGATAATTGTTGGCTAACAGTATTTGCCTCTATTTCTTTTTTTTATATATATAACGATTACTCACTATTGAATCATAAGAATCTTATGTACATCTCCTTTCACCAGACCCATCCAGACAAGATGAAAACAATTCAGTGGGGACTCTACCTTCCTTCACTCACTCTGAAATTAAACTCCCTGTTGAAAATTTGTAAGCCAGCCACTTTGTGCCTTTATAGCCCCTCCCCCCATTTTAAGTAGCCAATGTCTAACTTGCCCGTCCCTATCAATCCTGTATACTGAGGGGATAGGCTTAATCCTTGATGTGAAGACTCCTTCCCTCTCAATTGGTATTTTGAGCTACTAAATCCATAAATATAAGTCAAGTTCATCAAATTGTAGCAATTTACACTTGCTTCCTTTATCAAATTTCTTTGTCGTCTTCTAGTCAAGCTCTGGTCATGGGTACCATCTGCAAGTTTGGGAGTTCTTGTACATCTCCCCCCCCCCCACTTCATATCAGCTAGCCACTTCACTCTCAGCTCTAGCCCTCAGTGGCTAGGTCAGTGTCCATGGGCTCAGGAGTTCCCAAGTCTCCCCAAACTTCGGACCAACCAGCCCTTCCTCTTCTCTCTCTCATCTCAAGGTCTACAGGGGTCTATGGAATGTGGTTGAACTCAGCCCATATTTTCATTACTGACTTTCCACCACTTCCACTCACATGTAGATCAATGTGGTCACCAGCGAGCTTACATGCCTGCTTGTGTGTTCCCTTTGAGTTTCAGCCTTGGAAGGGGGTTTATTCTGAAGGGACTTGATTGCTTGCCTTGATGGCTCCCTGGCAAACTGCTTGTTCTTGTAATAGCCACATAGACTGCCTTTTTTGTTGCTGTTTCCTGCTGATCTTTCTTTCAGGAAGTATCTTCTGTTCTTCTAGCCACTCCAGGCTGGTCTTTATGTCCTTTCAAATGGAAATGTCCTTTCAAATGGAAATGTCCCACCTCAGAAGGTTCTGGATGGGGCTCAGGATTCCACCTAAGGTACTATATACTACAAAGGCTCCACAAGAAGCCTGTTTCGCTGGGCAGGTTCTAGAACCCTTTTTAGGCATGCCAATCAGTTATAGGCTGAACACGGACTTACAAGTTTTCTGTAATCATGTTTCCCAATATTCCTTTCTATCCCACTCATGTCTATTTTACAATAGTAGGCTAAGGAATCCAATATCCTTAAGATAGTCAAGCATCTTAACATTTTTTTTCCCTCTTTTACCCATTTGGACCATGCCCTGATCCCTGAATCACAAAGCCCTGTTCTTCCAAGCTTTAAACAAACGTCTATTTCAGCAGGTATTGGGCTTTATTGTTGTTGTTATTAAGTGTTGAGTCCTTTCTGACTCATAACAGCCCTGTTTAGGGTTTTCAAGGCTTTAAATCTTTGTGGGAGCAGAAAGCCTCATCTTTCTCCCGCAGAACAGCTGGCGTCTCGAACCGTGGACCTTGTGATTCGCAGTCCAGTGTTTATTGTCACTGCCTCCCATTAGGCTTCATAGAGGATCAGTAATTTTCAGATATTTGAGTATACTTCCTAGACTTTTGAAACAAGTAATTGAGTAGAGAATTTAAGCTGCTGACAGTGTAGAGGACTAAATTAATTGGTGATATGAGCATTCTGAAAAATCTGCTTCTTTTGAATTTCTGAAACATTACAAGACTTCTAATGGGGGATGCCCCAGATGGAGCTGCAAATTTTGCACCCAGATTTTTGAACATTTTTGTCATAACAGCTGTTACCATTGGAGCACAGAGTCAAATGACTAATTCAAGACATCAGACTGCGGTTAATACTGAGTTCTGTAAAGAAAATTTAGCAAGCGATCAGAAAAACAGGAAACTAACACAACACATCCAAGGCTGATTCTCCCCTCAGAGGGATCCTTAAAAATCACGTTGTTGTTGTTGTTAAATGCTCTTGACTTGGTTCTAACTCATAGCGACCCTGTATAAGGTTTCCAAGGAGCAGCTGGTGGGTTTGAACTGCTGACCTTAAGGTTACCTGTTTGTTGCATATCCTACAATGCCATACCAGTACACCATTTAAAAATTATATGATCCTTAAAGAAGAAAAAGTTAATTTTCTGAGTCTTTTAATCCTTATCAGGGCTTTTTTGACTTTCAAGACTTCCATTTTCAAACCTACCCAGTCCTTGGAGGTCTTTTTCGGAAATTTTCTTCGGATTCATTGTCCTGAGATAGGAACAACTGAACTATGTCCTCTGGGTGATTAATATTCCAGTTGTATCTCCGTGAATGAAGGCCAGGAACAATTTGGTTTTGTTGTAGGTTTAATTAGTATGTGTGTGTAATAATATAATTTGACAAGCATACCAGATACAGCTTACATGGGAATTTTTCTATTATAACCTTATAGAAAAAAATTAATTTCCCCTAATATTATATAGCCACAATATCAATTGGATTAATATTACCAAAGAGTTAACGTATATGAAACCAAACTCGGTTGTCACATGTTTCTATTGTATAGTATAAGTTTACATTTTAAGTTAGACATAATCTTTCTGTTTCGCTGTGCTCTGTAACTTTGTGATGTTTAGTCTTCTATTCTTATATCAAGTTAAAAGTCATAGCTAATATTTTTTATAATGGAATCTATAAATCTCAATACTTTCCTGAGTTTCTTCTACTTCATTTATAATCACTCTGATTTGGTTTAAAGACATATACGCACTTGTACATTAATTAGTCTTAATATTATAAAGAATTGATGAAGTGAATTCACTGAAACAAAGACAGGGATGGTAGAAAGTTTGTTAAAGTTTCTTGTTTGATATATTCAAGGTTTTTGTTTACTTGTAACTAAAAGCTTAATCTATTCATGCATAAGAACCTTTAAGAGCTTTAAAGTCAATAACATATAAATCAAAGAATAAGACTTATGATTATTAAGATAACAGAATGTTTCTTGGTCACCCAGTTAAATAGTTCATGTTTTTTTCTTGTGCAATCTGCCTTAAACACAGGAGTCATAGTATTACGCATTTCTGAGCATAATAAACTTCTGACAGTTTGGAACTTCATGAAAAGTCATAAAAGATTTTTACTTATAAAAAGATGCTTAAAACATTAAGGCAAGGGGCCAGGTCCTCTCAATGCAAACCCGCTTCCAAGACTAAGACCCAACAGAAATGCATGCTCTGATTGGTGACCACACACATCACCGATGGGGGGAAATGGGGTAAAAGCAGCAATGAAGCAGCAAGCTAAGCACTACATTGTTCAGTGGACTTCTGTGGACCCAGCTGGGAACCTGGTTGGCAAGCAGTGTGAAGAGGCCTGGGGACCCTTGGGCCCAGAGTCAGTGGCATGGCCACGGAGGACTCGAGAGGAGAGTGGAGCTACCGGCTGATGGGAATAGAGGACATATGCATAGGAGCACCCACACTTGCAAATGATACCCACGTGACCTGGACCTGATGACTGGATGATCGGAGCTCAACCAGGAGAGGAAAGAAGAGAGGGAAAAAAAAAAAAGGAGTGAGCTCATACGGTCTGATGAACTTGACCTATACCTATGGAGCAGCGACTCAAAACAGGGAACGAATCCTCACAGCAAGAAACATTCACACCCACACCCACACACAGAGTGGACGGAGAAGGGAACGGCAGCTTGGACATTGGATACTCAAATGGGGAGGGGGGGACTACAAAGGCAAGAAGTGACTGGCTTACAAGCTTTCAAGAGGGAACCTGGTGCTAGGGAGCATGGCGGAATGCAGAATCTCCAGTAGGTACTAGTCAATCTGTCTGGGTGGAGATGATGAAAGGAGATACAGACGGGTAACTCGTGATACTGTAGTGAATAATGCTTATCAGGTCGGACTATGAGGGTTGGAAATGCAAAGGTAGAAGTTTTGTAACAAGGAAGGGAGTGATTAATTCTCCAGGATAGGAGC
>NW_006408558.1:21689495-21699318 GCF_000296735.1 Chrysochloris asiatica
AAATCTTTACGGGAGCAGAAAGCCTCATCTTTCTCCAGTGGAACAGCTGGTAGTTTCGAACTGCTGACCTTAATGTTCACAGCCCGATTCATAACCACTACGCTACCAGAGCTCCTTTAGAATACCTAAAAGTGGTCTAGAGCTTGCCCAGTGAAATAGGCTTCTTGTGGAGCCTTTGTAGTGTATAGGACCTTAGGTGGAATCCTGAGCCCCATCCAGAACTTTCTGAGGTAGGACATTCCTATTCAGAAAGGACATGCAGACCAGCCCAGAGCAGCTAGCGGAATAGAAGTTACTTCCTGAAAGAAATACAAGCAAGGGAAAAAACAAAACAAAATGGCAAATTGTTTGACTATTACAAGAACAAGCAAGCAGTTCGCTGGGCAGCCATCAAGGCAAACTATCACATCCTTTCAGGACAAACCCCCTTCCAAGACTGAAACTCAAAGGGAACACATGACAAGGCATGTAAGCTCGATGGGTACTGCATTGGTCTACATGTGAATGGAAGTGGGAGAGAGGCAGGAATGAAGGCATGGCCTGAGTTCAACCACATTCCATAGACTCCTGTCCATCTTGAGATGAGAGAAAGAAGAGGAAGGGCTGGTTGGTCCAATGTTTGGGGAGACTTGAGAACTCCTGAGCCATGGACACTGACCTAGCCATAAAGGACTGGAGCTGAGAGTGAAGCATCCAGCTAATAGGAAGTGTGGAAAAGACACGCAAGAATACTCAAACTTGAGAACAAACAAGATGGCAGATCAGGTGGACGTGTAGTACAGAGCTCTGCCAACAACAACACAGAATACCCGACCAAGCAGGCTCAGGGGATGGACCACATATAAAGGAATACTTAGAAGGTTGTAAGGCTCACAGCTGGGGGAATTTGTGGCAGAAGCAAGAAATCTATTGCTTTCTAGTCTGGGATGCTCAGCTGCTCCAGGAACTGCCATCTTGGATGAGACCACGTGGGGGAAGGATCGGAGCAGCCACAGACGCCCGGCAGAACCGCTGAGATAAAGGTGTGGACATTCTTTTCTTTTGGTAGCTGTTCATTGGTCCCTTGCTGTCTGCGCACATCCATTCTGGTGACTATAAGGGTGCATGAGCTACTGGGCTCCCCAGCCCCACCCTCGGAGGGTTCTACTATGCATGCACACAGATCTCCTTGAAATTTAAAGAGACAATTTCCAATTAAAACCAAACGGCCACAGCCGGCCCTGAACTGTTTCCAACTAGAAAGAGTCAAGAACAGAATAAAATTATAAGAACAGAGGATCTGGGAGGTCAGTCCATGATCAAAACAATTACAATGTGAAAAAAGGTAAACACAGAAGAACAGAGATCCAGGTGGTGGGAAGGTCAGGTAGATTACTGGATAAAACAGACTGTCTTACATGGAGGGAAGAACTAATGGAATATAAGGTAACCACAATGGGGTTGGGGTGGGGGGTTTATTTTCGGTGTTGGGGAGGGCAATACAAGAAAGGGGGAGGAGGCAGAAGAACAAGATAGATAGGGGAACACTGAGACAGGTTTGCATGGCCTAGTGGGACAAAGATAAAGAGTGATGCATATTCAACCTTAGAAAACAGGGCTCTGGAATATAGTGATCTAGGTATAGCTTGAAGAGGGTAAATAATACTAAAATCCTTGACTGCCTTATGAATATTAGTTTCCCTTGCCTACTTTTGTAAAATAGACACTTGAGTGGGATAGAAAGGAATGTGGGGAAACATTAGAGAAAACTTGTAAGCCCGCCTTCAGCCTATAACTGATTGGAATACCTAAAAGGGGTTCTACAACTTGCCCAGTGAAATAAGCCTTGTACAAAGCCTTTACAGAGTATAGGATCTTAGGTGGAATCCTGAGTCCCATCTACAACCTTGTGAGTTGAGACATTCCCACTAGAGAGGACAAGCAGACTGGAACAGCTATAGTGACAGAAGATACATCTTCATGATGAACCTGACCTATATTCAGAGCGGTAGTTACTCTAAATACCAACAGAGAGGGAAAGAGTCTTCAAACCAAGTATCAACGGTATCCGCTCTGTGCACAGGGTAGATAGGGATAGGCAACTTAGACATTGGCTACATAAAATGAGGGGACAATAAAGGCATGAAGTGACTGGCTTACAAGGTTTCAAGAAGGAGCTTAGTTTAAAAGTGTGGGGGGAAAGAAAGAGTCCCCACTGAATAGCTGTCATCTCGTCTAGATGGGTCTGGTGAAAGGAGATGGGGATAAGATTCGTAAGATTCAATAGTGAATAACTGTTATCATGACTAATTGCGACTGTCACACTTGTAAAGGTAAACGTTTTGTAACAAAAAAAGGGGAGTGGTTAATCTTACAATCCAGAAACAGAGGACCTTAGGACCATCAAGAGAGGAACACACAAATAGAATGTGAGACCTTATCCAGAGAAGCAGCAGTGCCAGAGATGGAGGCAGAGATGGGGGCATGGAGAGGGGGAGCGGCTGAGGACTCTAGATTCATCAACTAAGAATAGAAGGACTAAGAACTGGTGTCCAGGAGCAGACTTGCAGAATGTGCCCTTTGGAGATGTAATTTATTATATATGCCTGAGTGGGTTTTTTTTGTTTGTGTGTTTTTAAAAAAGCTAAAGTGGATAGAGAGAAATACTTTTAACTGATGGTATATGGGGGGATTATAATCAATGTAATGAAACAAGTTATATGAATTATTGAATATGAAACTGATGATGTGCCCTGTAAACTTTCACTCAATCCACAATAAAAACCTTAAATTAAAAAAAAAGAAGAATGCTCAAACTTACAGATAGTACCCATTTGACTTAGCTTGGATGGCTTGGTGATCCGACCTCTACTAGAGAAAAATAAATAAATTTGATATAGGAAGCAAGTGTAAATTGCTTCAATTAGATGAACTTGACCTATATTTATGGATGTAGTAGCTCAAAACACCAATTGAGAGGGAAGGAGTCTTCACATCAAGGATCAAGTCTAAGTCTATCCCCTCAGTACATAGGGTTGATAAGGGCAGGCAAATTAGACATCGGCTTCCTAAATGGGGGTAGGGACCAAAGAGGCACAAAGTGGCTGGCTTACAAGTTTTCAAGAGGGAGTTTAGTTTCAGAGTGAGCAGGGGAAGATAGAATCCCCACTGAATAGATTTCATCTTGTTTAGCTGTGTCTGGTGAAAAGAGATGGGGATAGGATTCTTTTGATTCAAAGTGAATAATTGATATCATGACTAATTACAATTGTCACAACTGTAAAGGTAGAAGTTAAGTAACAAAAAGTGGGGAGTAGTTAATCTTACATTCCAGGAACAGAGGACCCCAAGACCATCAAGAGAGAAGAACATAAGTGGAACATGGGACCCTAACCAGAAAAGCAGTAACACCAAAGATGGAGGCAGAGGTGATGACATAGAGAAAGAGTCTAGAGTCCTCAGCTGCTCTCTCTTTCTCTATACCTTTAAAAGGGTATTATTATTGTGGGTTAATTGTATTCCTATTAATTCTTATCATCGACAGTTGAAAAAATTTGGATAACAGTCATATACAAGGCCACGGCTGACATTTAAATATCAGCCTTCCCCAAAAAAAAAAAAAAACAATTTCTGAATTTGGTTAATACAGGAGAAAAATGCACTCTTATATTTGAAAACACTAAGTAGTTTAAAGGAGTTCTGGTGTGGTGCGGTGGGTTAATGCACTGGACTGCAAAGTCAGTTTGAACCACAAGATCAGCAGTTCAGAATCACCCACCGCTCCTCCAGAACCCTATACAGGGTTGCTACGTGTCAGAACTGACTCAACGGCACTAACAAGCAACAGCTTGACGACAAAAAGTAGTTTCAAGGTCATTCCCTTGGCAGTATATATTCCAAAGGTAGATTTTTCTATAAGAAAGAAACAATTTGTATGAGTGTGCATTTTAATACTTCATCTGCAGCAGATATTAGAAAGAAGTTACACAAGATAGAGGCAGGGCCCCAGACTCTACTCTCAGGACTGATTGCAGAAATCTTTAAAGTCTTTAGTAACTGGGATCTGGCAACCATGGATAAAATCAAAAGAAAGGCCCACCGTTGATTGTGATACTGCAAAGCCCAACGAGTATCACTAACTCAGAGGACCTAGACCTGCATGGGAGTTTCCTTATCTGCCAGTGATTATTGAGCCAGACCAGTGTTGTGTACTGCAAAAAAAAAAAAAGGCCATCAGAAAGCCCAAAAAAGTGTCCTGCACATCCTAAATCAGGACACCTAGTTGTCTTCCTCTTGATGCTATCGCCCCAAGGCCCACCCCTGCTGATGTTCTTTCCCTCTGAGGAAGAAGGGAAGTCCTGCTGGTGGGACCCAGAGATCCCTTCAGTCTCCAGCCAGAGACCATGCCTGTCTCCACAGCAAAGCCTCAGGTAACTCCTAACGTAGGACGTAAGGAGATTGAACTATTAGAACTGCATTCTCTGTTTTGACCCAAAATCCTGGCTTACTCTCTGGTCATGACTGTACAGTCATTGAGGTCCAGAGAAAGCCCAAAGACACTCAGTCTGAGGAAGATAAATCTATGGAAGGGCATCAGTATATCTTTAAACCTGAGGGAGGCCTAGGTAAGTAATGCTTACCATAGGCGGAGCAGTTCTGGGCAGTCTCTTGCTTGACTATCTTTACTGTTCTGAGCCCCTACCCCTTATTGGGCAAATCTGCTGCACAGGAACTTTTTAAAGTATTGAAGAGCAGAGATGTCAGCTTGAGGACTAAGGTGCACCTGACCCAGGCCATGGTGTTTTCAACAGCCTCATATGGATGCGAAAGCTGGACAGTGAATAAGGAAGATCATAGGAGAATTGATGCCTTTGAGTTGTGGTGTTAGAGGAGAATACTGAAAGTGCCATGGACTGCCAAAAGAACCAATAGATCTGTTTTGGAAGAAGTGCAGCCAGAGTGCTCCTTGGAGGCAAGGATGGCTAAGCTTCGTCTCTCATACTTTGGACATACTGTCCGGAGGAAACAGTTGCTGGAGAAGGATGTCATGCTGGGTAAGGTGGAGGGTCAGAGAAAAAGAGGAAGACCCCTAACGAGATGGACCAGCCAGGTGGCATCATTGATGGACTCAAGTGTGGCAGCAGTAGTGAGGTTGGCCCAGGATCAGACATTGTTTCATTCTGCTGTGCATGGGGTCGCTATGAGTCAGTTCCAACTCAATGGCACCTGGCAACAACAACAACAACAACCCCTTATTGGGTGGCAATGATTTTGCCGCTGCTGGGTGTAAGTCTGGCAAGCCAGCACACAGCTTAATATAATCAAGTCCCTTCTTAGCCTATTCCCTAGCTAGCATCGTGAGTGACCATTAAATGGCATTAAACTATTTGCTAGCCTAACAGGGTACAATGTGTGTCCTGCCTGATACTTCTTTTGTTTTCTTAAAGCTTTGATTGTGAATTGAGTAATAGTTTACATGGCAGAACATTGATTTTGTACTCAACCTATTGTAGTTTGTTTCATTGCAAACCCTCTTCATGCACCATTGGTTAACAGTATTTGCCTCTCCTCTCTCTCTTTTTTGATATACACAAAACACACAGATATATATATTCACGGACGTGACTAAAGGGCACATTTTGCAAGCCAGCCTCCTGCCTGCCGACACACAGCCTTTCTCATTCCATGGGTCTAGAGTCCTCAGCTTCTCTCTCTATGCCACCACTCCTGATTCTGTCTCTATTGTCACTGCTTTTTTGGTTAGGATCCCATGCTCTGCTCATGCTTTTCCCTCCTGATGGTCCTAGGGCCCTCTGTTACTTGAGTGAAAGATTAACTACTCTCCCCTTTTTGTTACACATCTTCTACCTTTACAATTGTAACAATCGCAATTAGTCGTGATAACAATTACTCACTGCTGAATCAAAAGACTCCTATCCCCATCCTCCCCTATCCTTTTTCACCAGATCCATCTAGACAAGATGAAAACTATTCAGTGGGCATTCCACCTTACCCCTCTAGCTCTGAAACTGAGCACACTGCTGAAATCTGGTAAGCTAGTCACCTTTATAGCTCAACCCCCCATTTTTGGTAGCCAATGTCTAAGTTGCTGCCTAACACTTCTTACACTTATGTTGGTACCTCAAGTGAAGTCGAGATCAGAGTTTTACACATCCTATAGCAAAAATGACAGCTCAGCTCCAGATGAGCTGGAATATACAGAACTAAATCAAGAGCTATTATCAGTCCCTGTCATATTTTGAGACCTTTGGTGACCATTGTATTGCTATTAATATTTAGCTCATGCAAACTCAATTTACTAGTTAAGTTTGTATCCTCAAGACTGCTGCCGTTTCACACAAGCCTATATAGTAATGCAAGGTTTCCAGAGTATCCCAAAGGAAGAGACCCCAGATGTATACTAAACATTAGAGCCATCAGCGAGACCTCTTCTATGTTATGCAGGGTATGAGACCTCACTCAGCTGGAGGAAGTGGCACAGGAAGAGCTCTCAGTTCATATTTTCATAAAGAATTATGAACATGAAATCTCTTATAGAGGGCTAAGAAGGGAGACTAGCGGGACTTTTGGAAACAGTTACTAGCAGAAAAGCAGGGATTTTGTCTCAAGGCCATGGGATTTCTTTGATTTTCTGCTGTTTCCCTACCTTCTGGCCCAGTATGCTATACTGTAGATGCTCATTAAATGTTCATTGAAAGAATTCTCAGTGCTAGATGATTTCTAGGAACTGTAGCCCCTTGGAAAAATCCCCTGAGCAGCTATGATGGGCCCAGCCAAGTGCCAACATCTCTAATTTACCTCTCCAAGTCTCCTTGGAGTGTAAGGGGCCTCTTGGAATGTGAAGGCATTCATCACAAGACATTGCCCATATTATAGTCTGTTTACTGTAAACAGACCACCTGTAAGATTTCTGTATTTTACTTCCTCAGAAGCTGTTTTACAAGCTAACTGGTTTTTAATCACCTTGAAGGACCACCTGTCTTTAGAGGCAGAGGAGAACACCAGCTCTGGGAGAGACTGGAACTGTATTTCTGAAGAAAAAATGCCCATCTGACATTCCAGAATAAGCTTTGTCTGCCCCACCAAAGGTGGCATCCCCCTTGAAGAGAATCTGTTGTTGGTGTTTAGTGCTGTTAAGTCCGACCTATAGCGACCCTGTATAGGGTTTCCAAGGAGCAGCTGCACATTTGCAGCTTGAACCACTGACATTGCAATTCAAACAACTTTGCAGTCTGACACATTAACCCACAGTGCCACACCAGGACTCCCAAAGAGATGCTGTGCAGGCACCCAATTTACATGGCCCTTCCTAAGCAGAAATCCCCGCCCATCCTTATGAATAAACATAATGCATGTGTCCCACTCAAAACTTTTTAAAACCACAACAAAGCCTTTGTCTGGGAGATCAGATGTAAGCATTACATTTAACCCTCCCTGCCTCGGAATGCAAACCTCTTTCCTATAATAAATATTTGCTTATGTGGAAATTCAGCTTCTCCTCGCTAATCTTTTTTTTTTTTTTTTTTTAACTTTTTATTGTGAATTGAGTGCAGGTAAATAGACAATATCGTCTGCTTTACTTTCAACCAATCATACATTTTGTTTCATCTCAATGATTACAATCCTCTCCCTGCAACAACAGTGATCTTGCTTCCACCCTGTGGCTTCCCTTTTACATCTTATTCTTCACAAATGAACAAAGCAAAAACATTTGATGTATATTGTTGTTGTTGTTGTCGTCAGGTGCCATTGAGTCAGAACCGACTCATAGCGATCCCATGCACAGCAGAAGGAAACAGTGTCCGATCCTGGGCCAATCTCACTACCACTGCCACACTCAATGCCATCAATGATGCCAGCTGACCGATTCATCTCGTTGGGGGTCTTCCTCTTTTTCTCCATCTTACCCAGCATGACATCCTTCTCCAGCGACTGTTCTCTCTGGACAATGTGTCCAAAGTATGAGAGACGAAGCTTAGCCATCCTGGCCTCCAAGGAGCACTCTGGCTGCACTTCTTCCAAAACAGATCTATTGGTTCTTTTGGCAGTCCATGGCCACACCACAATTCAAAGGCATCAATTCTTCTACTATCTTCCTTATTCACTGTCCAGCTTTCACATCCATATAAACTATTGAAAATACCATGTCTTGGGTCAGGTGCACCTTAGTCCTCAAGCTAACATCTTTGCTCTTCAACACTTTAAAAAGTCCAGAAAGAGCTCTGGTAGTGTAGCGGTTACGAATTGGGCTGCAAACCGCAAGGTCAGTAGTTCGAAACTACCAGCTGCTCCGTGGAAGAAAGATGAGGCTTTCTGCTTCTGTAAAGATTTATAGCCTCGGAAACTCTGTTCAGGGCCGCTATGGGTCGGAACCGACTCGATGGCACTTAACAACAACACATACAAAACAGAAAATATATATTCATTTAAATGTCCAAAGGGCACATTTGCAGCTAGCCTCCTGCCCACAGGCACACAGCCTTTCTCAGTCCATGTGCCTAGAGTCCTCAGATGCTCTGTCTCTCCATGCCATCGCCTCTGCCACCATCTCTGCTGCTTCCGCTTTTCTGGGTAGGGTCTCATACTCCACTCACGCTCTTCCTTCTTAGGTCCTGGGATCCTCTGTTCCTGAAATGAAAGATTACTTACTCCCTCCCTTTAGTTACATTTCTACAATTACAGTTGTGACAATCATGATAATTCCTGCTATAATTACTCACAGTTGAATCATAAAATCCTATCACCATCATCTTCCATCCCGTTTCACCAGAACCATCTGGAAAAGAGGAAAATTATTCAGTGGGGATTCTACCTTACCCCCATCATTCTGAAACTAAACATACTCATTAAAGCTTGTAAGCACCCCATTTTAATAGCCAATGCCTAAATTGCCCATCTCTATCAACTGAGGAGGCAAGCTTGGTCCTTGATATGAAGAACCCTTCCATTTCAGCTGGAATTTTGAGCAACTGTATCCATAAGCAAAGGTCCAGTGCGTCAAATTGTAGCAATCTATGCTTGCTCACAGTATCAAACTTCTTTATAGTTAGCTCATCTAGTTCTGGTCAGCTAGTGATCCAAGCTAGGTCAAATGGGTAATATCTGCAAGTTTGGGAGTTCACGCATACCTCCCCACACTTCATACCTGCTGGCTGCTTCCCTCTCAGTTCTAGCCCCCAGTGGCTAGGTCAGTGTCCATGGACTTAGGAGTTTACACATCTCGCTAAACTTCAGACCAGCCAGGCCTTCCTCTTCTCTCTTTCCTCTCAAGGTCACTGGGTGTCAATGCATGCTGACTATTATTCATCAGTAGAAAGCAAGATCCCTCTCTTCTAGTGTGGAGGTGCAATTAGCACTCTCCGTAAGAGTGGGTTGAATAGTGTCTCCCAGATGTTGTTGTTACTAGGTGTCATGGAGTTGGTACTGACTCATAGTAACCCAGTGCACAACAGAATGAAACACTACCTAGCCCTGTGCCAACCTCACAATCATTGCTATATTTGAGCCCATTGATGCTGCCACTGTGCCAATCCATTTCATAGGGGGGTCTTCCTATTTTTTTCAGGCCCTCTACTTTCCCAATCACAATATCCTTCTCAAGTGACTGGTCCCTCCTGATAATATGTCAGAAGTATGAGAAATGTGCCGGGGTCTGGCCCCTACATAATTGTCATGAGTTTTTGGTTCACGAGGAGGGGAGATCCAGCGGCGATAGGGATAGCGAAAGAATACACAGAGAAACAGAAGAAGGGAGACAATGAGGCACCCCAAAGCCAGGGTGGATACATCACTGGTGGGCAGGCTTGGGACTACAGGCATCATG
>NW_006408558.1:21699913-21702535 GCF_000296735.1 Chrysochloris asiatica
AGATGAAAGCAATTTTCCATTAACTGCCAGTGGCCTCATTTGTTACACTCAGCCCTAGAGGGCCTCGAACCTCTGACTAGTCTTACATGGTCTGCAACAGAAATGAAGTTTAGCCATCCTGACTTCCAAGGAGCTTTCTGGCTGTACTTCCTCCAATACATATCTGTTGGTTCTTTCGGCAGTCCATGGTACTTTTAATATTCTCCTCCAACACCATAACCCAAATGCATCAATTCTTCTATGATCTTCTTTATTCACTGTCCAACATTCACATGCATTTGAGGTTATTGAAAATACCATGGCTTGGGTCAGGCGCACCTTAGTCCTCAAACTGACATCTTTGCTCCTCAACACTTTAAAAAGGTCTTGTGCACCAGATTTACCTAATGCAATCCGTCATTTGACTTCTTGACTGCTCCTTCCCTGAGTG
This sequence comes from Chrysochloris asiatica, assembly GCF_000296735.1. Lineage (NCBI taxonomy): Eukaryota > Metazoa > Chordata > Mammalia > Afrosoricida > Chrysochloridae > Chrysochloris > Chrysochloris asiatica. The sequence continues at coordinate 21,700,344 of NW_006408558.1, forward strand.
CTGATGGTTGATCCAAGCAAAATGAAGTCTTTGATAACTTCAATCTTTTCTCCATTTATATGGATGTTGTTTATTGAGCTAGTGGTGAGGATTTTTGTTTTCTTTACATTGAGATGTAATCCATACCAAAGGCTATGGTCTTTGATCTTCATCAATAAGTATTTCAAGTCTTCTTTGCTTTTAGCAACCAAGGTTGTATTATCTGCATATTGCAGGTTGTTAATGACTTTCTACGAACCTGATGTCACATTTGTCTTCATATAATCCAGCTCCTTGGGTTATTTGCTCAGCGTACAGTTTGAATAAATATGCTAAAAGAATACAACCCTGGCTCACACCTTTCCTAATTTTAAACCATGCAGTGTTCCCTTATTCTATTTAAACAACTGCCTCTTGGTCTGTCTAGGTTCCTCATGAGCAAAATTCCAGAATACTCATTCTCTTCAATGTTGTCCATAGCTTGTCATGATCCACACAATCTAAAGCCTTTGCATAGTCAATAAAGCACAGGTAAACATTTTTCTGGTATCTCTGCTTTCAGTTAAGATCCATCTGATGTCAGCAATGATATCCCTCATCCCATGTCCTCTTTTGAATTCAGCTTGAACCTCTGGAAATTCTCTGCCAATGGACAGTTGCAGCTGTTGTTGTATTATCTTTAGCAAAATTTTACTTGCATGCAAATAAATTATATTGTTGGATGACTTATGTATTCCGTTGGGTCTCTTTCTAACGGTCACAAATATGAGTGTCTTCCAGTCATTTGACCACATGGTTGTCTCCCCAAGTAGACATATCCAAAGATGAACTTGAGAATAACATACTGAGTGATGTTGTTGTTATGTGCCGTGGAGTCGGTTCCGACCCATAGCGACCTTGCACAGGGTTTCCGAGGCTGTAAATCTTTACGGGAGCAGAAAGCCTCATCTTTCTCCCACAGAACAGCTGGTAGTTTCAAACTGCTGACCTTGCGGTTCGCAGCCTGATTCGTAACCACTACGCTACCAGAGTTCCTAATGAGTGGTGTTAGTCAGACACAAAAGGACAAGGAGTGCATAACCCTATTTAAATGAAATATCTAGCATAGGAAAGTTTATTAGTGGGTGCCAGGGGCAGATGTCAAGGGGAAGTGGGGAGTCATTGCTGAAGAAGCTCTGAGATTCTATCACTGGTATTGTTAGTTGCTGGCAAGTTGATCCCAACTCATGGTGACATCATGTGCACAGAGTAGAACCGCTCCACAGGGTTGTCAATGCAGTGACCTTCAGAAAGAGATCACCAGGCCTTTCTTCTGCAGTGCCCCTGGGTGGCTTCAACAACTAACCTTATAGAGTTAACCAAGTGTTTAACTCTTTGTGTCACCAGGGACTCTGAGTTTTACAGGTGATGAGATTGTTGGAAAAATGTAGTGACAGTTGTACAACATGATGAATGTAATTAATGTCATTGAAATGTACATGTAAAAAGTGTTGAAATGTCACGTGTATATATGTATATATGGCATATACCCACACACATATATACATACAGTTGTAAAATGCCACTGAGTCAATTTAAACTCTTAGCAACCCTGTAAAAAGTTTCTGAGGAGCACTTGCTGGGTTTGAACTGCTGACCTTGTGGTTCACAGTCCAGTGCTTATCCTACAGCACCACACCAGGAGTGTATATACTGACTAGATGGTACTTAACAATATATAAGCACTGGACTGCAAGGTTGGTTTGTACTGCAAGGTCGGCTGTTTCAACTCACCAGCTGCTCCTTGGAAGCCCTATACAGAGTTGCTATGAATCAGAATTAACTCAACAGCACTGAACAGCAATAACTATATGTATATAATGCATATATGCACTGTGGGGTTAATGCACTGGACTGCAAGGTCGGTTTCAGTTGTAAGGTTGGCAGTTCAAGCTTACCAACTGCTCCTAGGAAACACTATAGAGGGTTGCTATGAGTCAGAACCAACTAGATATATTTATATATATTATATTACTCATATGCAAATTCAAACTGAAGCTGAAGAAAATGAAAACAAGTCCATGAGAACTAAAATATGACCTGGAATATATCCCACCTGAATTTAGAGATCATCTAAAGAACAGATTTGATACATTAAACACTAAAGACCGAAGACCAGAAGAGTTGTGGGATGACATCAAGAACATCATACATGAAGAAGGCAAAAAGTCATT
>NW_006408558.1:21703784-21711371 GCF_000296735.1 Chrysochloris asiatica
TTGAAGTTGTCAAGGACTTCATTCTTCTTGGATCAACTATCAACCCTCATGGAAGCAGCAGTCAAGAGATGAGAATGTTTTGCATTAGGCAAGTCTGTGGCACAAGACCTTTTTAAAGTGTTGAAGAGCAAAGATGTCAACTTGAGGACTTAAGTGCGCCTGACCCAAGCCATGTATTTTCAATAACCTCATTTGCATGCAAAAGCTGGACAGTGAATAAGGAAAACCATAGAAGAATTGATGCCTTTTAGTTATGGTGTTGGAAGAGAATATTGAAAGTGTCATGGGGCTGCTAAAAGAACCAATAGATCCATTTTGGAAAAAGTGCAGTCAGAGTGCTCCTTAGAGGCCAAGATAGCCAAACTTTGTCTCTCATACTTTGCACATATTGTCAGGAGGGACCAGTTGCTGGAGAAGGATATCATGTTTGGTAAGGTGGAGGGTCAGAGACAAAGAGGAAGACCCCCAACGAGATGGATTGGCCAAGTGGCAGCATCAATGGACTCAAGCATGGCAACAATAGTGAGGTTGGCCCAGGATTGGGCAGTGTTTCATTCTGCTATGCATAAGGTTGTTATGAGTCAGTACCAACTCGATGGCACCAAACAACAACAACAACAAATATATATATGTATGGTTGGTTGGTTATATGCCATGGAGTCGGTTCCAACTCATAGCAACCCTGTACAGGGTTTCCAAGGTTGTAAATCTTTACAGGAGCAGAAAGCCTCATCTTTCTCCCACGGAACAGCTGGTAGTTTCGAACTGCTGACCTTGAGGTTTGCAGCCTGATTCGTAACCACTACACTACCAGTATGTATATAAAATGTATAACAGCATTCCTCAAGTAGAAAAAACTGCAGAGAAAATTCAAGCCACATGTTGCAAAACTGAAGGATTCTATGAGCATAATCCAAACGCCTACAAGGAAGCCCATCTAACACCACTATTATTCAAATTTAAACACCAACCACTAAAGCCAGTGATGATAAAATTGAATTCTACCAACTTCTTCAGTCTGAAATTGATCAAACATACAGTTAAGATGCATTGATAACTACTGGTGATTGGAATGCAAAGATTAGAAACAAAGAGAAAGATCAGTAGAGGGAAAATACGGCATTGGCGATAGAAACGATGCCGGAGATGGTATTATAGTATTTTGCAAGATGAATGACTTATTCATTGCAAATACTTTTTTAAACAACGTAAAAGATGACTATCCGCATGAGCCTGACCAGAAGGCATTCACAGAAATCAAACTGAGTACATCTGCAAAAGGGACTTTGGAAAATCTCCACACCATCAGCTAAAACAAGGCCAGTGGCAGACTGTGGATCAGTTGTGTTAAACCACCATGTTTGTGGTACTTTATTGTGCAGCCAGAGGAAATTAATGCACTTCCAAGCTCCTTCCTTCCTTCCTAAGCTTAAGCTCTAAGACTTCATTAATGACCTAGTAGAGTCCAGAGCCCCCTATGGTACCAGATGTAGAAGCCAGCTACCAAGATGGCCCCAGTGATCCCTGCCTCCTGGTGCTCATACTTTTTCTCACTGAATATGGCTGGTCTGTGTGACAATATATATAAAGGAACATATTTAAGGATGTACATTTAGAAGAAAGAGAAATCACATAAATAATGACTGCTGTTAGAAGCAGAAATAATGCGGGAGAGTACATGATAGAATTTTGCAGACCAAAGATTTGCTCATTGCAAATATCTTTTTAAAACAGCATAAAAGACAATTGTACACATGGACATCACCAGATGGAATACTTAGAAATAAATTGACTACATCTGTGGAAAGAGATGATGGAAAAGGTCCATATCACCAGTCAAAACAAGGCCAGGGACAGACTGTGGAATAGACCATCAATTGCTCATATGCAAATTCAGGCTGAAGCTGAAGAAAATTAAAACAAGAGCCAAAATATGACCTTGAACATATCCCACCTGAATTTAGAGATCATCTGAAGAACAGATTTGATGCATTAGACACTAAAGACTGAAGACCAGAAGAGTTGTGGGATGACATCAAGAACATCATACAGGAAAAAAGCAAAAAAAGTCTTTGAGAAGACAAGACAGAAAAAACCAAACGGGATATCAGATGAGACTCTGAAACTTGCTCTCTAGTATACAAATGCTGAAGGAAATAGAAGAAATGAGGAAGTAAATAAGTTGAACAGAAATATATAAAGAGCAGCACAAGAAGACAAAGTCAATTATTATGATGAATTATGCAAAGACCAGGAGTTAGAAAACCAAAAGGGAAGAGCAGTCTCAGTATTTCTCAAGCTAAAAGAACTGAAGAAAAAATTTCAAGCTTTAACTTGCAAAATTGAAGAATTCTATGGAAAAAATATTGAATGATGCAGAAAGTATCAAAAGAAGATGTAAGGAATATACAAAATCACTGTACCAAAAAGAAAAGGTTGATATTCAACCATTTGAAGAGGTAGCATATGATCCAAGAGTCAGTGGTACTGAAGTCAATGGTGCAACGCGCCATGAAGGCATTGGCAAAGAATAAGACTCCGGGAATTGATGGACTACAAATTGAAATCTTCCAACTGATTGGAAGAGATTTATATTTGTACCCATTCCAAAGACAGGTGACCCAATAGAATGCAGAAATCTTCAGCCAACAAGATTAATAACACATATAAGTGATTTTTAAATGGCTGCAACCAGTACATTGATGGGGAACTGCCAGAGTTTCAGACTGGATTCAGACAAGAACATGGAATGAGATATATCATTGCTGTTATCATATGAATCTTGGCAGAAAGCAGAGAATGCCAGAAAATGTTTACCTGTGCTTTTTGATAATGAAAAGGTTTTCGATTGTGTGGGTCATGGCAAGCTATGGATAATATTGTAAAGAATGAATACTCCAGAACACTTAATTATGCTCATGAGGAACCTGCACATGGACCTAGAGGCAGTTGTTCAAACAGAACAAGGGAACACTGAAAGATCTAAATCAGGAAAGATATACGCTAGGGTTGTATTCCTTTACCATCTTTATGCTGAGCAAATAATCCCAAGGATCTGGATTATATGAAGAAGAACACGGCATCAGGATTGAAGGAAGCTTCACTAACAAACTGTGATAGGCAGATGATACAACCTTGCTTGCTTAAAGTAAAGAACCATTAAAATACTTATTGACGAAGATCAAAAACCACAGCCTTCAGTGTGGATTGCACCTCAGTGTAAAGAAAACAAAAATCCTCACCACTCGACCAAGAAATAATACAGAGAAAAGACTGAGGTTGTCAAAGACTTCATTTTGCTTGGATCCACTATCAACACTCATGGAAGGAGAAGCCAAGAAATCAAATGACATATTGTATTAGGTAAATCTGCTGCACAAGGCCTCTTTAAAGTGTTAAAAAATAAAGATGTCGGTTTGAGGGCTAGGGTGCACCTAACCCAAACCATGGTATTTTCAATAGCCTCATGTTCTTTTGAAAGTTGGACGATAAATAAGAAAGATCATAGAAGACTTGATGCAGTTGAGTGATGGTATTGGAGAAGAATATTAAAATGAACTGCCAGATGAACAAACGAGCCGGTGTTGGAAGAAGTACAGCCAGAATACTCCTTAGTGGATAGATGGTGAGACTTCATCTCTCAGACTTGGACATATTATCAGGAGGGACCAGTCCTTGGAGATGGACATCATGCTTGGTAAAGTGAGGTTCAGCGAAAATGAGGCAGACCCCCAACCAGATGGATTGGCACCGTGACATTAACAATGGGTTTAAATGTAACAATGATTGTAGGGATGGCACAGGACGAGGCAGTGTTTCGTTCTGTTGTGCCTAGGGTTGCTATGAGGTGGAGCTGAGTGAACGGCACCTAACATCAACAAAAATGGACAAAATATTGAATGTTGTAGGAAACATCAAAAGAAGATGGAAGGAATACGCAGAGTACTGGACCGAAAAGACTTAGTGGACAATCATTCATGTCAGGATGTAGCATATGATTAAGAACCACTGGCACTGAAGAAATCCAAGCTGCACTGGAGGCATTAGTGAAAAACAAGACTCCAAGAATTGATGTAGTACAAATTGAAATGTTTCAGCAAGTTGATGCAACATTGGAAGCACTCAACAGTCTATGCCAAGAAATTTGGAAGACAATTACCTGGCCAGACGTTTTCAAGAGACTCATATTTATGTCCATTCCAGAGAAAAGCGACACTATAGAATGCAGAAATTATCCAACAATATCGTTAATACCAAGGAGCTCTGGTAGCGTAGTGGTTACAAATCGGACTGCGAACCTTAAGGTCAGCGGTTCGAAACTATCAGCCTCTCTGCGGGAGAAAGATGAAGCTTTTTACTCCCGTAAAGATTTACACCCTCGGAAACCCTGTACAGGGTCGCTATGGGTCGGAACTGACTCGACGGCACTTAACAACACAACAACATCGTTAATACCACTCTTAAGTAACTTTTTTTTTTTTTTTTTAACTGTTATGGGGTTTATTAGGGAAGTGAACAGGGTACAATTCTGGATCAAATCAACTCAGGACTCAGCAGTTCTTTAGTCACGAATGCCTCTTGTCTGCCAGATGGTCTCTTGGCTTCTGACCTGTTTGGACAAGTTTTACAAAGTTCTTTTATCCAGTCTGTGAATGCCCAAAGGGCACATTCTTCAAGCCAGTCTCTTGCCTTCAGGTACTCAGCTTTACTCAGTCCATGGGTCCAGAGCCTGGAGCTGCTCTGTCTCTCCTTGCCTCCACCCAGCCATCACCTCAGCAGCTGCTGTTGTTCTAGGTATGATCTCACACGTCACTTATGTTCTTCCATCTGAATGGTCCTGAAATCTGTCTCTGCTTTTGAAATGTCTCCTTTTAAGCCTAGCTGGAGGGCAAAATGAACCAATCCCAATTTTATAGTCCTGTATACCTTACTTGTATGGCCTCACGCACAATCACTTGGTGGAGATCAAGAAGACTTTGGATTGAAAAGCCAAATCAAGTAAATTCAAGGCACCACAGTTATTGACTACTATTGTTGAATATCCTTGGTGGAATAATGATATCCTTTTCATCCCTTTTAAGTCTCTTTTATGCTTTTTTTTTTTTTTTCTGAACAGCTGAAAGATAATATTTTTTGTTTTTAATTGTGAACTGAGTGATAGTTTGCATGGAAGAACATCGGCTTTATACCTTCGTTTCATTGCAATGATTACAATCTCCTCCATGCATCAACATTCAACAGTATTTGCTTCCATTCCCTCTGATTTTTGTTGTTGTTGTTGTTTTTAAGAAGGATATTGAGGGTATATACAAAAACACTTAGGAATATATAATAATTTAAACAAACAAAGGGCACATTCTGCTAGCCTGCCTCCTGGCCGCCATCACTCAGTCCCTCTCTTTCCATAAGCCCAGAGTCCTCAGCTGCTCCCTCTCTCCATGTTCTCATCTCTGCCTCCATCTCTGGTGTCGCTGTTTCTGTGGATAGTATCCCATATTCTGCTTGTGCTCTTCTCCCTTGATGGTCCTAGGGTCCTCTGTTTCTAGACTGTAAGGTTAACTACTCCCCCATTTTTGTTACAAAACTTCTACCTAGTCATGATAACAATTATTCACTATTGAACCACAAGAATCCTATCCCCATCTCCTTTCACCAGACCCATGTAGGCAAGATGAAAACTATTCAGTGGGGACTCTTTCTCCCCCCAACCTCCATACTCTTAAACTAAACTTCCTCTTGAAATCTTGTAAGCCAGTCATTGTGCCTTTATCACCCCCGCATTAAGTAGCCAGTGTCTAAGTTTCCTGTCCCTATCTACCCCATATACAGAGGGGATAGCGTTGATACTTAATGTGAAGGCTCCTTTCCGCTCACTTGGTACCTTGAGCTACTACATCCATAAGTATAGTCAAGTTAATTAAACTGTAACAATTTACACTCATGTCCTTTATCAAAAAAAATTTTTTTTCTTTCTCTAGTTGAGTTTTGATTTATCAAGCCATCGAGGCTAGGTCAAATGGGTACTATCTGCAAGTTTGGGCGTTCTTGTGTGTCTCCCCTCACTTCATATCAGCTGGATACTTCACTCTCAGCTCTAGCCCTCTGTGGCTATGTCCTTGTCCATGAGCTCAGAAGTCCCCAGGTCTCACCGCACTTCAGACCAACCAGCCCTTCCTCTTCACTCTCTCATCTCCAAGTCAATGGGAGTCTGGTACGTGGTTGAACTCAGCCCATTTCTTCATTGCTGCCTTTCCCCCTCTCAAGTAACATATTGCGGAAGATAATCCAAAAACTGTTCCAGTGACACAATGACAGGGAGCTGCCAGAAATTCAAGCCTGATTCAAAAGAGGAAGTGGAACTAGGGATACCATTGCTGATGTCAGACTGATTTTAGCTAAAAGCAGATAATACCAGAAAGATGTTTACTTGTGCTTCAGACTGTGTGGATCATAAAAAAAACTATGGATGACATTGCAAAGAATGGGAATTCCAAAACTCTTAATTGTGCTCATGAGGAACCTGTACATAGACCAAGAGGCAGTCATCCGAATAGAACAAGGGGATACTGAATGGTTTCAAAACAGGAAAGGTGTGCGTCAGGGCTGTGTCTTTTCACTATACTTATTCAATTTGCATGCTGAGCAAAGAATTCTAGAAATTTTATTCTATGAAGAAGAACATGGCATTAGGATTGGCAGAAGACTCATTAAAACCCTGAGATAGGAAGGTGACACAACCTTGTTGTTGAAAATGAAGACGAACTGAAGCACTTTCTGGTAAAGATCAAAGAATACAGTCCTTAGTATTGGGTACAAATCAATGTAAAGAAAACAAAAATCCTCACAACTTGACCAATAAACAACACCCTGATAAATGAAGAAAACATGACATTTGTCAAAGCTTCCATTTTGCTTGGATCCACAATCAGTGCTCATGAAAGCAGCAACCAAGAAATCAAAAGAGGCCAGTTGACATAACGTAGTCAACAAAGACAATAGTCTATACCCTACATTGATGAGTAGCGTGTGGGATCTTAAAAGCTCATGAACGGCTGTCTAAAGGTGCAGTTATTGGTCTTTCCATGTGCAGAAGACATAAGAGTGATGAGGACTGAAGAGGCTAAGAATCAATTAGTCCAATGGACTCATGAAAAATGTGGCCATCAGTCACCATGACTCTGAGTCCAGAAGAACTAGATGGTGTCTGACTACTACTACCAAATGCTCGTAAATGAATCACATTATAAGGTCCCAGACCGAGCAGCAGAAACTGTGGAACAAAATTGAAAAATTTTTTTTTTTAAAGAAAAAGACCTGGGTTATTGGTCATAAAAAGATTGGAGGGATCTGAGACTATAGCCCTTGACCACCCTTCAAATCTGGAAAGGAACTCACTCTCACAGCCCAGTTTTCAGCCAAGTTATATTCATAGAGTTTTCAGTGACTAGCGATTCGGAAGTAGTTTGTCACTCTTTCTTTCTAGTCTGTCTTTGTTTGGAAGCTCATCTGAAACCTGTCCACCATGGGTGACCCTGCTGGTTATTTAAAATACCGGTGGCATAGAGCTCAGAATCACAGCAATTCAAA
>NW_006408558.1:21712881-21714614 GCF_000296735.1 Chrysochloris asiatica
CAGAGAAAAAGAGGAAGACCCCCAACGAGATGGACCAACCAGATGGCATCATTGATGGCATCAAGTGTGGCAGCGGTAGTGAGGTTGGCCCAGGATCGGACATTGTTTCGTTCTCCTGTGCATGGGGTCACTCTGAGTCGGTTCCGACTCGATGGCACCTGACAACAACAACAATACAGTTATATAGGAGAAACAACAGCACTCGTGGGTATGCTAAACAGGGAACGGTAAATCATTCAAAATCAAAGGGCAACATTTTCCTAAAGACAAAGTTGAGTAAGGATGGGAAGATGGGTGGAAAAGAAATAGAAACTGCAGGGAGGAAGTAGGATGTTGCTTCAGGGAGGGATTGCAATAGTTGAGATGAAAAAAAAAGTGTATGATCTGAACAAAGAAATCAAAAGATGTATTGTGTTGGGCAAATCTAATGCAAAAGACCTCTTTAAAGAGTTCAACAGCAAAGACGTCACATTGAGGACCTCACCCAATCCATGGTATTTTCAATAGTCTCAGATGCACATGAAAGTTGGACAATGATGTATTTGATGAAGAATACAGCAAGTATAATGGATTGAAAGAAGAATGAACAAATCTATCATGGAAGAAGTACAGCCAGAATGTTCCTCTAGAAGCAAGAAGGACTAGACTTCATCTCTTTCTTTGGACTTGTTCTGTTTGAGCAACTGCCTTTTGGTTTATGTAAAGGTTCCTCATGAGCCCAATTAAGTGTTCTGGAATACTCATACTTCGCAATGTTTTCCATAGCTTATCATGATCCACACAATAGAAAGCCTTTTGCGTAGTCAACAAAGCACAAGTAAACATTTTTCTGGTATTCTCTGCTTTCAGGCAAGATCCATCTGACGTCAGAATTGATAGCCCTCATTCCACGTCCTCTTCTGAATCCAGCTGGAACCTCTGGAAGTTCTCTGTCAATGTATGGTTGCAGCTGTTTCTGTATTACCTTTAGTAAAACTTTACTCGCATGGGATATCAATGATATCGTCTAATGATTTCTGCATTCCGTTGGGTCACCTCTTTCAAATGGGCACAAATACGGATCTCTTCCAGTCAGTTGGCCAGGTAGCTGTCTTCCAAATTTCTTGGCATAGATGAGTTAGTGCCTCTATGCTGCCTCACTTTGTTGAAAGATTTCAATTTGTGTTCCATCAATTCCCAGTACCTTGTTCTTTGCCAATTCCTTCAATGCACCTTGGACTTCTTCTTTCATGATCCTTGGCTCTTGATCATATGCTACCTCTTGAAATGGTTGAACACTGACCAGTTCTTTTTTGGTACAGTGACTCTGTGTATTCCTTCCATCTTCTTTTGATGCTTTCGGCATCATTCAGTAATTTGCCCAGAGGATTCTTCAAAACCACAAGTTGAGGCTTGAATTTTTTCTTCAGTTCCCTCTGCTTGAGAAATGCTGAGTGTGTTCTTCCCTTTTGATTTTCTAACTCCAGGTCTTCTCACATTTCATTATAATATTTGACTTTGTCTTCTCAAGCTGTCCTTTGAAATATTCTGTTCAGCTCTTGTACCTCCTCACTTCTTCCACTTACTTTAGCATATCTATGCTAAAGAGTATAAGATATCAGCCGTATGCTCAAAGAGCACAGCCTTCGGTATGGGTTACACCTCAATGTAAAGAAAACAAAAATCCTCACCACTGGACCAATAAACAGCATTTTTATCAACAGAGAAAAGATTGAAGTTGTCAAGGACTTCAT
>NW_006408558.1:21715134-21715800 GCF_000296735.1 Chrysochloris asiatica
CAACATGCTGGAGAGCAAGTTTCATAGTCTCTTCTGATATTCATTTTGGTCTTTACCGTCTTTCTTGTCTTCTTAATGACATTTTGCTTTCTTTCTGTATGATGTTCTTGATGTCATCCCACAATTCTTCTGGTTTTCGGTCTTTAGTGTCTAAAGCATCAAATCTGTTTATCAGATGATCTCTAAATTCAGGTAGGGTATGTTCAAGGTCATATTTTGTCTCTTGTGGACTTGTTTTAATTTTCTTCAGTTTCAGCCTGAATTTGCATATGAACAATTGATGATCTATTCCACAGTCTGCCCCTTGACTTGTTTTGATTGATGATATAGAGCCTTTCCACCGTCTCTTTCCACAGATGTAGTAAATTCGATTTCTGTGTATTCCATCCAGTGAGGTCCATGTATATAGTCGTCTTCTATGTTGTTTAAAAAAGATATTCACAATGAAGAAGTCATTGATGTTGCAAAATTCTATCATGCAATCTCCAGCATCATTTCTATCACCAAGGACATATTTTCCAACTATTGATCCTTCCTCTTTGTTTCCCGCTTTTGCATTCCAATCACCAGCAATTATCAATCAGTACATCTTGATCACATTTTTGATCAATTTCAGACTGAAGAAGCTGACAGAATTCTTCGATTTCATTATCACAGGCTTTAGTG
>NW_006408558.1:21716740-21737412 GCF_000296735.1 Chrysochloris asiatica
TTTCCAAGAAGCAGCTGGTAAGTTTGAATTGCCAACCTTGTGGTTCAAACGACCTTGTGGTGCTTATCCTACAGTGCCACACCAGGACTCCAGTGACCGATATCCTTATCAAATAAAGTAGAGTGAGATTTGAAACCAACACACAGAGAAGAAGGCCATGTGAAAACAGAGGCAGAGATTGAAGTGATCTATCTACAAGCCAAGGAACATGAAGAATTGCTGGAACCACCAAAAGCTAGGAGAGAGGCATGGGGCAGGTTATTTCTCAGTGCCTTCAAGAGGAACCAACCCTGTTGACACCTTAACTTGGGGTTTCTGGCATTCTGAAACTTTGAGACAATAAATTCTCCTTGTGTTGAACCACCTTGTGTGTGGTATTTTATTGTGCAGCCAGAGGAAAATAATGTGATTCCAAGGTCCCTCTTTCCCAAGCTCAGCCTATAATGAGTCATTCCTTAATGACCTAGTCCCCAGAGCTCTCTACAGTACCAGATGTAGGAGCCAGCCACCAAGATGGCCCCAGTGATCCCTGCCTCTGGGTGTTCTTACCCTTCCTCACTGAGTGTGGCATTCTACATGGCAAAATATAGAGAAGAACATATTTAAAGATGTATATTTATTTTTGTTGTTGTCATTGAGTCAGTTCTGACCCATAGCGACCCTGTATAGTGTTTCCAAGGAACAGCTAGTGAGCTTGAACCACCAACTTTGCAGTTCAAACAGCTTTGCAGTCTGGTCTATTAACCCACAGCACCACACCAGAAGATAGATAAATCACATAAATAATGACTACTATTAGAGGCAGAAACAATGCTGGAGATTGTGTGATAGAATTTTGCAGATCAATGATCTCTTCATTGCAAATATCTTTTTAAAACAACATAAAAGATGACTATGCACATGGATCTCATCAGATGACGTACACAGAAATAAAATTGAAAATATCTGTGGGAATAGACTGTGGGAAAACTCCATATCATCAGATAAAACAAGGCCAAGGGCAGACTGCGGAACAGACCACCAATTGCTCATACGCAAGGCCAGGCTAAAGCTGAAGAAAATTAAAACACGTCCATGAGAGCCAAATTTTGACCTTTAACATATCTCACCAGAATTTAGAGATCATCTGAAGAACAGATTTGGTGCATTAGACACTAATGACCGAAGACCAGAAGAGTTGTGGGGTGACATCAAAACACATACGGGAGAAGCCACAGCATCAAAAGACAGAACATGAGTGTACAAGTTCTCAAGTATTATTCAAAGAAAAACTCTCCTGGAGATTTGCAAGGGCCTACCAACAACCCTACGTCAAATGAGTGAAATCATTTCAGAGTACCTTGTAATTATTATTTGTCTTAACTATCTCAGACTTGAAGAACAAAATTATGTGCTTGAAGTTCATTTTTTAAATTACTGATTTTAGATATAAATGTTTGTGTTAACATCCAATTGGAATATAAGTTTTATTTAATAAAGTTTGCTTGTTTTATCAAAAAAAAAACCACAGAAAGAAAACAAAAGGTCATTGAGAAGACAAGAAAAAAGGAAAAGACCAAAATGCATGTCAGAAGAAACTTCAAAACTTGCTCTCGAGCATGGAGATGTTAGAACAAAAGGTAGAATTAAGGAAGTAAAAGAGCTGAACAGAACATTTCAAAGGACATCATGAGAAGACAAAGTAAATTATTATAATGAAATGTACAAAGACCCTGAGTTAGACAACCAAAAGGGAAGAACACGCTCAGTAGTTCTCAGGCTGAAAGAAACGAAGAAAAACTTCAAGTCTTCACTTGCAGTATTGAAGGATTCTGTGAAAAAATATTGAATGATATTCTCTGCATGAAAAGAAGTTGAAAGGATTACTTACACAGAGCCATTGTACCTAAAAAAAAAAGTTGAATTTCAATCCTTTCAAGAGATAGCATATAATCAAGAGCCAATGGTACTGAAGGAAGAAGTCCACGGTACACTAAAGGCGTTGGCAAAGAGCAAGCTCTGAGAGTTGATGGAATGCAAATGGAAAATTTTCAAATAACTGATACAGCACTGGAGGCACTCACTCTTCGATGTAAAGAAATTTGAAAAACAGCTACCTGGCCAACTGACTGGAAGAGATCCATATTTGTGCCCGGTCCATAGATAGGAGAACCAGTGGTGGGATGTGGAAATCATGAGACAATATCATTAATGCTGTATGCAAGTAAAATTGTGCTAAAGAATTTTTAAATGGCTGTTACAAGCACATTGACAGAGAACTGCAAGAGGGTCAAGCTGGATTCAGATGAGAACGTGGAACGAGGTAATCATTGCTGACATCAGCTGGATCTTGACTGAAAGGAAAGAATATCAGAAAGATGTTTACTTGTGCTTTATTGACTATGCAAAGTCAGTTCAACTGAGTGGATCATGATAAACTATCAACAATGCAAACAATGGCTATTCCAGAACACTTCATTGTGCTCATGAGGAGCCTCTACATAGACTAAGAGACAGTCGTTCAAACAGAACAAGGCGGACACTGAATGGTTTAAAATCAGGAAAGGTTTGTGCCAGGGTTGTATTCTTTCACCATACTTATTCAATCTGAGAAATTGGATGATATGAAGAAAACATGGCATCAGGATTGGAAGAAAGCTCATTAACAACCTGCGATATGCAGATGATACAACCTTGCTTTCTGAAAGGGAAGAAAAGTTAAAATACTCAGCCTTCAGTGTGGGTTGCACTGCATTGTAAAGAAAACAAAAATCCTCATCACTGTATCAATATATAACATCATGATAAATGGAGAAAAGATTGAAGTTGTCAAAGACTTCATTTTGCTTGGATCCACTATCAACATTCCTAGAAGGAACAGTCAAGAAATCAAATAACATGTTGCATTAGTCTTGGCTGAAAACTGGGCCATGATGTTGATTCCTTTCCAGACCCGCAGGGTGGTTGAGGGCCATAGTCACAAGGTTCCTTCAGTCTCTTTCTGATCAGTAAGCCCGGTCTTTATATAATTTTGAGTTTTGTCCCACACATTTTCTTCTGCTCTGGGGGAACCTTCTAATGTGATCCCTTTCACAGCTGTTGGTAGTGCTGGCCAGGTAGCATCTAGTTCTTCTGATCTCACAATCATGGAGACTGATGTGTTTTTTTTCTTAAATGTTTTATTGTGAATTATGTGATAGTTTACATGGGAGAACATTAGTTTTACATTCATTCTATCGTATATCGTCTCATTGCCATGGTTCAATCCCCTCCATGCATCATCAACCAACCAAAGGGTATACCCTGAAATCCTTCCCCCTTACCCCCAGGTCTTCAGCACACAGCCCCTCTCCCTCTCTGGGTCTAAAGTCCCCAGCTGCTCCATCTCTTCACATCATCATCTCTGCCTCCATTTCAGGCATCACTGTTTCTCTGGGTAGGGTCCCGCTCTCTGCTCTTCTCCCTTGATGGTCTTAGGGACCTCCGCTCCTAGACTGAAAAGTTAATCACTCCCATGGAGACTGATGTTTTACTGAATTTTTTAAAACCTTTTTTCCTGTGTATCTCACACGGTTTTGTGAACGTGCTTATACTCAAGATTAGGGGGATAAGGAAGGATCCCCTCTTTTCCTGATGGGTCTGGGGATGAGAAGGTGAGAAAAGATGATGATAGGATTATATGATTCAGTGTGAGTACTGGCGCATAGATGGGGTGCAGTGAATTACACAATACGAATCTTCTAGTTATAGTCTTTGTAACTTCTTGATTGAGTGGGACTATGCAAATGAGATGCTTGTGGCTCACCAGGGGCATTGGATAGTTTGTAAATCATGTAAATAAGGTGTATGACATCCTTATGGAGGTGTTGTTGTTGTTGCTGTTGTTAAGTGCCTTCGAGTTGGTACCGACTCATAATGACCCTATGCACAACAGAATAAAACACTGCCTGGTCCGGGGCCAACCTCACAATTGTTGCCATGCATGAGCCCATTGATGCTGCCACTGTGCTAATCCATCTCACTGGGGGTCTTCCTCTTTTTCTCTGACCCTCCACCTTACCAAACATGATATCCTTCTCCAACGACTGGTCCCTCCTGACAATATGTCTGAAGCATGAGAGATGAAGTTTGGCCATCCTGGCCTCCAGGGAGCACTCTGGCTGAACATCTTCCAACACAGATCTGTTGGTTCTTTTGGCAGCCCATGGTACTTTCAGTATTCTCCTCCCATAACTCAAAAGCATCAATTCTTCTACAGAATGGAGGTGAGGCTATGAAAATAAAATATATGGAATCTTAATGAAGGGAGATGTCAGTCTGCCATTCCTCTAGGCTTAAAATGAGCCATCTCAGAGGTGGACAGCGAGAACCTCATGACCACCATGAAGAGATGAGAGTGGATCATGTATTTTAGACTCAGGATCCCTGTGCTGAGAACCTTCCTGACCCAGGAGACAGAGAAAGAGCTATGACATCAGAGACAGCAAGACACAGTGGCAGCGAAACCACAGCAACAGAGGCAGCAGAGCCAGGAGACAGGCAGGAGTTCCACAGGATAAGCCAGGTGGTTTTCTGAGCCCCCAGAGCATGAAAGCTATGCTTCTTCCAGTGGAGGACTTGCTGGCATAGCAGGGAGCATCCAGATCCTTGGTGGAGCTTGGCTCACAACCCGCCCCACGGAGCTATTGCTAAGCAGAAGATTCTTGACAGAGGGTGCCTCTGGAAGGTTATCAGCAGAGCTAAAAGGACTTTGTAACACTTGCCAGAGTAGAGCAGAGGTGGGGCTGCCAGAGTAGGGTCAGAGAGGGGTTTACCTGCCAGGATGGCTACAAAATAGCTGTCCTGACTGAAAAGTGTATCCGGAACCATTCCAGATGCTGAATTGTAACCTGGCAATGTTTCATTCTGCTGTGCATAAGGTCGTTATGGGTCGGTACCGACTCAATGACACTTAACAACAACAACAACTTTCCTAATAAGTGAGTTCTGTGTTGCCACTGCAAAAATTTAGCAAATCCAACAGAGAGGTTGAGCAGCACCTTGGAGAGACAGACTTAATAAAAAATTGTGAAGGGTGGAGGTATGTTGACCTTGGGCTGATGTTGATCTTGATTTCTCCTTTCTCCCTTGAAGTTAGAGGACTTCGGATTCCACTGTGCCATTTTTATAAGGTCGAAGCCCCAGTCAACAACTATTATTATTATCATTATTAATTTTGGTTTTGTTGTCGAGAATACACACAGCAGAAAATACACCAATTCAATAATTTCTGTATCTACAATTCATTAACTGATAAGTCTCCATGTTGTGTAAACAGTCTTAGCCTCCTTTTTGTGGTGCTCCCCTCCATTTGCATGAATTCACTACTATTTTAATCTCTCGAGTCACTGTTGTCAATTTAAACTATAGAAAAAGTTGTTTAAAATAGCACAACCCAGACAACATCATGATTGCATCGTCGTAGTAGATCCTGGATCAGAACCACCTAGTTAAGTCACTCCTGACTTTGGCTCCACAGAAATGATCTTATCTAGTTCTGCTATAACAGAAATCTAAGTTGATGTCTTTAACACTTGAAATTTATTCTCTCACAGTTTAGAATTCGGAATACTAACTCTGGTGTAAGGTCCTTATGTATTTCAGTATTCCTTGGAAATCTCCGTGTGTCTTAGCACCACTCTTTCTCTTGATCTAGGAGCTTCACAGCGCAGGAACCACAGGTCCAAATGACGTACTCCATTCAACACTCTTCTATCTTGGTGGTTGTAGGTACCTCTGAGCTCTGCTCACTTCTGTCTCCTTTTAGCTCGCAAAAGAGATTGATTCAAGATACAACCTAATCGAGTACATTGCATCTTGCCTTGTTAACATGGTAGAAATGAGGATTCACATCATACGGGATAATTACATCAGATTAAAGCTGATCACATTAGATAATCTCATGGGAGTGATTGCATCATATTAGATCTCATAATATTAGATAACTACATCTTCACTGCTAAAACACTGAGTATCTTGACAAAGTCAAGTTGACAGAAAACCTTAGCAATCATAGCAACCATGAAAGATAATATGTGTTGAATGCTGTTTTCAGAGCCTATGGGTGACATAAACAATTATGTGCACAGCAGTAAACTGAAATGCTGGTGAGTCAAATCCACCCAGATGCTCCTCAAAAGAAAGTCCTGGTGATTTACTTCTAAAAGATCAGCCATAGAAACCCGTAGGAAGTAAGTTCTAATGTGACACATATGGACTTGCTGTGTGTTGGAACTGACTTGAGGGCAACTGGTTTATTTTTATTTTGGACTATTGTTTCAAGCCACTCAGTTCTGGGATCATTTGGTATGCATAAGAGATAAATAATACACACAATTTGATGAACTTGACACACACCTATGGAAGCAATAGCTCAAAAGAGTGAAAAAATCTTTACAGCAAGGATCATTTCCACCTTCTCCACACACGGTTGAGGATAGGGATAGACAACTTGGACATTGGCTACCCAGAATGGGGGGATGGGGAGCGCTGTACAGAGGCAAGAAGTGGCTGGCTTACAAGCTTTCAAGAGGGAACTTAGATCCAGAGGGCATGGAGCAATGTAGAATCTCCACTGAGTAATATCCATTTTGCCTAGTCAGGGCTGATGAAAGGAGATGTGGATAGGTCTCTTGTGATACAATAGCGAATATTTGTTATCAGGACTGATTGTAAGGGCTGGAAATGTAAAGGTAGATGTTTTGGGGAAAAGGGAGGGGAGTGATTAATCTTGCAGTCTAGGTGCGGAGTCCCTGAGACCATCAAAGGAGAAGAGCAGAGAACGGAACCCTACCCAGAGAAGCAGTGATGCCAGGAATGGAGGCAGAGATGATGATGTGGGGAGATGGAGTGGCTGGAGACTTTGGACCTGGAAAGAGAGAGGGGCGGTATGCGTACGACGGGGGCAGGCTTGTGCAGTATACCCTTTGGTTGATGGATGATGCATGGAAGGGATTGTAACCATGCCAAGGAAATGATATACAATGGGATCAATGTGAAGCTGATGTCCTCCCATGTAAACTATCACATAATTCACAATAAAGCATTAAAAAAAAAAAAAGATAAATAATACAAAGTTCCTGTGAAAGTTTCCTGCTGGTTTATTAAGAAGCCCGAGTGGTGCTGGGGTTAGGGTTCAGCTGCTAACTGAAAGATTGTTGGCTCTAACCCACCAGCTTCAAGATTTAGCAGTCTGCTTCGGGAGCAGGTTTATTCTGCTCTATTGGGTCACTACGATTTGAAGGCAACAGAATTTTGGATTGACTGTTTCAACTGCAACAACTTCAGTTCCCGCCCTTGCCCCTGGAAGCCAAAAGGAGGCAATAACTGGTTAGTGGATTTAACAATGGCAGCTGGCTTCACTTTGGAAGATGGGCTGAGGGGTGGAGGTGCTAGGCAGTCATCTAGTCTGTCCTTCCATGGCAGTTGGCAAAGTCAAAGTCCAGAGAAGGACAATCATTTCCCAAGGGCAGCAATGAGATGGACTGACTCGGAGGCCTACTGTCCCTTCAGGTCCTTGTCCAGGGAATTCATGCATCTTGAGCTGGGCACGGGGGCTATTGGTCAAGAGTCAGTTCAGTTCTACTTTCCCCTACCACCTCACTTTGTGTCCCTAGCAGATATTACTAAACCTTATGGCATCCTTTTTTGCTGAAGCAAGATACAGACTCTCATTCTCTAGGCCATCTGCTAACCAATGTCTGCTGGTGAAGACTGCGCAGAGGAGAGAGAGAAGACCCGTGGGCTAGAAATTCATATGGAAATCAATGGCTGAATGCATCTAATCTGCAGGTCATTTGAAATCCACCAGCTTGTCTGTCATCTCTGGGTTATCGATAACTACAGATTCACCATGGCGCCCAAGCTTGCTTTCTTCCAGGTGTTGAAGCTCTTGCTGCTTGTTGACATCTTAGGAAAGGTGGGCACCTGGGGATCATGACTTCACAGTCTAGATCTGTCTGGAACAAGAACCTTGCCCTCTTTTCTGTCTGTAGTTCAGAATGTTCTGATGTAGGCAGGATCTTGTGTCAGGGGATGGGGTGGGCAGATGTATGGAGCTGGTGTTTTCATGAGGGGAACACTTGTTTGTCTACCCAGAAGCCATGCATCCTTCTTTCTTGCTATCAAAACCCCAACTCAACTCAGGTGAGGGCTGGAGATCCCTGAATGTCATAGAATGTGTGCACAACCCAGTCCCAGCATAGAAATCCCATCCCTTTTTGCAAAGGATTTATCTAAGGGGTTTCTGGGAAATATTTTCCTCCCTGATTAAAAAAAAAAAAAAAAGACGTCATCTTAACTTCCTAGAGCTGTTGTAACAAAGTGCCACAAAGTCAATGGCTTTAAGAACAGAATTGATTGGTTCACAGTTCCGGAGGCTGGGAATCAGATCAAGGTGTCCACATTGTTGATTCTGTGGAAAATTTTGAAGGGGAATCCAATCCAGTCCTCTCTACTGGTTTCTGGTAGCTTCAGGCATCCCTTGACCTGCAGCTAGTGCCACATGGTGACCCTGCTCTATGTCCCTAGATTTACATGGCATCTATTTTATAGGATATCAGTCATACAGGATTTGAACCTACATGTCTTCATCTCTTAGTGCTGTTATACCTCATGTGGGTAGATTCAATGAACAGGAATTTATTGTCTCACAGTTTAGACTGGAATGCTGAATCCACAACCTCGGTTCTAGGCTCTAGGGAAACTGTCTCCATCAGCTTTGGGGAAAATCCTTATTTCAGCTTCTCTTTGCCTTTCCTTGGAGATTTCCTTATAGTATCTATTTTCCCTTGTAGTATCATGCTTCCTTGCTTCTGTGCCTAATCTGCTCCTTTTATGTCTCAAAAACGATTACTTAAAACACTACTTATACTGAGATGACATCAACATAACAAAGAAAAACTCTAATCCAAAATAGGGTCACTTTCACAACTATACAGGTGAGAATTTTACAACACATATTTTAAGGGGAGTCAGAATATCACCCTTCACCAGTACGACTTCATGTTAGCTTAACTGATGACGTCATCAAAGAGGCTGCTTCCAAACCGGGTCACATTCACAGGTAGAGGGAGTCAGGTTCTCAACGTATCTTTTTTGAGGGTGTGTGTACATGATTCAATCTGTAATGGAGGCCAAAGACAAAGTCCCTGCCCCGTTCCCCTTCCTTCTAATTCTGGAAATTGTTCTCCAAGGACGAGATGCTTGGAGGAACTGCAACCATTTAGTGTTCATGAGGGGGATCTGATGTGTTGTGCTGGAAACAGTGGTGAATGATGGGAAGTACCGGAGACTAGGATGGTCCACCGGAGCCTCTGACAGCAGTGACGACCACCATCCACAATTCTTCTTTTTAAAACAATGTTTTAACCCATCAGTTTAAAGTCCATTTCTTTCTCTTGTACATTGCATTTGTTTTATTAGTAAGCAAAGCCCTAAAAGGAGACTTTACCTCAGACTCAGATCTATCTTCATCCTGACTAATCTGGAAGTGGTGAAGTTCATAAATCTCCCTGTCAGATGCAGCCACATCTCAAAAATTGTTTGTTTGCTTGTTTTTAACTTTTATTGTGAATTGGGTGAAGGTTTACAGAGCAGATCAGTTTCCATTCAATAATCGGCACACATTTGGTTTCTTATTGATTGCAATTTCCACAGTGTAACATCACTTATCCTCCTTTCTCCCTGTGTTTCCCATTCCTCTTTCCTCCCTGAGCTTTCTGAACTTGGTCCTTACTTAAATAAATGCTGCCGTTTTTATCTTGAATGATTGAGTATTCTAAGATGTGCTCACTTAACCTTCCTAGTGTTATGTATGGACTTAGGGCCCAATTCCACCAATTTCAAGCTTTGTATTTTTCAAGTAAGTCATTTTCTAAAGAAGGGGTTGTTGTTGTGAAGTGCTGTCGAGTAGGTTCCAACCCATAGTGACCCTGTGTAGGGTTTCTGAGGAGCAGCTGGTCAGCTTGAACGGCCGACCTTGTAGTTCAAACTGACTTTGCAGTCTAGCGCACTAACCCACAGCACCACACAATGACTAAAGGTACACCATTCTGATTGGAAGTTGAAAGATCAAGGAGTCAAAGGCAGGACGATTCAAATTAGGGGCTTTAAAGTGATTGGTTGAAAATACAAATGTGGGCTATATGGATTGGTTAGTTTAAGTACGTGACTAAGGGGAATTTGACAGGATGATCATAAAGTAATTATCTAAAGGTATTTTCTGTAGGCCGCTGAGGACTTCTCTGATAAGGGTCAACCACCAAGCCATCCCTCCTACAGCACTATTTCTTTTCTGGGTTTGAAAATTCACTGCAATGGCCACCCAGAACGCAGACACCATACTCACAGATACATGATTTATTAGAAAAGTTTACGGGTTACAATTCAGAGTCAGAAAGGGTCAGGGCACAGTTCTCCCAGTCCAGACAGCCTCTTCTTAGCTGTGCCCACAGGCAAGCCTTTCTCTGCCCAAGCAATGTTACAAAGCTCATTTAGGCCTGCAGGTAAATGTTCACAGGGCACACACCTCCACTGCAAACCTACACCTGAAGGAATTCTACTCTAGCTTCATGGCCAACACACTTAGCTCCACCAGCAAGTGTCCGGAGATATCCCACTCTGCATGGACGCCTGCTGCCCAAAGTCACTCAGCTTTACTTGCTCTGTGGTCTGGGAAGCCGCCCACCACTCTGTCTTATGCTTTGACTCTTGGTTCTGCTACTGCTGTTCCTCTGCCCGACCCCCCTCCCACCCTCCGGCTTACTCCTTCAGTGTTCCAGCTTTCTGTCCCTGGGCTGAGGGGATTCAACAAGCAAGGATCTCAGGGTACAAAGGATGCATTCCACTCCTGGCTCTTCTTTGATGGAATTGCTATCTTCTCTCCCACTTCTGAAATAGCTCATTTTATAGCCATGTTAGAGTTCCAAGTTTTTACATGACAATTCTGTCAACAGTGATTCTCAACTGAATCATATCATCCTCTCTATATCTTCTCCCACCTTCTCCCACCAGCTCAATCAGGAAAAGAGACGTTTGGTGGGAGTGAAAAGATTAAGAATAGAATGAACACTAAATAATCCACTACACCACAGGTCTTGTGTCAAGACCCTCCTTTAGGAATGAATATTCTCTCCATGTCTTTAGTTTAGTCATGGAGAAAGTTTTCTGCCTTAGTTATATATGTAAGTCTATATAAGGGTTTATATAGACTATATATAAGGGTTTAAGGAGCTCTGGTAGCGTAGTGGTTACGAATTGGGCTGCGAACCTCAAGGTCAGCAGTTCGAAACTACCAGCTGTTGTGCGGGAGAAAGATGAGGCTTTCTGCTCCCGTAAAGATTTACAGCCTCAGAAACCCTGTACAGGGTCGCTATGAGTCGGTACCGACTCCACAGCACATAACAACAACAACAACAAATATAAGTGTATGAAAGTTGCATAGGAAATCCTTTTTTATGTACTTAAGTCTGTCTAAGGGTTTGACAGTTCCAAGGAAAATAAGCAAAAACTAATATATAGTTGATGTTCCAATCTGGACTGGATCATTCTAATAAGAGTCAAGCGCCTCAAGTATTTGAAACTCACAATTCCCTCCTTTTGATCAAGGATTTAGTTGACATTCTTTGAGTACTATCATATGAATTTTTCTTCTGCTGGGACTTTAAGTAATGATACATGATTCCTGACTTGGATGCTTACATAGGCAGGACTTTGCTGTTTAGTAGTGGGATACTATCTGGCCTCTTTGCCCTGTTATACTGCTATAGCTTAGCACTCAGTTTCTGCAATGTATGCCATGGGTATCTGTGTGGAGCAAGGCACATTAGAGGAACAGCTTCACTGATCAAAAGACTGGCTCGGGGTGTGAGCTTGAGAAATGGGTCTCATCTATCTCTCCATAGGCATTAAACTGATTTTTTGTGTCATAACATTGATTATACATTTCTTTTATTTTTTCTGTCTTTTTAGCTTTTTATTGTGATTTGGGTTAAGGTTTGTAGAGTAGATCTGTTTTTTATTGAACAATTTGTACACATTGTGTTTAATCTTACTGATTGCAGTCACCATGTTATAACATTGCTTATCCCACTTTCTCCCTGTGTTTCCTGTTTTCATTCCTGTTTCTTTGACAAAGTCCCTTAGCTTCTGTTTATCCTGTAATGTTTTGATTACACCCTCGTATTTGATTGACAGCTTTGCTGGGTAGATGATTCTTAGTTGGCAGTTTTTGTTTTTTTTTTCTTTCAGGGTTTTATATAAGTCTCCCCATGGCCTTCTTATCTGCATGGTTTCTGCTGAGAGATCTGCGATTAATCTTAATTGCTCCCCTTTGTAAGTAACACTTCTCTTTTCCCTAGCTGCTTTCAGGATTCTCGCCATTGTCTTTGATTTTGGAGAGCT
Organism: Chrysochloris asiatica; assembly: GCF_000296735.1. Taxonomy (NCBI): domain Eukaryota; kingdom Metazoa; phylum Chordata; class Mammalia; order Afrosoricida; family Chrysochloridae; genus Chrysochloris; species Chrysochloris asiatica. The sequence continues at coordinate 21,729,161 of NW_006408558.1, forward strand.
TGATTATATGTCTTGGTTATTTTCTTTTGGGGGTCTATCCTTCCTGGGGTCAGTTGAGCTTCTTGAATGCTTATCTTTTCATTTATCAGGATGTTAGGGAAATTTTCTTCCAGAAGCTCTTCAATGATCTCCTCTGTGGTCTTCTGTGATTCTTTCTGTTCTGGAATTCCAATTATCCCCAGGTTATTCTTCTTCACATTGTCCCACATGAATCTTAGACTTTCTTCAGGTTTTTTAAAAAACTTTTATTATGGTTGCTCTTCTATATTAGCAGTATTGAGAGATTTTTCTTCAAGCTCACTGGTTCTGGCTTTCATCTCTTCAATTATACTCCTTTGCCCTTTCAGCATATTGACCATTTCTGATATTTTATTATTAATCACTTGGACCTCTTTTTGCAGGTTTTGAATTGTTTCCAATGCTATTTCTATCTTATTTTATTGTTCCTGGAGTGCTTTCCTGGCTTCTTCCTTATTTTTCTCCACCCCTCTGTGGAGTGTTTGGATGCACCTCAATATCAGTCTCCTGAATTCTTTCTCAGTCAGGTCCAAAGCCTGCCCTCCTTCCAATGGGAAATCTTGGTCCACCTCCAGCTTATTTGTTTCAGCTACTCTATCTTGTTTCTGGACATGTGCCAATATCTTCAGTTGTTTATTTGGCATTTTCAATAATTAGATGAATGTATGTTGATGTATTATTAAGCTTTCTGATTGCCTCCATGTAGATGTGATCAGGAAATGGACTTCCCTTTTCACTTTTCTTATTACTCAACTCAGAGTAATTGTAGCAGGTGTTGGCTGTCTATGTGGTGTATAGCAGTTGGTATTGGCTCTTGCCGTTAGCTTTAGTTAATTTATTTATTTGGTTCTGGAGAAAGAAAAGGATAGGATTGTTTCTTTTCCTTTGGGATCAATAGTGATTCCCTTTTACCTAAAATTGGGGGGGGGGGGCAGCTATAAAGGCACAAAGTGGCCAGCTTACAAGTTTTCAAGAGGGAGTTTCAGTTCAGAGTGTGTAAGGGAAGGTAGAATACTCAATGAATAGTTTTCATCTTGTCTACACGGGTCTGGTGAAAGGAGACGGGGATAAGATTCTTATGATTCAATAGTGAGTAATTGTTATTATAACTAATTGCGATTGTCACAACTATAAAGGTAGAAGTTTTGTAACACACAGATGGGAGTACTTAGTCTTATAATCCAGGAACAGACAACACTTAGGACCATCAAGGAAGAAGAGCGTGTGGACGTGTGGCCAGAGACGGGTAAGGATCACATGGAACCTTGGCAACCTAAGACAGAGCCATTGCCATGCTGCAATGAGTTTCGATGACAGGTAAGATGGAGGAATTCGCACTGACCACCTAAGACAGGCAGCATCCCTTAAACAAACAATAAATAAGGGGGAATCTGATGCAGACCATGCAGACCCGGTCAGGAGTTCAAGTCCCGGTGGGCCCAAGCGTTGCAGACCGTCCAAACCATAGGCTCTGAGGATCAGACTTTAGCCACCTAGCAGACATAGCAAACTCGCCCTCATCTGATTATTCAGTTATGCTTGTTAGTAATTGCATACATGAGCCCTGGATATCCACAGATAAATGTAAAAACCTTCCCTAAAAGCCGAGACTGTAAATTTCAAAAAGGCAAAGTTCCCCCCCCCAAAAAAGGAAGAAGAGCATGAACAGAATGTGGGACCCTATCCAGAGAGTTAGCAACACCAGACATGAGGCAGAGATGATGACATGGAGAGATAAAGCAGCTGAGGACTCTAAACTCATGGAAAGAGAAAGGCTGAGTGCTGGTGGCCAGGAGGCAGGCTTGCAGAATGTGCCCTTTGGTTGTTTAAATGATTATATAATCCTGAGTATTTTGTGTACATCAAAAGGAAAAAAACGGAATAGAAGCAAATACTGTTGAATGATGATGCATGGAATTTCATTGCAATGAAACTAAAGAAGATAGGATGAGTGCAAAACCAATGTTCTCCCAAGTAAACTATCACTCAATTCACAATAAAAACTTAAAAAAAAAAAAAAAGTAGCGAGTCGCTTTGTTGAGCTTATATGTCCTAAATAGCTAGCTGACAGCTGGGCCAGTTGCAATGTCTCTTTAGAGGTTTTGTACCCACTCTCAGCCAAATGTTCTAACAAAAGAATACTGTATTTGAGACAAGATTGTTGAGATTTAAAGCAGAATAGTAAATCATGAACATATTGTAGTAAAGTCAATCCATGGACAAATGGTAAAGTTGTATGTCTGTAGGTAAAATCTGAGAAAAATAAATAGGGGATTTGCTGAAGTCTTGAAGCATCACAGTCCAAGTGTATTGCTGCTCCCTCCCTACCCCACAAATAAAACCAAACAATATTGGCTATGCAGATAAGTGGAATACTGAAAAAAAACACACTGCTAAGATCAACCACTGTCAAGTGAGAGGCTTCAGAGAGGACATTGGAAAGGAGTAAATGTGGCTTAGGGAATCTGGGAACCACAAGTGGGGTCAATGGCACATAGATCCTGTACAAACCTCCTACCATGATTATTTGGGTTCTTAACAGGGAACACGAGTGTTACGAGGGTCTTGAATTATTTGAGTAAACCCTTCTTTTACCTCTCATTTTAAAGGATCCTGGGAGATTTTAGGTAATGTTTGGAGGTATTAATTTGAGTACAATGGAGGATGCTGACAGCACCCAGGCAACATCTATGGAAGTTGTGTCCTACAGAGTTTCTAGTAGTGAAAAGAGACAGTCTAAAGGTACGTGGACTGCTTGAAGAACAAACAAATCTGTGTTGGAAGAAGTATAACCAGAATGCTCCTTAGAAACCAAGATGATCAGACTTCATCTCTCATACTTCAGACACATGATCAGGAGAGACCAGTCCCTGGAAAAGGACATCATTCTTGGTAAAGTGGAGGGTCAGTGAAAAAAGACCCCCAACGAGATGGATTAGCATAGTGGCAACAGCAATGGGCTCAAGCATAGCAGTAATTGCGAGGATGGCACAGGACTGGGCAGTGTTTTGTTTTGTTGTACATAAGGTGGATATGAGATGGAAAGGATTTGAAGGCACCTAACAGCAAAAGGAACACAGGAACTTACTTTAGAGGCAAAGTAAGTACTTGTAAATAACAAGAAAACCTCCTACTGTGAAGGTAACTCAGTTTAGCAGTAACTGTAGGGTGTTCTAGAAATATTTCCCTCTTTTTAAAAAATTGTACATGACTATTCCATTTAGCTAAATAGTCTCTTTCCAGTAAATTAACTAGAGTATAATGAGTAATCACAAAAAGACACAGATTCTCTATAAGACCCAAAGATACAGGAATGGGCTTAGAGTGTGTTAGAGTTTTGTTTTGATTCTCAACGTCTCCCACTGTACTTCTGATACCCCAGGGCAGAGGGTTCTGTGAACTTGTGGGGTTGATGGTGGTCAGGGTGACACCAAGGTCATTTAGAAATGACAACTTCTCCATTAACTTGAGTAACTGTTTCCATTTGAGGATTCTAAGTCACCAGAGGAAGAGCCCTGGCTTTGTTCCATCACCCTGATTGCAGTTTTCTCTATGGTAAGTTACCCTATTATTCTCTTACCCTTTCATGACTACTTTCTGTTTTTAATCTTTTTGCTGTTACAATGTGTTTTCAGTAATGGAAGGCAAGTTGAAACAAGGAAAAAGCATTTTTGAGGAACTATGGATTTTGATACAATTATATAGGACACATATTTCCCAAGTGGACTCTAGGGGTAGGATTGATGAGGTGAGGCCACTTCTTCAGATGCACACAGGTTCCTGTTAAGCGGTAGCACATACCACAACTGGAATAGCAGCTTCCCAAAAAACCTGAGAGGCTAAAAATCGTGGTGGTTAAAATATGTCCCTTGGGGTATGCAAAGATTATACTATCTTTAAGTGTCCTGAGATTTTCTAATAATAATAAGTACCAGTTTTAGTGCCTCCAGAGAACTCAAAAATCTTTTAATTGTTATTGTTAAGTGCCGTCGAGTCAATTCTGACTCATAGTGACCCTGTATAGGGTTCCCGGGGAGTGGCTGGTGAGTTTGAACCGCAGACCTTATGGTTCAAACCAACCCTGTGGTCCAGTGCTTTAACCCACAGTGCCAAATCAGGACTCCTCTTTTGATTAGGAGACTGTAATTTGTAAAGATATCAATTTATTAGTCTTGTCAGTTTGTTTCATTTCTAGGATTTGAACAAGTTCATGAACTACACTAGCCAGCTCAACCATTAGTGTAGCTTTCCGAGTCAGTCAATGCCTTTTAACGAAGGATGAAACTCAGCATTAAGGCTGGACACAAGGGCTGCATTAAAAGTCCTGATATCCTGGGGTAAAAGGGTCATGCCCAGAATGTTCAGTCAATTTCTACAGGAGCCAATTTTGAGCATCATAAATGCTTCCATCTTTATTTTATACATAAGAGTGAGTGTTTGTCTCATCTATTATAGGGGGAAAGGCGTTATTGAGGGCATTAAGTAAATCCTTCCCTTTATTCCAATTTTTTAAAGAGTGAATCACCACTGTCTTATGTGTATATAAAAGCTAGAACCAGTTGAGGATCTTTTTAATCAGCGTGCTCCAGACATAATTGATGTGAACATCAAACACCCACAGGGTTTGCTATCATGTGAACCAATTGATATAAATCAGGTAACCTGGACCGGTAAGCTTCAATAAAGATTTTAAATTTTTGAGCAAATTTATAGAAGTCCTTTCTTACATCCAGAAAATGCTATACAATTTAGTATGGTTCCAAGAAACAAAGGATGCTTGGCTCTTTTAGACTTTTCCTAGTACCAACTCCAGGATCTGGAGGACAGATTTTAAAAGGTACAAGTTGTTTTGTTTTGTTTTGTTGTGTTCCTGAGCAATTCTTTAGGGAAGGAAGGAAGTCTTGAGAGGGTCTTAATAGAGGAGTAAGAAACTAAGGCTAGATACAGAGAGAATAAGGCCCACTGAGGAGCAGAGTGACCGGGGTAGGCATTCCAGATCCTTTTTGTCTTTTAGAGGATTCCATGTACCAGTCAAAATAAGTAAATATCCCATTGTATTTGTTTTCTAATTACTAAGAAAAACTAAGTTATCTAGTCAAAGGACCCCAAATGGGCATCAATGTTCTAAACTGTCCTTAATAAGGTCATAACAGCATTTCAGAAACAAACAAGTGTAAGGGCCATACTGTTTTATCATGTGAACACTTGGGGTACCTGAAGACAGTCATGCTTAGTCCTTAAAACTGGCATTCCCAGTTTTAGTAAAATGGTGAGTTTCATGTGCTAGAAACCTAAAATGCACCCTAGGAAAACATCAATGATTTCAAAGTTAATGACTGAGATTTCAGTTAATGACTTTGATCCTCCGAAAGTCTGTGCTTATTGGACTTTGGGGGCTTTTGGTAACAGCTACACCAAAATTAATTTACAATGAACCCATAAAAATGCTTAGAACAAGCTGCAAATGAAAACAGAAGAAAAAACCAACAATAAATATTGAAGAACTCAATGAAAGGAATGGAGGTCCGTCTGAAAGGCCTTTTTCTTGGAATGGATGGCTCCTGGGAATCTTTGAAGGCAGATGAGCTTCAAAGGGTTCCTCGTGGCTGGCACTAAAGGTCCCATTCTCATTGTCCCAAAAACTGCTGGAGGAAATTCACTTTCAAATAATCACTTCTGACACCAGAAAATGTCAACAAGAATGTGTATTCTGTTAAAATAAAAAAGCGATGTATTCAAAGTTCAAAATGATTTGAACCATTGGACTTGTCTGATCTCACAAAGTGAAATAAAATGCTCAAATCGGTGGAGTAACAAAGTCATATTTGTGAGGTAAAATTGCAAACTAAAAGTACAACATTTTGTTTAGAAGTTGCAAACTTTTCCCCCCATAAGATAAATTTGTTTTTGTTTTTTTTTAAATCAGACTCATTGTAATTTATAAAGCTGAAGAAATTTTCCAGAGACAAACTCACACGAAAAGAATCTTCACTGTAAGAGGTAACTATGTGGTTTGACCTTGTACTCATTTTCTAAATCCTGTCAACATTTTAGCTTTTTGAGGGCTATGACAGGCAAAATTCAAATCTATCTCTAAAATTCAAAACTTCCAAATCGAGATGAAAATTTATTGGGTTTGGGTTGGATTTAAAATCAATTAGATCAGTAATCATTTCTGATCAAATGAAATGAAGAATGAAAGGTACAATATCGTGATTGAAAATTGTAAGATCAGGGAAGCTTGAGGAAAGAGGACCAGACTATCTAAGGATTTGAAGGTTTCAAGGGAAATAAGCAAAACTTAAGATGCACTTGGGGCTCATACCTGGGCTGATCATTCTAATATAAATCAAGCACCTCAAACTTTGGAACTCTCACACATTTGGTAAAAATCACAGGAATTTTGGCAAAAGTAATTTTCTCATACCTAGCAGAGCAAGAAGAGCTGGTGGCAGCTAAGAAGAGGAGGACAGTTAGGGGGCTTTCCTTGGAGTCCCAGCATGTGACAAACAGTTAACATACTAAACTCCTAATTTGTTGGTAAGTTCTGTTCTGACTCACAGTGACCCTACATAGGGTTTCCAAGGAGTTTGAACCGCTGACCTTATGGTCTATTGCATTATCCCACAGCGCCATGCCAGAACTCCAGACTACTAACTGAAATGTTCACATTCACCCAGAGGGACCTTGGAAGAAAGCCTTTGACAAGCTAACTCTGAAAAAAAAACTGATGAAAGGAAATGCAGATAGGTCTCTTATGATACAATAGTGAATAATTGTTATCAGGACTGATTGTAGGCATTGTAAATGTAAAGGTAGATGTTTTGTAGCAAGAAGGGGAGTGATTAACTTGCAGTCTAGGAGCGAAGGTCCCTGGGACCATCAAGGGAGAAGAGCAGAGAGCGGGACCCTACCCAGAGAAGCAGTGATACCAGAGAGGGAGGCAGAGCCGATGACATGGACAGATGGAGTGGCTGGGGACTTCAGACCCAGAGAGGGAGAGGGGCTGTGTGCTGATTACCAGGGGTCAGGCTTGCAGGGTATATCCTTTGGTTGTTTGATGATGCATAGAGGGGATTGTAACCATGGCAATGAAATGATATGCGATAGGATGAATGTAAAACTAATGTTCTCCCCTGTAAAGTATCACACAATTCACAATAAAACATTAAAAAAACAGCCATTAAAAAGCCTGTGGTCAAATAAATAAGGGGGAATCTGATGTAGACCATGCAGACCTGGTCAGGAGTTCAAGTCCCTGTGGGCCCAAGCATTGCTGACTGTCCAAACCATAGGCTCTGAGGATCAGACTTTAGCCACCTAGCAGACATAGCAAAATGTCCCTTATGTGATTATTCAGTTATGCTGGTTAGTAATTCCATACATGAGCCCTGGATACCCACAGATAAATGTAAAAACCTTCCCTAAAAGCCGAGACTGTAAATTCCAAAAAGGCAAAGTTTCCCCCAAAAAAAAAAAAAAAAAAAAGCTAAAGAGGATAGAGAGAAACTCTGTTAACTGATGGTATGTGGAGGGGATTATAATCAATGTAATGAAACAAGGTATATGAATGTTTGAATGTGAAACCGATGATGTGCCCTGAAAACTTTCACTCAATCCACAATAAAAAACTTAAAAAAAAAAAAAAAAAAAGCCTGTGGTCAGCCTGGTAACACCAGAGCTGAGTGATACAGGGATTGGGACATAGTTTGAATGGATGTTGTTGTTTTGAAGTGCCGTTGAGACGATCCCAACCCATAGCGATCCTGTATAGGGTTTCCAAGGAGCAGCTAGTGAGGTTGAACCACAGACGTTGCAGTTCAAATGACTTTGCAATCTGACACATTAACCCACAGCGCCACATAATAATACAGTGCTTGACTGTTTTGTGGATGTTGGTTTCCCCTGCCTGTTGTTGTTGTTGTTGTTAGGTGCCATCGAGTCGGTACATACCCATAGCGACCTTATGCACAGCAGAACGAATCACTGTCTGACCCTGGGCCAACCTCAGTACTGTTGCCACGCTTGAGTCCATTGATGCTGCCACCTGGCCAATCCATCTGTTGGGGGTCTTCCTCTTTTTCTCTGACCCCCTCCCACCTTATCAAAAATGATATCCTTCTTCAGCAACTGGTCCCACCTGACAATATGTCCGAAGTATGAGAGACGAAGTTTGGCCATCTTGGCCTCCAAGGAGCACTCTGGCTGTACTTCTTCCAAAATGGATCTATTGG
>NW_006408558.1:21742487-21747558 GCF_000296735.1 Chrysochloris asiatica
TCGCAGCCCGATTCATAACCACTACGCTACCAGAGCTCCTTAAGCTTCCCTGTAGGCGCATGGATACTATCCTATCACAGACAGCGTTGTATCTCATGACTGATCTTGATATGTTCTTTTTGACAATGAATTCAACACCATTCCTTTTCAATTTGTCAGGAAATGGAAGGTACTTCTTTTTTTTTTTCCCTTTACACAATGCTTTTGTTATTTAAAAAAAAACAAAACACATGATTTCTTCATGTTGCATAGGTCAATGAATTCAAAATAAAAATGACTTTTCAAAATTCTACAGTCTCTGATCAAAGATGCCTAAGATGTCGCCTTCATTTCAGTGACAGCTCCTGATCCTGAGCTGCCCTTGGGCAAAAGACTTAATATTCATCCAGAGTATCTGCTGGAGGAATGGAGAGACCTCGATCCTTAAAAGCCTGGACTTTCAGCTTCTCTGCTTCAAGCTTGGTCTGTTGTTCCACCCTTTGTTCTTCCAGGATTTCTTCAATGGAACCTTCTGGAGAGATGTGTCACTTCCCTTTTCCAGGTCCAAATTGACATTTCTTAAAAAGCCTATAAGTGTCCTTCCATCTCAAAGCAGGACCAAGTGCTTTTTGTCAATATCTTCGATGAGGCTGGTGGTGCCGGGCATATAGTTCATCTTGAGCTGAACGGAGATTGCAATGTATAGTCGCAGCGGGTCCAACACCTCGTTTCTCCTACCACAGCCGCCGCCTCAGCAGGACCGGGACAGGAACCTGTACAGGTACCACACGCCTGCCCTTGCTTTCAGCCACCAGGGCCAGCCAGAAACCCAGAAGGTACTTCTTGAAAGAAAGACCAGCTGTGATGACTCATGGAGGGAATTGTAACCATGGCAATGAAATGATATATGATAGGATGAATGTAAAATTAATGTTCTCCCATGTAAACTATCACATAATTCCCAATAAAACATTTTTTTTAATTAAAAAAGAAAGAAAAAAAGACCAGCAGGCAGATGGGGAGGGGGTGGGGGCTGGGAGAGGGAAAGGGTGAAGCCGACTGTTAGGCTGTGACAATATTAAGCAAGCAGTTTGCCTTGGAGCCACTGAGGCAAGAAAAATCAGTCCATCCATATAAACCTCTTTCTGAGACTAAAACTCACAAGGCACACAAAAACAGTCTTATATATGCTCTCTGGTAGTTGCCTTGGTCACCTTGTGAGTGGAAGCAGGGGGAAATGCAGCAACGAAGACATGGGCTGAGTTTGGCCATGTTTCATAGAAAGCCAATGACCTTGAGCTGGGAGAGGAGGATGGCCTAGCTGTTTTGAAGTTCAGAAAGACGTGTGAACTCCAGAGCCCATGGACAGTGACCTAGCCATGGGAGGCTAGAATTGAGAGTGAAGTGGCCCGCTGATCTGAAGTGGGGGGAAGTGGGTGAGAATTCCCAAACTTGCAGATAGTACCCCTTTGACCTAACTTGGATGGTTTGCTGAACAGAACTCTATCAGATAAAGATAAAGACATTTGACACAGAAAGCAAGCATAACTGCTATAAGTTGATGACTGGACCTTTGCTTATGGATGAAGTTATCCAAAATTCCAACGGAAAGGGAAGGATTCTTTGTACCAAGGATCAAACTTGCGTCCTCAGTACACTGGGTTAATAGGGACGGGGAACTTAGACTTCAACTATCAAAAATGAGGGGCTATACAGGCATGAAGTGGCTGGTTTACAAACATTCACGAGGGTGCTTTGTGTCAGAAGGAGGGGAGTAAAACAGAAATCCCACTGAATAGTTTTCCTCTTGTCCAGATGGGTCTGGTGATGATGGGGATACGATTTTATGATTCAATTGTGAATAATTGTTATCAGGACTAATGGTGATTGTCACAATTGTAAATCTAGACAAGGTGTAACTAAAAGGGGAGAGATATTAAACTGTCATTTCAGGAACAGAGGACTCTAGGACCATCAAGAGGGAAGAGCATTAGAGGAACGAGGGATCCTAACCAGAAAAGCGAGGACAACAGAGATGGTGGCAGAGGCGATGGTGTAGAGAGATAAAGCAGCTGAGAACTCTAGGCCCATGGACTGAGAAAGGCAGTGTCCCTGTGGTCAGGAGGCTGGCTTGCAAAATGTGTCCTTTGGACATTTAAATGAATATGTATTTCAATGTACTGTGGCTCCAAAAAAAAAAAAAAGGTAATAGAGATAAATCCTGTTGGCTGATGGTGCATGGAGGGGATTGTAGTCATTGCAATGATTTGTTGAACGTAAAACCGATGATCTACCCTGTAAACCTTCACTCAGCTCACAATGTTTTTTGTTAAACAACAACAACAACAAAAAGAACCCTGTGGTCACTTGCTTTTTGACAACAGGCCAAAGCACATTAAATGGGAAAGAGATGGTCTCCCCAACAAACAGTGCTGGCAAAACTGGAAATGTATTTGCAGAAGAATGAAACAAGGCTCATATCTCACACCACATACAAAAAAAAAAAAAAAAAAAAAGTGGATGAAAGACCTAAATGTAAAACCTAGAACAATAGAGATAGATCATCATCAAAAAAATAGGGACAAGCTTGCCGTAAATACGTTACCGGGAGTGCTAATTGTACCTCTACCCTACAAGAAAGGTCTCTTGCCTTCTACTGATCAGTAGTCAAGAGAGGTAGAGTTTTCATAGGAGCACAGGTTGATTATAAGAAAAGTTTGCAAGCAAAGATGAGAAGGGCTAATACAATGTTTAAACCCCATGTCCACAAACAAAGACTTGGCTGGGGTTTTAAAAAGTTTTAGATGAGGAAAAGGCACCATGTTTTTAGTAGGGCCAGGTGGGGAGGTGGCCCGTTTAGGAGGGGTCATACTAATTGAGGGAGTGCACATGGGTTCCACCAGAAAGGTCTCTAGCAGTAATTGTTCTTAGTTGCCATCGAGTTGGTTCCGACACATAGAAAGAAGTACTGCCCGGTTCTGCACCATGCTCACCGTTGTTGATATGCCTGAGCCAACTGCTGCTGCCACTGTGCCAATTCACACCACTGAGGTCTTCCTCTTTTTTGATTACCCTCCACTTTACAAACAAGCATGATGTCCTTCTCCAGAGACAGGTCCCTCCTGACAACGTGTCTGAAAGATGAAGTCTCGCCATTCTGACTTCAAAGAGCATTCAGCTTTACTTCTTCCAACATAGATTTTGCCTTTTTTAAGGGCAGACTCTGGTAGTGTAGTGGTTACGAAAAGGCTGCCAACCTCAAGGTCGGCAGTTCGAAACTACCAGCTGTTCTGCGGGAGAAAGATGAGGCTTTCTGCTCCCATAGAGATTTACAGCCTCAGGGTCGCTATGAGTCAGAAACGACTCCACGGCACTTAACAACAACAACAACAAGGGCAGACAAAACTTTGCAAACATAGTTCTTCAGAACTCTTGAGTCCTACCCCTCCCAAGGGTTAGTGTTCTCTTCTGTCCCCAGGGAAAGGTTGTCCTTCAAGGTGTGTAAAACCAGGTAGCCTGTAAAACATTTTATAAGGAAGTAAGTAAAGGAAATCTTATGGGTGGTCTGTTTACAGTAAACAGACTATACAATGGTCAAGGTCTTGTGACTTAAGCTTTTCAGTTTCAAGAGGCCCCTAGGCTCCCTGTCTCAAGGAGTTGTGGAGACTCAAAGTAACCAGTAGCGAGGATGATCTCCAATAGGGCTTTAGCTGGGCCCTTCATAGCGGCTCAGGGGCTTTTTCAAGGGAGTTCTGTGGGCTACAGTTCGTACAATCATCCACCGCTGAGAATCCACTCAAAGAACATTTACTGAGCGCCTACTGTATACATCCCAGGCACTAGGTCAGGGGCTGGGGATACAGTAAAGAACCACGTGTCTGGAGACAAGGTCCTTACTTTCTTAATCACTCTTTCCAAGAGACGCCCTAGGCTCCAGCCTGTTGTAAATACACTACCAACCGTAACAAAAGCAAACAGCAGAAGACAAAATAGATGACTGAGACCTCCTAAAAACTAGACATTTATGTAGATCAAAAGTTTTTACCAAAAAAGTCAAAAACAGAACTCACAGACTGGGAACGAATTTTTGGCAATAACTTATCAGACAAGGGACTACTCTCCAGAATTTATAGAACACTTCAACACCTCAACAAAATGACAAATAATCCCCTTTTTAAAATGGACAAAGAACAGGAGCAGACACTTCACCAAAGAAGACATTCAGGTGGCCAACAAACGTAAGTGAAGAAATGGTCATGATCACCAGCCATCGTGGTTTTTAGGTACTCTCAAGTCAGTTCTGACTCATAGCAACCCTCTGTAGGGTTTCTGAGGAGTAACCGGTGGGTTTAAATCACCAAACTTGAGGATAGCTGTCCAGTGCTTATCCTACAGCTCCGCACCGAGAACCCCATTAACCATTACTGTATTATCGTATTGCTGCGCCTTTGAATTTATTCCGACTCATAGCAAGTCTGTATAGGGTTTCTGTGAAGTGGCTGGTGAGTTTGAACTGCCACTTATTCTACGGTGCCACACCAGGACTCCTGAAGGGAAGGTGGTGGCGGATGTGTACCACCAAGTTATTTCCGAGACTGTACATCTTTACGGGAGGAGAAAGCCTCATTCTTCTCCCACAGAGTGACTGGTAAGTTCACGCTACAGACCATACAGTTAGCAGTCCAGTTTCTAATCCTCTAGGCTACCAGAAAGATTTACACCCTCGGAAATCCTGTACAGGGTTGCTATGGGTCGGAACCGACTCGATGGCACTTAACAACAACAACAAGGCTACCAGAGCTCATTAGCCATTGTTGTTCTTGCTGTTAAGTGTCGTCGAGTCAATTCCAACCCATAGTGACCCTGTATAGGGTCACCAAGGAACAGCTGGTAAGCTTGAACCACCGGCCTTGCATTTCAAGTGATTTTGCAGTCTGACACATTAGCCCACAGTGCCACACCATTAACCATTGTTGTTGTTGTTGTTATGTGCCATGGAGTTGGTTCCGACTCATAGCAACCCTATACAGGGTTTCTGAGGCTGTAAATCTTTACGGGAGCAGAAAGCCTCATCTTTCTCCCATGGAACAGC
>NW_006408558.1:21748271-21834210 GCF_000296735.1 Chrysochloris asiatica
GTAACCACTACGCTACCATTAGCCTCAAGGTCAGCAGTTCGAAACTACCAGCTGTTCTGCGGGAAAAAGATGAGGCTTTCTACTCCTGTCAAGATTTACAGCCTTGGAAACCCTGTTGTTGTTGTTGTTGTTGTTGTTGTTGTTGTTGTTAAGTACAGGGTTGCAAATCAAAGTATCATCTTGTTGCTAGGAGCCCTCAAGTCGGTTCAGACTTGTATCAACACTATTTGCAACAGAAGGAAACACTATCTGGCCCTGCGCCATCCCCACAATGGTTACATTTGAGCCTCCTCTTGCCACTGTGTAGGTCTTTCTTGTTGAAGGTCTTCCTCTTTCTGCCTGACCTCCATTTTACCAAGCATGATGTCCTTCTCTATGGAATGGTCCCTCCTGACAACATGTCCAAAGTATGAGAGAGAAAGTCTTGCCAAACTGGCTTCTAAGGAGCATTGTGGCTACCCTTCTTCCATCATAGATTTTGTTCTACTGGCAGTCCATGGTACGTTCAATATTCTTTTCTAACATCATAATTCAAATGCACCGACTGTTCTGTGATCCTCCTTAGCCCTTTTCTAACTTCCACATGCATATGCAAATACCATGGCGTGTGTCAAGTGCACCTAAGTTCTCAATGTGACATTTTTGTTCTTGAACACTTTAAATAGGACTTTTGCAGTACATCTGGCTAATGCAATACATTGTTTGATTTCTTGACTGCTGCTTCCATGAGTTTTAATTGTGGATCCAAGCAAAATGAAGTCCTTGACAACTTCAATCTTTTCTCTGTTTATCATGATGTTATTTATTGGTCCAGTTGTGAGGAATTTGGTATTCTTTACATTTAAGTGCAATCTATCCTGAAAGTTGTAGTCTTTGATCTTCATCATTAAGTATTTTAAGTTCTCTTCGCTTCCAGGGTGTAAGGTTGTATCATCTGCATATAGCAGGTTGTTAATGAGTCTTCCTCCAATCCTGGTGTCACAGTCTTCATATAATCCAGTTTCTCAGATTATTCTCAGCATACAGATTGAGTAACTATGGTGAAAGTATACAAGACTGTTGCACACCTTTCCTAATTTTAAACCATTCAGTGTCCCCTGGTTCTGTTCTAATGACTGTTCCTTGGTCTATGTACAGGTTCTTCATGAGCACAATTAAGTGTTCTGGAATAGCCCTACTTCGCAGTGATATGCATAGTTTGTCAAGATCCACATAGTCAATAAAAGTACAAATAAATATCTTTCTGGTATTCTCTGCTTTCAGCTAAGGTACATCTGATGTCAGCAATGATATCCCTAGTCCCACATCCTCTTTGAAGCTGGCTTGAGTTTCTGTCCGATCCCTGTCGATGTCCTGCTATAACCGTTTTTGTATTATCTTCAAGAAAATTTTACTTATATGTGGCATTAATGATATTTTTTTGTGATTTCTACATTCCATTGGGTTACCTCTCCTTGAAATGGGCACAAATATAGATCTCTTCCAATCAGTTTGCCAGGTATCTGTCTTCAAAATTTCTTGGCATAAGCAAGTGAATGCCCCTAGTGCTACAACAATTGGTTGAAAGATTTAAATTTGTATTCCATCAATTCCTGGAGCCTTCTTTTTCATCAGTACGTTCTGTGCAGCTTGGATTTCTTCCTTCGGCACCATGGTTCTTGGCTAGATGGTACCTCTTGAAATGCTTAAACATCATCCATTTCTTTTTGGTAAATGACTCTGTGTATTCCTTCCATCTTCTTTTAATACTTTCTGTGTCATTCAATATCTTAACCATAAAATCCTTCAATATTTCAAGTTGAGGCTTGAATTTTTTCTTCAGCTCTTTAAACTTCAGAAATGCTGAGTATGTTCTTCCCTTTTCGTTTACTCACTACAGGGGGTTTTTTTGCACTTTTTTTTTTTTTATAATACCTGACTTTGGCTTCTCAAGCTACTCTGCAGAACTTCCTGTTTAGCTCTCTTACTTTCTTATTTCTTTCATTCATTTTAGCTTCTTTATACTCAAGAGCAAGTTTCAGAGTCTCTTTGGCGTCCATTTTGGTCTTCTCTTTCTTTGCAGTCTTCTTAATGAATTTTGCTTTCTTACATATGATGTTATTGGTGCATATGAATAATTGGTAGTGTATTCCTCAGTGTGCTCCTAGTCTTGTTTTGGCTGATGATAATGGCTGTTACTATCATATTATCTCTCTCACAGAGTTAGTCAATTGGATTTCTGTGTATTCCATTGTATGTTGTTCCATTGTATGTTGTTCCAAAAAGGTATTTGCAATGAATAAGCCACTGGTGTCGCAAAATTCTATCATGAGATCTCCAGCATCATTTCTATCATTGAATCCATATTTTCCAATTACTGATCCTTCCTTTTTTGTTTGCAACTTCTGCATTCTAATCTCTAGTAATTATCAATACATCTTGATTGCATGTTTGATCAATTTCAGACTTAGGAAGTTGGTAGAATTCTTCAATTTCATCATCACTGGTTTTAGTGGTTGGTACAAATCGGGCTGCGAACCTTAAGGTCAGAGGTTTGAAACTACCAGCCGCTCCGCGGAAGAAAGATGAGGCTTTCTACTCCCCTAAGGATTTACACCCTCAGAAACCCTGTACAGGGTCGCTATGGGTCGGAACCGACTCGACGGCATTTAACAACAACAACAACATAAATTTGAATATTAGTAGTATTAACTGGTCTTTCTTGTAAGCATACTGATATTATCCTATCACATACAGTATTGTACTTCTAGATAGATCTTGAAATGGTTTTTTTATGATAAATTCAATACCATTCCTCTTAATTTGACATTCCTGGCATATGATTATTAGATTAAAGAAGGCCAATACCAGTCCATTTCAGCTCACTAATGCCTAGAATATTTATCTTTATACCTTCCACTTCATTTTTAACAGCTTGCAATTTTCCTACTGTGTACATTCTATGTTAAGGAGCTCTGGTAGCATAGTGGTTACGAATCAGCCTGTAACCTCAAGGTCAGAAGTTCAAAACTACTAACCGTTCTGCAGGAGAAAGCTGAGGCTTTCTGCTCCCGTGAAGATTTACAGCCTCGGAAACTCTATATAGACAGGGTCACTATGAGTCGGAACCGACTCCATGGCACACTATCCCCACCACCACATTCTGTGTTCAGTTTATTAATTGACGTTTGCTGTGGCTGCTTCTCATTTTGAGTTGTGCCCCATCAGCAAATTCAGGTCCTGAAAGTTTTGCTCCATTCATTATGGCCAACTCGACTTTGAGGAGGCAGCTCTTGCCCTTCGCATTGTGAATGTCTTCCAACTTGAGGGGCTCATCTTCCAGCACTATACCTGACAATGTTCTGCTGCTCTTCATAAGGTTTTCGATGAATAACCATTCTGAAGTGGTCCACCTCTCTTTATTTCTAGCCTGTCTTAGTCTAGATGTTCCATTAAAACTTGTCCACCATGAATGACCCTGCTAGTATGTAAAATACCAGTGACATAATTTCTAGCATCACAGCAACACACAGGCCACCCCAATAAGACATACTGACAGACGAGTGGTTGTGGTTGTTGTTAAGAGCCATCAAGTTCATTTCAACCCGTAGCGACCCTGTATAGAATTTCAGTCTGGTGCATTAACCCACAGCGTCACACCAGGACTCCAGAAGAAGAGATATCAGTAAGAGATATCAACTTACTTCAGCATTAATAGCAAAGTTCAGAAAACAACAAATGCTGTTGAGGCTGTAGAAAGTCTGGGACCCTCCCACACTGCTGACTATAAAATGGTACAACCACTGTAGAAATGGTACAAAGCTGGAACTAGAATACAGTTTGCGCCAGCAATCTCTCTACTTGGTATCTTGGTATATAACCTCAAGAAAGAGCCATGAGAGTGGGGAGAAATTATTTGTAGGCTGGAGGGTAGACACACGTTAACATGGGTGACAAGGCAGTTAATATACAACAAGAGGGATGGGGGCAGAAGAAAGATGGAACTACAGGGAGGTCTGCAGAGTTAAAGTGACTAGAGGTAAATACTGTTAACTGATGGTACATGGAGGGGATTGCAAGCAATGTAATGAAGCAAAGCATAGGATTTATTGAATGTCAAACTGATGGTCTACTCTGCAAAACTTCATTCACTTCACAATAAAAATTGAGGGGAAAAAAAAAAAAGAGCCATAATACAAGTAGCTATATGCACACCCATGTTCCGTGCAGCACTGTATACAATAGCAAAAAGATGAACATAGCCTAAATACCCATCAACAAAGAAACAAACTTTGATACATACACACAATGGAATACTACCCAGCATTGAAAACTAAGGATGACTCCGTGAAAAACCTCACAACATGGGTGAACCGACAAGACTTTATGCTGAGTGGAATTAGTCCATCACAAAAGGACAAATGTACGAGGCCAATATGGTAAAAAGTTAATAAAAGATTTCCTTGATAAACATCCAAGGATGATTACCAAGGAAGACTGTTCACAGACTAGAGAGCAGACACATGTTAACATGGATGATGGGGAAGGCAATGTACAGTGAGGTATGTTGGCGTAGTAAAGATGAAGAGAGTGGAAGACACAGGGAAAACGGAAAGAGTTCAAGTGTATAGAGGTAAATGTATTAACTGACGGTACATGCAGGGGACTGCAATCTCTGTGATGGAACGAAAACTATGTATGATTCATTGAATGTAAAACTGATGATCTGGTCTACACATCTTCACTCAATTCGCAATAGAAAGTTAAAAAAGAAAGAAAAAGTGGGATCCAAGAGTAGGTGCTAATAGAATTAAAGTTCTGAACTATGTTAAAAAGAGTTTAAAAATAAAGAAATCAAAACTCTATGGAGCACAGTTCTACTCTGATACACATGGGTTCCTATGAGTCAGAACTGACTTGACCGCAACTATTTGTTTTCCCTGAGGGAATGACACTTGGGGAGGCCTGGAGCTGATTCATTCAGCAATTTATTGACCAACTATTGTGTACCAGCTGCTGTGGATCTGTGTGTGGACAGGTGACTAAGACAGACGACCGCCTACTCTGGGTTCACATCTTCAAGGAAGGGACGGACAGGTAGGTAAATAGGTTACTTTAGAGTGTGACCAGTGGAAAGATGGGTAGGGGGCAGATGCCCTGGGCAAGGTGATATCTGAGCTTCCTCTGGAAAAGAAGAATTAAGGAAGACGCAAAGGAAGACCACACATTCCAAGGGGCATGAGTCTCATGTACGGTGACTTCAGGGCAAGAGCTAAATAGTCTGCATCCTGGGAATTGGTTGAGTGCAGTTAAAGTATAAGATCAAGCGGGGAGGTGTTGAGAAATGAATTATTTCAGAGATTGTGGCCACAAGAGACAGAAAACTGCACTCAACCAGGCTCAAAAATAAAACAAATGTGTTGCCTCACGTCACTGAAAAGCTCAAAGTTTATGCAACTCCGGGTGAGATCGGATCAAGTGGCTCAGTGATGTCACTAACAAGCACACTCCCCACTCCCCCTTAGTCCTCCGCAGTGGTGGCTTTCTGAGAGTCCAAAAAAGCAGCTAGAAACTCCTGGGCTTAGTGGCAAATTGACTGGGTTAGTTTAGGTCTCTAGACCACTTGTGAACCAATCATGGTGTCCAGGACCTGAGGAAAGGCTGACATTGGGTGAGACCAACTCCATAGCACCACACAAACTCTCAAATGGGATGGGGGAAGGGCTCAAGGATGTCAAGCAGTCAGTATTTGAAGACGATACGTCATATTAAGGAGTTTGAGATTAATCCAAGGATAGTGAGAAGCGGAGGATTGACCTGGTCAGACTGGATTCTGGAAGGATCACTAGCTGAATAGAATAGAACAGATTAGAGGAGGGTGAGAGGAGGCAGGGAAGCCAGTTGGGAAGCTGTTTCCGGTCATGGGGTGAGATAATGGGAAGAGAATGACAGGAATTGGGATCTTAGGGATATGAAAGTTAAGGAGAGGGAAAAGGCAAGGGAGACTCCCAAGCTCGCACTTTTGACACTGACTGGAACAGGAATAGGGAGGAAAGCAGAAAGTCCTAAGGACCTTCAAAATACTCCGATGGTTTGGAGGAAGTGAGGCTGGTCTGTCGGAGAGAATTAAGTGCTGATGTCCAGGAGGCAGGTGGTTGAAGCCCAGGGACGAAGGTCGGTGCTGGGAGCAAAGATTGAAATGTCCACAGTCCAAGAGCTGATACGAGAGCCTAGGGAATTGAGGGCCACAGACTGAGTCTCTAGGGTCAACACTAAGTGGATGGAGGACCAAGAAGGAGCTCATGCCCAGGAGTCAGGAGTGACCCTCAGTGACCAGCTCTGTGTAGCGAGAGATGATGCCTTCCCAAGTTCCTTTGGGTTTCAAGCTAACAACATCACTGGTGACGTTGTCAAGAACAGTTTCCGTGGGGTGTGAGTTGGAGGTGAGGACATGAATAGAAGGGTGTGAACAACTCTTTTAAGATGCCAAGCTTAAAAAAAAAGAGTTGCAAAGTCAGTCACAAAAGCACAGGTGTATGGAGATGGAGGCTTGTTAGTGGTTACCAGGGGTAGGTGAGAGGGAGGATTAAAGGAAGATACAACAGCTCCCATTTAGGGTGATGGAAAATTTAGGAAATGGTTAATGTTGATGGTTGAACAACATGAATAACATATTTAAATTCACCAACTGTACATGAGAAGACTGCCGAGATGAGAAGTATTTTGTTTCCTGTCTACGTTCTACGATAATAAGAATAAGAGGAAGGTAGCAATCGCCTCTTTGAAAGTGGTAATTAAAGGAAACCGTGAATGAAGGGAGGTGTGTGTGCGTGTGTCGTGTTGCAGCCTCTATGTGTGGAATGGGGGGGTTTGAAGATGTAGAGACTCACGTGCTTCTATGCAGAGGGGAAAACCTGATAAGAGAGCAGAGCTCTGCAAAGGTATTCAGGAGGTGGGGGGTTGAGAGGGTGAGATTATTCCTGGAGGAGGGAAGGTACATCCATACTGGAGGTGAGAGCGAAGGAGCTGAGTTTGTGGGTGCAGGGGCAGACCATGGAGGGGTTCCTCCCAGATGGCCTCTATTTTCTCTGGAAGTGGGAGGCAAGAGCAGGTGCTAAGAGCCATACAAATGATGGAGTGATGGAGGAGGAACACAGGAAGGGTGGTGGAGAGAGTGGGGCGCAGGTTCCTACCACACAAGGAATCCTGGATGTTCCCTGGCGGACCAGAGCTTACCAGTGAGAAGGAGGGGCTCAGCAGATGGGTGGGCCAGGCCAGGGTATGCAGGAGTGGAGTTCATTAGATAGTGAACAGACACAGGTTAGAAAGCCCTTGATGACTGGGCTGGGAGAGGAGATGGAGTTCCAACTAAGCCTGGTTACCACCAGGCAATATGGAACCATGAAAGGCTATGGAGCAAGAATAAGACTTGATCAAGGCACTATGAAAAATCTGTATCCAGTCCTGCAAGCGTGCTGGCTAGAGGGGTCAGACTTAAGGCAAGAACTTGCTACTTTCCACCAAGCCTGAAGGGAAAAAGTTAAGTGTCAAAGGTCAGGGAGGAGGAGCGACCCTGTCTAGAGATCAAACCCAGGGAACCACCACCAGTGAAGGCTCTACCACATTCCATTTGTGGCACTGAGGGTTAATGTGCTGGACTGCAAGCCTGGGTTGAACTGTAAATCGGGGGTTCAAGCTCACCAGCTGCTCCTTGGGAACCCTGTACAAGGTCACTATGACTCGGAACCGACTCCACGGCCAAGATTATAATCCCTTTTAGAGATAAACAGATTGATTTTCAGAGAGGACAATTAACTCACCTACTGCCACACAGCAGGTGAGAGACAGAGCCAGGATTCACACCAGGACTGTTGATCTGACTCACTGGCCTGCACGTGCGTTCTCTGTTGTTCCTCAGTCTCCAGGGGACTCTGCTCTCTGACTTTGCTCTGGGTACCTCCCCTCAAGGCTGTCTTTCTGGGGAGGTTCTGGAGGCAACAAGACTTGCTAAGGATTCGATCTAAAACTGTAATCCTCTGTTCCTGTGATTCCACGTTGTTGCCTCCAAATAGAGTCCTTGGCTGAGGTAGGACCCCACCCGGTCGCCACCAGAGGGCACCAACGGGCTCAGGAGTCCAGGGCTATCCAGGTGAGGGAGCGGAGAGAGCTCTTTCTCATTTTCTAGAGATACAGAGGGGCTCCTGAGTTTGGAAGGTGTCCTCACTAGATTCCGGGGAGCCCCTGCCCTCTTCCAGTCTCTGCCAACTGAGATCTGGCTGACCCTTTTCCAGTTCCTGCCTATTCAGGGAGTCAGGTTTCCTTGGCATGGGTGTCCAGGAAGTCAGGGTCTCCTTGCTGATGATCTTAGGCCTGGTTTGGCTATGCTCTGTCCCGAGCCCTCCACTGGGCTCCTCCTCCCTCAGACACAGTGGTGAAGTGACCAGAGTCACTTCTGTCACCTTCCCTCAGTAACTCCACAAGCTAGATGGGAGTGCAGCCAGGAGATATCCAAGAGTCCAGAGAAGAGAAGGAAGAGCCTGGGGCCACACAACCTGCCTGTAATGAGAAGGGAAGAGGGACAGAATTCCAGTCTGGACAGGATTGAGGGGGTGAGGGCCAGGAAGGAGCGCCCCAGGCTCCTTCTACCCTGCAGCCCATCCCCTCATTCCTGAGTGTCCCCCTTCCTCTAGACTCCCAGTGGAGAGGAGCCCATCCCCAAAGCCACCAGATTTCTGCTGAGATCCCACCATCCTCCCTCCCCCACCCGAAGGCCCGCCCACCCACCTCCTTCTCCAAGCTTAGCCACTTGGCTGTGCCCACTGCAGGCCTGCCCTCCCACACCCACCTCCACCCCCAGGCACTACAGCACACCATGGTGGCCAGCCTTGCTGGCCCAGAGCTCAGGACAGTCCTAGTCTGTATGGTAGGGCTGGTCATCCACGATTGGCTGGAACTGCCTCCCTGCTTGCGGGCTCAAGGTCACCCTCCTTTCTTTCCCAGCATTGCCATTCGACCTTTGTTCCTCCTGTCTCACCTTGAGGCAGGAGCTGGAGGCTAGATGCCCAGCCTGCAGAGGGCAGAGGATCCTGGGGGGAAGCCAGGCCTTTGGGCCCTGGACATTTATTTACTCAACAAATGTTGAGCATCTACAGTATGCCAGGAGTCCTGGTGTGAGGCTGTAGGATAAGCACAGGACTGCTAACCACAAGTTCAGAGGTTCAAACCCACCAAACATTCCTCCCAAACCTATATAGGCACTAAACAAGATGGACAAAATCTCAGCTCTTCCAGACCTCACAGCCCAGCGGGGAGACAGACAAGAAATAAACATTCACACAAATAATGCAAATTTATGTCTGGGTTCGGGAGAGAATCCTGGACCAGGAGAGGGAGGCACATAGCCTCAGTTTACTTATCTTCAAAACGCAGAAAAATATAAATACGCCCAAGCACAGGGGTTGCTGAGAGGCAGCCCCCCCAGGGCCCTGGCCCCCACAAAAGAGGGATGCTACAATTCCCACTGCGGAAGTTAAAGGAACCAGAGCTGAGCATTCCCAGGAGAGCACCCGATTTCACAGAGCTTTGAGGGGTCCTCCTGGGGTGAGGGACCCTAGTTCTCAGCCACACCACAGGACTTCCTGGGCCCCTGCGGTAGTCAGGGGCTGGAGGGGAGGAGGGGCCGGTCCCCAGGCTTCCTCTCCTTCTCTTCTCTGCCACACCCCCCTGCTCCTGACCACGTGGCACCTCTGCGCCCCAGCCCTGGGGGAGGGTGGTGCTTGGCCTGGGGGCTAGGGAAGCCAAGGACAGGTGGGTGGGATTGGGGGGGAGTACCGCAGATCCGGCCTCCTGAGGAGCAGGAGCGATTGGCCCCGCCCGTCAGCCCCAGGGCGGCAGGGAGGGGTTGCTGTCCCTTTAAGAGCCTTCTGGCTGCTGGGAGCAGATGGCCAGGCGGGCAGGGGCCCCTTGTCCTTTGTGTGGCTTTGCACAAAAGAGGGGGCCAGCTGGGGAGGGGGCTGCTGCAGCAGGTGGGAGAAGTGGGGCCTTGTTCTCCCCATCCTAGCCCTGCACTATTACCCCTTGGAAAGAGGATTGCTCACTGGGAACGTGCCCCCTCAGTCGCCCCCAAACTCCTCTAACACATCTTGTGGTCCATCTCTTATGCAGATGTCTCCCCACACCAGGACCTGGGGACCCCCACCCTGAGACACCCACAAAGGAATAAACCTCTCCCTGCCCCCATGTCCAGAGTCTTTTGGCCCTGTGGAGATAGGGTCTTATGGGGTTTGGAGGGGGGCAGGGGCTGGGGGCTTGGGAGGGTGGTTAGCCAGCGGGTGCAGGACAGTCTAGGAGGAGGGAGGCAAGAAATGAGCTGGATGCTGAGACTGGGGGAGGGGGAGGGCAGCTAGGCCCTGGCCCCCTAGGTAGCAAGCTGTGTGTGTGTGTGTGTATGTGTGTGTTTTGGGGGCTGTGTGTGTGTTGGGGGGAGACAAGAGAGGCCCTGCCTCCTGGGAGGGAGTCTGGGGGCAGGGCAAGATGGAGGCCTCCATCCTGGGAGAGGGCGGTGATGCTGCGATGAACGCCTGCCAGGCAGGAGGGGACAGAGATGGGATTTTCTAAGGGTTGTAGTTACTGGGAGGTTGGGAGAGGGATGGCATCCTGCCATTCTGGAGGGGTCACCTTGGAGCAGAGCCCCTTAACTCAGACCTGCCCTTGGCCCATTCGTTCTCCTCCTTTGTCCAGACCTCCCCACCCTAGGGCTTGGTGCCCAATCCTTGATTTACGAGAAGGAAAAAGGCCCTGGAGCCCTGGCCTGAGGTGTACCGGGCAACGTGGCCGCGGACTGGGTGGCCCCCGGCGACCTGACAGCGCCGCAGCTGGGTGGGGTAGTGTCTGACCTGGCCTGCGGTACGCAGGAACCCCCAGGAACAGGCTGCCCCTCCGGGTCGTGTCCTGACCGCAGCCCCCAGTCGACTGGCCACAGGCAGTGGGTGGGGGCGGGGATCCCTGGCTGGGCCCAGGGCTGCTTCTAAATTTAGGAATCTGATTACAGAGTGGCCGAGAAGGGAAGGGAGAGGAGACGCGGGTGCAGGCTCGGCTCTGTCTGGGCACCTCCGGGTGTGCCTAGTGGAGGTGTGTCCAGAAGGCTCGGGCTCCCGACTAGGAGGGGCAGCGGGCAGGGGCTTCGGCCTGTGTGCTCGGCAGCACGTGTCCGGGGCGGCAGGGACAGGCACGGGCGCCGCACGAGCTCAGAGCCGCTACCGGTGTGCGCGCTTGGCTCTTTGTGTGCCTGGCAGGGTGGCTGGGTCTAGCTTTGAAAGTCTCTGCCCACCCCCTCCCCCATCTCCGTCTGTGCCGCTCTACCCGCTTCCCTGTCTGTCACTCTGCCCGTGCTGGGGGGGGGGGGGAGAGGACGCTCCCCATCTGGGGTGTCAGTGAACCTAGGGAGGAGCGCCGTGGTGCAGCCCTTTCCCTACACCTTCCATCACTCTCCATCCCTTGGCCCCTGATTCACTGTTTTTGGGGTACAGACTGTTGCAGTAAAAGGGAATACGGGTGAGCCCTGGGGACCCATTGAGCCAATAGAAGCCAGGCTTTGGCCCGGTAGCTCTTGGAGGAATGCTTTCCTCACCCTGTCCTGCCTCCCATCCGCTCGGGCCCCCAAAGGCGCATGAAGGGGGGTCCCCCTGCGGAAGGGGGGGCGGGGAGTTCCTTGGCAGGAAGGGAAATGAAGGAAAAGCTGGGCTCCACCCGGGCGGGCAGGCAGTCGGCCTCAGGGCCCCTAGGGCAGGCGGCGGTAACCAAAGTCCACTGATGTGTGGGGTCGGTGTGCGTGTGGGTGGGGCTGACCCCTAGTTCCTTTGAGGGGCAACGCGGTCTCCCCCTGGGGCATATCTGGAAGCCAGGGAACGCAAAGGGGCCCGCAAAGGGAGCTCTCCCCACCCGCGTACTGACCCCACCCCCTGAGGTCTAGCCCCGGCCCAGGCCCCGCCCCCGGCCCTCCTTCCCACCCCAGGGCCAGATGTTCAGCTGGCGGAGGCATCGGCTGGGGGAGGGGTGCTGAGGCCGCAGCCGGCACTACTTCCCTGCCAGCAGCTTCATTGTGTGCGCGAGGAGCGGCGGCGGAGCGGGCCGGCCAGCCGCAGCCGGAGCAACGGGTAGAGCGCGCCGGGGAGGGTGTGAGGCGGCGCCCGCGGCTGCGCTCCGCCCGCCTTTCGACAACTCTGCCCCAGCACCGCGCGCTGTGCGCGCCGTCCCGCCGCCGCCCCCGCCGGTTGCCGTCGCGGGCAGAGGGCTGATCGGGTCAGGGTCCCTGCCGGGGATCCAGGGCATCCCAGGCGCAGCCCAGAGGCGCGGAGCCCGCTGGGGCGCACGTTGCGCTGCAGCGCTCGCCCACTGCGCGGCGTGGGCAGGCGGGTGGTGGGCTCCGAGGTACCTCGAGGGCAGGGCGCCTGTCTTCTCTGCAGGAGCCCCAAGCCCGTGGGTCGGACAGAGCGAGCGCGCTCCAGCCGCGCGGACCGAGCGCTCATTCCCCACGTACCCCACTTCTGCACAAACTTTTCTGACGTCCTTGCCCGTGGGGGTCGCAGAGAGAGCTGGGGTTGCCCTTTGGGCGCCCGTCGCACCGGACCCCAGCCACGCTAACCTCCTGCCTCGAGCAACCTCAGTGGCGACCTCTCCAGGCCGGGCCGGGCACGGCACCCGGGGCGATCGCGGTGAGTCCCATTGCTCTCGCAAGGCTCCCGCGCCCCCCGGGGCAGCTGAGCGGGGTAATGCCTTCGGTGATGGAGAAGCCGAGCGCGGGCTCCGGGATCCTGTCCCGCAGCCGAGCGAAGACGGCCCCCAACGGCGGACAGCCCCATTCGGAGGATGACAGCAGCGAGGAGGAGCACTCCCACGGTAAACCCGGTGGCCTGGGGTTAAAGGCGTATCGATCCTGGTGGCGCGGCGGGCGTGGTGGGAGGAGTGGAGCGGTAGTTTCCGACTATGAGCTGATTCTGTTAATGGCTCCTGTCCCCTTGCCCTGGATTGGAGCCTCTCTCTTGCTTCTCCCCTAAGCCTGGGCTCCTAGCATTGCTCTGGAGGTGGTGGTGGCCGCTAGCCGTACCCTCAGCCCCTAAGATTGTTCTTGAGAGCTGAAGGGAACCCCAGACATGCTTCCGTCCTCATACTGGGGCTCTTATACCATGCCACTTTGCAGCGGATTGAGGTCTGACAGGCAGGGACTGGAAAGGCATCCCCACGCCCAGCTGGGGAGGCTCATGTGCCTTGGGTTCCCTGAAGGGCTGGGGTCAGCTCTCGGCCCCCCAGCCCATAGCCACAACAAAGGGCTCTGCCTGGCCTGGGCTTGCAAACTGCCCCCTTACCTCTTCACACCTCCCCACCACCAACACCACCACACACACACAAACACACCCCTCCACTGTGACCTCCAGTTCTTCTTCCACTGAGGGGGAAGATCAAGGAAAAGTGAGCCTTGTGGAAGGTGGGGGCCATGGGCGGTCAGGGAGGAGAGCTCTAGGCCAGCCACCTCCCCTGCCACATCCTCCCGCCTCCCTCCCTGAAGTCCTGACTGCCTCCCCCTGGCTCCACAGACAGCATGATCCGAGTTGGAACCAATTACCAGGCCGTAATTCCGGAGTGTAAGCCTGGTGAGTGACAGCAGAGGCTGAAGGAGAGTGGGGAGGGAAGGGAGCAGAGGGGCCCTGGCTGGCTCCCATCAGAGGACGGGCAGGCGGCCCGGGGGGGTGGCCGTGTGGCAGGACTCTTTTTCCTGCTCTGCCTTCCTGTCTGAGTCTCTGCCCTGTATTCCCTTCTGGGCCCCATCTCCCGGGCCCCAAGCCTCGGCCGCCCTCTTGCCCTGCTGGTTCCAGGCCACAGGGTAATCTCCACGCCTTCTCTGTCTGCTGCTACCTTTCAGAGAGCCCAGCACGTTATAGCAACAAGGAGCTGAAGGGAATGCTGGTGTGGTCGCCCAACCACTGTGTATCTGATGCCAAGCGTGAGTGGGCGGAACCCTGGGGTGGAGCCCTAACTGGGTGATCCCCTATCTAGGTTCATGTTAGCAGTGGGCTGGAGACTGAGGGCCTGGGGCTCCTGGGTGGGGACCCCTCTCTGAGCAGAGCCTGGAGCAGGGGCTGTAACGCCCTCCTCTGAAACTTACTCCTTCCGATCCCTGCAGTTGACAAGTATATTGCGATGGCCAAGGAGAAACACGGGTACAACATTGAGCAGGTGAGGCTGCTGAGTGGGGATTGGGGGGTGGGTGGGAACGGCACCGTGCTGGGCCAGCTGAGCTGAGCTGCCCTGCTGTCCTGGGCTAGGCGCTGGGTATGCTTTTGTGGCACAAACACGACGTGGAGAAGTCATTGGCTGACCTGGCCAACTTCACCCCATTCCCGGACGAGTGGACTGTAGAGGACAAAGTGCTGTTTGAACAGGCCTTTGGCTTCCATGGCAAGTGCTTCCAGAGGATCCAGCAGATGGTAAAGCCCCCCGCTCCTCTGGCCACGCCTCCAGCCCCCAGCCCCAGTATACCTCATCCCTTCAGGCCGGCCCGGACCCCAACTGCTGATATTGCCACCCCCAGCTGCCTGATAAGCTGATCCCCAGCCTGGTGAAGTATTACTACTCGTGGAAGAAGACCCGTAGCCGAACCAGCGTGATGGACAGGCAGGCCCGGCGACTGGGGGGCCGCAAGGACAAAGAGGACAGGTGGGGCCATGAGTAAGCGCACGGTGGGCAGAGTTGGTGTGTCCTGGCCCCAGCCTCATTTCCTTCGTGTCTCCGTATCACCAGTGATGAGCTGGAGGAGGGCCGAGGAGCCGTGAGTGAGGGAGAGCCAGATGCTGGAGACACTAAGAAAGAGGTGAGGTCCTACAGCTGGTCTTGCCTGGCCCCCATACCTGTTTGGACTCTGCATCCACTTGGTCCTCTCCTTCCCTTGCAGCCTCTGCTTTCCCGGCCCCTGAATACCCGCCCAGGCCCCGGGAAGAAGGAAGTCCAGGTGTCGCAATACCGCCACCATCCGCTGAGGACCCGGCGGCGCCCACCCAAGGGCATGTACCTGAGCCCCGAGGGCCTCACCACTGTGTCCGGAAGCCCGGACCTTGCCAATCTTACACTTCGAGGCCTCGACTCCCAGCTCATCTCCCTCAAGCGCCAGGTATGGGGGTAGGGAAAGAAGGGCCTGGCGGAAGAGGGGTGGTTAGCACCTGGGAACTAAGTTTTTTGGGATGTTTGAGGTCTCAGCAAGATGGTGCAGGTGCCCAGCCTGAGAGATTGTGGGTGATCTGTGGTTCTTTTCAGAGTGCATGGTAGGTTCCAGGGCTTTGTTGAAGTAGGAGAGGGATCTTCAAGGGGACATAGGGTGCTGAGAGTTGATGATGGGGTCTTTTCTGGGATGGAGCTTAATGGCTCTTCCCGCTGTGGCATTCACAGGTGCAAAGCATGAAGCAGACCAATAGTAGCCTCCGTCAAGCCCTGGAGGGCGGCATCGATCCGCTCCGGCCCCCGGAGGTAAGGCTGCTTTTCAGGTTTGGGTGCAGAATGGGGTTCTCTTGGGGAAAGTTTGTATTTCCACAGTGCTGAGTCCAAGCACTTGTGTATGTATGTACATTCCCTGCTCTGCAGGCCAACACCAAGTTCAACTCCCGCTGGACCACAGACGAGCAGCTGTTGGCTGTCCAAGGTGGGTTGGACCCTGGGGAGAACCGAACATCTATTTCCCTGCCCTCCAAGGAGCTCTGGGGGTAGAGGGGAAGAAGCCGCGAGTTGGCTAGCTCTGAGGGGTGTTCATGCTCTGCCCTTTCGACCCTTGCAGCCATCCGTAGATATGGCAAAGACTTTGGGGCTATTGCAGAGGTGATTGGGAACAAGACTTTGACCCAGGTGAAGACCTTCTTTGTAAGCTACCGGCGCCGCTTCAATCTGGAGGAGGTACTGCAGGAATGGGAGGCCGAGCAGGATGGGGCCCCTGGAGCCCCAGCTCCCATGGAGGAGACTAGAAGAGCGGCTCCTTTGCCAGCCCCAGCCCTAGAGGAAGATGATGAGGTGAGAAGGGGATGAGAGCCCAGAGGAGAGGCCCCGCCTCAGTCCTGGTCCTGAAACTGGGCCGAGGGTGTGAGAAAGCCTGGGTCTGACCCTTTTCTTTCCCCTTCAGGTCCAGATTACATCCGTCTGTACATCTGTGCCACGGTCGTTGCCCCCTGTACCACCACCCCCTCCCCCTCCCACCTCCCTGTCACAGCCTCCCCCACTGCTGAGGCCACCTCTGCCCACGGCGCCCACTCTGCTTCGCCAGCCGCCCCCCTTACAGCAGGGCCGCTTTCTCCAGCCCCGGTTGGCCCCTAACCAGCCACCACCACCACTAATCCGCCCAGCTCTGGCTGCCTCCCGCCACAGTGCCCGCTCGGCTCCCCAGCTTCCACCGACCCTGATGGGAGCCCCTCTGGAGCCTCCGGCGCCATCACTCTGAGCCCAGAGGTCCTTCACCAACCAGAGGTTCCGAGCCCCTTTGCGGGATTGTCCTTGGGCACCTCCGGCAGCGCTGAGGACAGAAGAGGGACTAGGGCTTTGGCCTGGTCTTGGACACACACCTGTCTCCCCACCCAGCTGGCCTGAGGGTCCTCTTTCTGCTTCCTGGCTGGGACTGGAAGGCCCCTGCCCTTTGTGTGGGGAGGTAGCGACCATAGCGTGTCAGGAGAGGACCAGCACCTGTTGGCTGGTCCCCCTCTTTTAGCAATAAGTCTGGGGTGAGCTGGGAGGGGGGTTTGCGGGCAGAGGCCAGCAGGGAATAATATGGTGGATAGAGTGCTGAGGGTGCCTGCTGTACCCACTGCCCAAGCTTGGAGAAAGGGGATTTGGGTTATTTTTTAACATTTTTTAAAAATAAAATAAAAACGCCCAAGCTCAGCAAGTCATCTTTCCGTGTGTAAAGGTGCTGACAGTGCCCACCCTGCCCAGGGCCTATCCAGTTCTCCTGTTGGGTGAAGAAAATGGGAAGCAGCAGTTCAGATTCCAAACATTCTCTTTATTACGTGTTTGATCCAGAGGAGAAACGAAGTGCAGGAGGGGGACTGGGTGGGGAGGGGCCACCTTGCCTGGGTGCCCCCGGCCCCCACCCCTTTGGGGGACCAAGCCATGCCCTCCTGGCCCCCTCAGAGCACCCGGGCTGTCCCAGAGGGGAGGGGAAGGGAGCCCTTGGTCTGAGCTGGAGCCCGCAGTTGGGGGCATGGGGCAGGAAGGCTGAGGTTGGCAAGGCCCCTTCCTAGGACCCCAGGACTCGACTGAGCCTGGCCTGGGAGGGAGTGGGGGTGATGAACAGGGGTGAAGTCATCATAAATCAAAAAGAAAAAAATAAAATAATAAAATAAAAAACCCATCACAAAAAAATGTACAACTCAGCTGAGGGCAGGGGCAGCCTGTGTGCAGGACTCCCTCCCCCCATTTCTGGAGAACAAACAGCAGAGAAATAAATTAAGGGATGCAGCGGCCGCCACCAGCCCAGCGCCCATAGCTCCCTACTCCCACACCGGCCACGCCCCCCAGCAGTCTCCACGTGGAGGGCAACAGTGTCGGGAAGAAAAGGCTGAGATGAGACAGCCACTGCTAGGGACTAGCTGGTGCCCAGATTAATGCCAACGAAGGGGAAGCGGCGGGTGGGGAGAGCGGGCTGGGAGGGGGGTGTGCTTCCAGACGGGGACCACCCAGAGGAGCCCATCTGCCCAGCAGCCCCCTCCCCGCCCCCTGGAGGGGGTGGAGAAGATGGCACAGACTTGAAGGGGAACGAATGTCCCCACAGCAGCTTGGGGAAGGAAATGCCCCGCTCTGGGAAAGGAGGGCGGGCAGAGGATACAGTGTGGAGGGGGCCAGGACCCCTCAGCCCCACCTCACAGCCCAGAACAGCCACCAGCCCAGTCCTGCCCCAGCCGCAAGCCCCAGGGGCCGGAGGTCGGGGGAAGGCCACCTCTGGTGGTTTGCTTGGGGGGAAGGGAGCGCGGAGCAGCCCAAAGTGGGCATGGTGGAGGGAGGACCGACAGGACTCCACTACTCTTGCCTGAGAGTGTTCCAGCCCGGAGCCACCCTCCCGGGAGACCCCAGAGATCCAGTCTCGACTGGCCCCATGGGGCAGCGAGGAAAGGTGGCCGCTGGGATTTTTTTTTTTTTTTTCTTTTTTCTTTTTGGTAATAAAAAATTTCTTGGTTTAGGAGAAATACTCTGTGCAACCGCAGTACCGAGGGGAACCCCGCCCAACTCACACTCCCCTTCCTTTGCCTCTGGGGGGGAAGAGGGGTCTCTGGGCAGGGTGAATGTCAGGGGAAGAAACCATCTCCCAGTCCCCACTGATGTGGAAGAACTGAGGGGCAGGGTGGGGAGGGGTTGTGCCAGCAGGGGGAGACACACTGAGTCCAGTCCGCAGTCTCGCCAGTGGCATCGCAATGGCCCCAGCAGCTAAGTCCAGCTGGCCGCCTCAGCCCCCAACCCCCCCTTCCTGGCAGCCTGTTAAAGCTTAAGCTCGTTGGCTATTTTGGAGGCAATGTTTTTGAAGGCCATGGAGGTGCCCGATATCCGCTTAAAGCGCACGCCGTTGAGGGAGAGCCGCGGCAGTTTGCAGACCTCCATCTCCCACTGCACGAAGTCATCATGGCCCGGCGCACCGTGCACACACAGCAGCATGTACTTCTCGTGTAGCTCACTCTGGCAGCTGTTGGCGTCCAGCACCTTCCGGATCTCACGCATCATCTCGTTGGGCTCCATGGAACTCGTGGTCTTCATGCTCCACGTGAAGCGCAGCGAGCGTGGCTTGGCCTCGCGGAAGTCTTCCTTTTCTTTGTCGTTGCCAATACCACCGCCGCCGCCGCCTCCGCCGCCCACCACGTGAGGTCTGCAAAGAGGGCAGAGGCCATGTCAGGTGGGGGGCGGCAGCACCCCAGGCCAGGGTGGCTCCCCTGGCAGGCAGGCAGACCCTGAGACCAGAGAGGAGAGGAAGGGGGTGCAGCCACCCTCTGTTCTGGGAGGTAGAGTGCTTAGAAGCTAGATTGAGGGGGCCTGAGGGGCAGCCCACCCACCCTCCATCTCTGGGGACAACCCCTGGAGAGGCCATAGTTCCATGCAGTTGCCGCTTCTTTTCTGGGACAAGGGGAAGACATGGGAACACTGTTCAGTGGTCCCAAACACGCAGACTGTCTAGACAGAGGAAGAAACTGAGGCATGAAAAGGTGAGCCCGTGACCAAGTAGACTCTACAGCCCCAAGCCCAATCCAGGGCTCCTCCTTTCAGAGCACACCGGAGGGCTGGAGTTGGAGGCTGGGGCTGGTCTGAGGGGCCAGGCAGAGCCAAGTGGCAGAGGAAGAGAGGAGCAGGCAGCTGGTGGCAAGCCCAGTGGCCCAGGCAGGGCCAGTACAGGTTCCAGCCCTCTCACCTGAGCGTCTCCACCCGGTCTTTGCTTTCAGGTTCATTCAGGTTCCTCAAAAAATAGAGCGAGGGAGAGTTTAGTGCTGGGGCCGCTCGCTCCTTCCACCGCCACAGACCCAGCTGAGGGTGGGTCCTGGCAGGTGCCCCAGCCCAAAGGCCACTTGCCCATCACCTGGCAGGTCAACATGGCTCTGCAGCCTCTCACCCCAGCAGCCTGACTGTCCCTATCCAACCAAAAGCCCAGCACCCAGGCCTGCTCCTTCCCACTCCCAGAGATGCGAGCTGGGAGAGACAGGCTGATGGGTGGTGTGTGGCACACACAGCCAGGCTCTCCGTCTGCACTGGGGGAGGACTGGGGGATGGGGGTGGGGGGCTTTTTCATCATTGCACCAGCGTTTTGAAACTGGGAGGAAAGAGGCAATCATGTTTTCTCTTGGTGGGATAAGGGGATGAAGGGTGTGTGAAGGCCTCTAACGGGAGACCCCAAGAGTCTGCTAAAGTGTTAAGAGGAGTGGCACATAAGGGCAATGAGGTCCAGCTTCGGAAAGGGAGAAGCTGCCTCCCTGTCTGCCTGCCGGCCATCTGAGTGTGCAGAGGGAGGGTGAAGGTAAAGGCAGGTAGACACTTGGGGAGGGTGGGCGGCTGTGCGGGTGGGAAGAGGTCTGGCCCTGCTGAGCGGCTTCTCCAGCTCCTGGCTGGAAGATGGGGGCCTGGAGCTGGGACACTGGGAAGTGTGGAGGAGGCCGGGATGAAGGAAGAGGGAAAGAGGAGCAGCAGCAGCAGCAGCACATGTAAAAGAGACGCACGGACACCGATGGCGAGGAAATCGCTGCCAGCTGGTGGGGGGGAGCAGGTTGGAGCCCCCAGCTGTTCTCACCAGCCCCACCTGAAAACCTGGTCCTGCCTCTCCGGGCAGCCCCCTGAGCCTGCACAGCAACAGACAGTCATGCAGTGACAGGCTGGGGATGAAAGGGGCAAGCCTGAAACTAGTCTTGACAGGGGGACTGCCAGGCATCCCAGCCCCAGCAGAGGGTCTGAGCTGACTCAGCCCTCAGGGACCTAGGAACCCCAACCAGGGCCTGGTCTACCCAGGCCTCTAGAGGAAGAGGATGGAGCCAGGAGTGGAAGGTCAGGACTGGGCCTGGGAAGGGCGATGGCAGAGGGAGGACAGGATCTCTCATTCTTGCTCAGGTCAGTGGGGCATCTACCTCCCAGTATCTCCAACTCTGTGGAACCATGCCAGGTGAACACAGAGGGAACTTGGCCCACCTAGACACTGATGGAGACTGAGGTGTGCTGGTTGTGTGTGTGGGGGGGGGGGGGGGGGAATTCTAGTTCTGCCAGAGCTGCCAAAAGGGGGTGCTGTGCTCCAATAGAGAGCAAACGCTCCTTGGGCCTAGAGGACTCAGATTGTCACCTTGGCATCCACATGTCCCTGTGGTACCTCTAAAGTCCTACCATCCCACAAGACAGGGGAAGAGGTCACACAGCTCTGAAAGTTGAGGGAGCCAGAGGAGGGAAGTCCAAGAGAACCCAGAGTGAAGTAGGATCCCAGTGAATCTCCTCATAGAGCATGCACACAGAGGGGAGAGGGACAAAGAAGGAACCCAACAAGGTGACCCAAACTCTGGGAGGAGGCCAGGACAATCTTAAAGGGAGAATTCCCTGAGAAAGTCCCCCTTGCTTGGGGACAGGCATAACTGTGGACCCAAGACCCTCATTTTCAAAGCCATGTGCCCTATGTGGGCTATGTACCCCCAACCCTGCCCATCTCTCAGGGCAGAGCGGGCAGGCCCTGTGCCGACACCCAATCAGAGGCAGGCTTCATCCCTTTAAGATGGCAGGAGAGGGCCACACAGACGCAGATAGCAGGTGCAGGAGGGAGCGAGAGCCAGAAGAGGGCGCTAATGATGGAGGCAGGACACAGGACGGACACACACACCCAGTGGGCTCAACGCCTACCTTCTGGCAAATCTGAAAGACAGATTTCTAAAAAAAACAAACAAACAAAAAAGACAAAATAAAAAAAGAAATAAAAAAACCCAACAAGACGGTATATGGATAAGCAGGTGGGGAGTGGACTTTATAGGTTTAGGGGCCACCTAGAGTTTGGAAGAGCCGCTCAGCGAGACTAGAGTTAGAAACATCCAGATCTGCTCCTGCCCCTCCCACTGCCTAGGCCTCTCTTGTCACCCAGGTACCTGTGTGCCAGGGCTGGCAAGTGGGGGGCGGGGGGGCGCGTGGGGCTCCGCCTGTGGAGCGGAGTGAAGGGCAGGGTAAGCCTCCGATTTCAAAGCCACCCACTGCTCCAAGGTGGGTGAGGAGGGGATGGGAGGAGCAGAGAACATCCCAAAAGGCAGAGCTCCTAGGTGCACACCTTCAGGATCCAAGTGGTCCAAAAGCCCACCCGCATCCTGACCCATACCCATGGTGCATCAGGAGGGCCGACTGGGGCCAACTGGGCCTTAGCCACTTCACTTCCAGGCTTCATCTGAGGAAACCCCAGGGCAGGCAGGCAAATGTACTGCAGCCAGCCCCTCACTCTTGGTTAAAATAACCACAACCACTGGGGGCACAGGGTAGACAGGGAGGGCAGGTCAAAGGGGGTAAGACAAGAGACAAAGGCACATGCTCCTTCCTGGCCCAGCCTGGCTCATGCCTCATGACTTTGCAGCTGCGTCACCAAATATAAGTTTCCATGGGAACCCAAGAGGGAAGAGGGGGGGCTTTTATTTTAGCATCTGAGTTCACACTCTCCTAGAGAGGAGGCGGCATTGGCCATCTGTTGGGGGCCAGAGAAGAAGGGGTATGTGGAGTTGGGGACGGGTCTGGGCACAGAAGATGCTGACAAGGACCACTACCACCCCTAGGTTGGGCCCAATTTCTTGAGCCTCCCCAGTCTTTCCTAACCCCAGGGCCCAGGCCCGGTTCTGGGTATTCTGTCTTCCCCACCTCAGCCTCGCTGTCTCCCTAACCTTCCTGCTCACCTGCGGACAAACTTGGAGGTGAATTTGCTGAAGATGCTCCCGGAAGCCCCTCGCCGGCCCTGGCTGTTGCCGGAGGGAGAGGCTGGGGTCACCCCGTAGGGTAGATTCTGCTGGTCCCGCACCTGTCGGAGCTGCCCGGCGTGGAAGGTGCTTCGACTGGACACACCTCGGGGGAAATTGGTTCGGTCTGGGGCTCCACCACTGCTGCTGATGTTGTGGGCGGAGGGGGAGGTGACAGGGACACGCTGCGGGGCTGTGCTGTGGGAAAAGAGGGTGGTGGGGAAACGTATCAGCAGAAAGAAAAGCCATCACCAGCCAGCGCCTGAGTGTCCTATGGTGGGACAGGGTAGAGGGACTCGAGGTCAGAGGCAGCCATCACGGAGCACACGGAAGGAAGGAGGTGACCGTGGAGAACACAGTAAGGAGGACATCGGGGTGGTGGGGAAGAGGGCGAGAGGAGGAGGCAGGACAGCTTGGAGAAAAGTGGCTCCTGGTAACCTCAATCTCAAGGGATACGACCGAGCAACCCTCAAGGCCCGAAGGCCTCAGAACACAGACTTCCTCCTGGTCCTTCAGGCCGCTTCCGGCATATCTGCCCTGAGTCTGGGAGGGAGAGTTAGGAGGAGTGGGCAGGAAGGCGGTCTGGGGCTCTCTCCACTTTCTGGATACAGGGGCCAAGGTGACAAGTACAGAACCAGACCCCAAAGTCAAAGGACAGAGTGCTGGAAACGGGGGGCAGGCTGAAGGCAGCAGGTGCACCAGCCGCCTCAGCACACTTGCCTGGGCCGCGGCACCTCACAGTTACTCTCCGTGGGGGGCAGCCCAGTGGCCTTGTTGGGGTGCATGGAGGCCGACATGGATTTCTGGTGCTGGCGGGGTCGGGCCGCAGAGACTGCGGCAGAAGCAGAAGCCGTGGAGGCCCGGGACCCTGGCATGGTTAGGCTAGGAGACAAAAGCAGCGGAGAGGCCCGGGTTAGGGGGGTGGGGGTGGGGGGAGTGGGGGGGGCAGGAGGCCCGAGTTAGGAAGGAAGGGCAGGGCAGAGCAGAGCTGGCCCTAGAAGCAGCACCGGGATGCAGATCAGAGCTGAGGGGAGACGAGAGGCAGGGTGAAGCAGCAGCTAGGTAGGCCAGAGTCCAAGAAGGGAACAGGCCTGTGGGCTGCACTGGGCTCCTAGGAACTTTAAGACTAAGATGTCACCTCTACAGAAGGAGTGGGGTGGAGCTCAGAGATAGTCTCAGGCAGCTTAGAGGCCTGTCTAGGGGAGGGAAACAGTGCGTTCCTTGTCCGCAGCCACCCTCACTCACTGTGCACCCCCTCAGATGAGCATCTCTTGATTCTACCCTGAGCTAGAATCAGTCAAACAAAGCTGCGGATGCTGACACTCTGCCGAGGGAAGCTACCAGGCCAGGCTGCAGTGGACAAGGGGGTGGTGAGGTGACCACAGAGAGCCCTGACTCGGTACACTACCAGAGGTGGGCAGGGAGGAGAAGGTGGGAGACAGGGAGAGACGGTGGGAAGCAGGGAGGAGGGAAGGGTGTATGGAGAGCTGGACAGAACAGAGCGGGGACAGAATTCCAGGGGCAGGAAAGGAGATGGCTCTTCTGACAGACGTCACTGTTGCAGGTTTCTACACCCCGCTCCTCGACTGTAAGGCTGGGCCCGCTCACCTGTCTTTGCCATTCTGGACAGAGGCCTGGCCAAGGCTAGTCCTCTCCAAAAGTGGGGAGTTCCTGCTTCGGTTTGTGCTGGTGGAGAGGACGCTGTTCTGTGGGGAATAAAGAGTGAGAGACAGACAGTCACCATCTCTCCCAAGTTCAGAGCCGGTTTCCGCTGCAAGCAGACACACTTGGCCTTTACTCTCATCATCAGGCTTTCTACTATGAGAACAGGAGGAAAGCCTGGGAGTCTGGAGGAAGAACAGCTGATGAGAGCCACCCTGTGGAGGGCAGAGGCTGGCGGGACTCACTCACCGTGGAGGGGGTGGGGGTGGTCTTCTTCCTCTCCAGGCCGGGCAGGGGGCTGGCGGGCACTTTGGCTGTGCTGCTGGCCTTCCGCCCCGACTCCCGGTCCTCCTCAGGCCGTTTATTTTCTGAGTTGTTGCTCTGCGTCTTCTTGGAGTAGGAATTAGATGTGGGAATGGCAGGACCAGCTGCTAGGCCAAAGGGGCGAGGGCAGCGGGTAAGGCCAGGCCCACCGAGGCCACATGCATGGTGCTCTCCTACAACCTTGCCAGCAACCCCACTGCACAGAGACGGAGGGAAGTCACATGACTGGTCCAAAGCCCCGCAACTACAGTGTGGCTAGAACTCAGCAGTGTCACCCAAAACCCCCAGAGTCTGTGAGCTCTCTAGAGAGGGGGGAGCCCTTTGGTACCCCCTGCAACCCTCAAAATCACTCACCCTGATCACTGAAACGCCGCTGCTTGGGGTTGGCCGAGACACTGCGCTGTACCTTGTGGGACGGGGACGGGGCACTGTTATTGGTCAGGTCAGCTGAAGGCCTTGGCTTCAAGGTGATGGTGTCGCCTTCCAGCTGCAAGGACAAGAAGGGCAGAAGTCAGGCAGAGACCCCAACAGATGCGCACACTCACAGTCTCAGCACCTGGGCTTGCGGGACAAAGCTCCCCACACAAGACCAGTATGTACCTGGGGAGACACGGGCCTTGCCACAGGCACCAGTAACCACAGACAGACACAGCCCTGTCCTCTAGAGGGCCACACGTCTACAGCACCACCTCAACAGCGGTCAAGGCAAGACCCTTGCAAGGGAGCCCATATCACAGGGAGAGGAGGGCGGGAAGACACACCCACTCCCAGAAATACCCAAGGACTCACACAGACACAGACACCCAAACCAACAAAACACTCACCAATCCTCCAGATTCACATACAGTAGGACAGACATACAGACCACAGACCCACAGACCCCAGTGCAAGTCCCAGCAATGACACAGAAACCCACAGAGATCCACATGCCTAGACACATACACAATCCCAGAGGTCACACTTCTAGAGACAAAGGGAAATCAAACACGTGGACACCATGCAGGGACGCCTCGGGTAACAGAGAGCCAATGACAGACTGACCTAGACCCAGTCTCAGCAGCGTGGACAAAGGATGACTGACCACCCAGCTCGAGACCTAGACCCTTCCAGTGATGGAGACCAGTGAAAGTAAGGATGGGAGGCAGCAGAGCAGGCTTCAAAGCAGCCAGCCGAAAGCACGCCTCCTGGGAGCCGGGCAGCTGCCCCCATGGGGCAAGGAGCTGCTGACTGGGAGAGGAGCAGGGGGTACACACCTCAGAGTTCTTATAGCCCAGGAGCAGGTAGGTGG
Organism: Chrysochloris asiatica; assembly: GCF_000296735.1. Classification (NCBI taxonomy): domain Eukaryota; kingdom Metazoa; phylum Chordata; class Mammalia; order Afrosoricida; family Chrysochloridae; genus Chrysochloris; species Chrysochloris asiatica. The sequence continues at coordinate 21,773,985 of NW_006408558.1, forward strand.
CCATCACCTCGTTGTATCTCTGGCCCACCAGCGAGTCCTGGATCTCTTCCCGAGTGTAACCCATGGACACCATCAACTCTGCACAGGGGGACAGAGTTAGGCTGCTCCTGACTCCTAGACAGCCCGAGCCCACAGCCCAGCACGGCCTCACCTGTTCGTCGGGGGTCCTTGTAGTCAGGGACAGGTTCCACATAAGGCTTTAATTCATCATCTTCATGGCCCACGTTCATCCATCGATCTTTCATGATTTGCTGGAAAGGAAAGGGGGAGGAGGCAACTCAGCTGGGAGATTTCCTAAGGAACCCGGGGGTCTTCCTGGAGTTAGTTAGCAGGGCTCTCCAGGCTGTTCACCTCTAAAGTGCCTCTCTTGCTGGGATTGAGGATGAGAAATTTCTTGAGCAGGTTTTCACAGTCCGTGGACATGTAGAACGGAATACGGTATTTCCCTCTCAGGACTCGCTCCCGCAGCTCCTGCGGAGGATGCCAGAGTCAGACCCAGAGAAGGACTCTCAGGGCTTAGGACGGGCCAGGTGGACCTGATGAAGTCTGGTAGGAGGCAGATGACCTGTGGCAGTGCACTGCCCCAACGACGCAGTGACTTCCGGTGTCCCGTGCCCTCAAGTTTGGCCAGTAGAGGCCTACAATTCAAGAGTGCCTTGGCGCGACATATGTAAACCCAAATGAGCCCATTGCTTTAGAAAGGAATTGAGAAGACCTGGTGGCACAACTGGTGCTCGACTGCAAACCAAAAGGTTGGCGTGGTTCAAAGTCACCCAGCTGCTCTGTGGAAGAAAGACCTGGCAATCTGCCTCTGTAGAGATCACAACCTGGTAAACAGTAGGGGGCACTTCCACTCTGTCACATGGGCCACTATGAGTCAAAATCGACTCAATGACACACAACAAGAGCATGCTGGGAGCAGACCTCTGAACTGTTTCTACCTTTAGCAAGCCCCTTTTAGAGGCTCTGGCTTGGGAGAAATACAAAGGTAGCAAAGGTAAGAGGTCAGGAACAAGGCCAGAAGAGAGGAGAAGTAATAAAAATGACCTAAGCAGGCACCGTAGCCTACCTTGAGGTTCTGTCCATCAAAAGGCAGGGAGCCGCTGACCAGTGTGTATAAGATGACGCCCAAGCTCCAGACGTCGACCTCAGGTCCATCGTACTTCTTGCCCTGGAAGAGTTCTGGGGCAGCATAAGGCGGGCTGCCGCAGAAGGTGTCCAGCTTGTTCCCAAAGGTGAATTCATTGCTGAAGCCAAAGTCTGCAATCTTAATGTTCATATCAGCATCCAAGAGCAGGTTTTCTGCCTGGGGGACAAGATGGAAAATGTCACGGGACCAAGTGAACAGGAAGAAGCCTGTGGCCTGGGAGAAGAGCAAGAAGTCACAGCAGGCTCCCGACGGAACAGGCCATCCTGTGAGAGCTGGGGTCAGAAGGCTCAGTGATACTGTGCAAAGCACACGGCTTCAGCATCAGGCGCGGGCCAATAGTCACGTCTGGAGGACCTGGAGGCCAAGAGACTCATAGCTGGACACTTTCCAACTTGAACAGCTCAGTAAAGAGGTGGTGTACCTTCAGTCCTGCAGCCAGAGGGCCTTCCAACAGCCTCTCTTTGGCCAGCCCCCAAGCTGCCTGAGGGACCAGGAGAGCCTAAAGCGGCCACTGAAAGGGGCTATGCTGAGAAGCGAATGGCAGGAGCCCTCTGATCGCCTGGTGATTCTGCTGTATCAGAAATGGCCCGAGGTGGTTCCAAGAAGGGCCCTTCTTTGTACTTGGGGGAGGGAGGGAGGGGACAGACGGTCATGCCAAGGTGAATGGAGGGTGAGCAGCCCCATCCCCACAGAAAGACACAGGAGGCTGTAGCCCTTACCTTTAAGTCTCTATGAACGATAAGCTTCTGGTGGCAGTACTGCACAGCAGACACTATCTGAAAGGCAGGAAGAAGGGTCAGTCCAGGGCCCCTAACGGTGGGCCACACAGGGGCTGGCTGAGCTGGGATGCCAAAGCCCAAAGGACCCTCCAAACGGCAGCATCTCCTTCAAGCCTGAAAGGCAGAGGCCAAGCCCTCTCCAAGGTGCGAGGTTCTCACCTGGCGGAATTTGGCTCGAGCCTCTTTTTCTTTCATTCTACCATGAGCCACTAGGTAATCGAACACCTCTCCTGAAAGAGACAAAGCCCGAGAACTAGGTCAGAGCTCCTGGGGCTGGGAAGTGGAGGTGGGGAGAGGCGATGGCGCACCTACCTCCACTAGCGTACTCCATGACAAGGTAGAGCGTTTTCTCAGTCTCAATCACCTCAAACAATTTAACTGCAAGAGAAAAGGCCAAGCTAGGAGCCAAAGTGACAACAGGGTCACACATTGGGTCCCACCATGTCGGGGCCACCCCAGGGGTCAAAACACTCTCCTTTCCGCCTCCCACCCTCTCATTCCAGTTAGTTCTTAAGGGTGGTCTGGTGGGTCAGAGGAAGTGGCATGTTGAGTGAATCTGCAGTTGCAGAGACATCCAAGGCCCCTGCCAACGCTGCCTCGGGGAGAAGGCCTGGGCAGCCGTTCTCACCTATGTTGGGATGATTCAGAACCTTCATTATTCTTACTTCACGGAAGAGCTGGAAGAGAAAACACCAGGAGTCACGGCTGCTCCATAAGCAGAGTCAATAGTGCCATGATTCCTCCAAGAAAACCAGGGCGCTTGTCCAGACGGGTGAGCATTAGACAAGCTGAAAACTAGGCTGGACGCTTCCTCTGCTGACCTGCTACCCCAGCTTTGGCATGGGCACCAACCAGTTGGGTCCCCTGCCATAGCTGCCCCAATCCAGTCCCCACCAGTTGATAGGCCTGGGCAGGGAGCCTCCGGAGGAAGGCATGTGAGCCCATGGCCAGGACTCTTCAGAACCTGAGTTGCTTCTCAAGTTCAGTGACTAAAACAGGCGGCAGCGTGGCCTGAGTGCGGGCCAGGGAGTGCTGGTCAGCTTCTGATGACAGAAGTCAGAGGCATCAGAACTGCAGGAGAAGCCTTTCTTTCCTGGGCCTTTAGGACGGTGACAGAAGAGCCCATTCCTATATATAGCTGATGCCAATTTTAATCAAATCCACCTCCACACACTCACGCTCTTGGTGAAACAAGACCAGAGATTCCAAACCCTACATTTCCACAGAGAAAGAAGACAGAAACCAAGTTCTTCACCGCTGTGGGAGCCAGAGTCCTGAGGGTGTGGGCTTTGGTAACTTTGAGGCCCCACCCCCTGTACCGAGGAGTCTGGGGTTTGATTTTCTTTTTATTTCATGGCAGTTAAGACTCTGGAGCTGTAACTCAGGATATAGCTTATGGAAAAACAGAAGACACGTTTTCTCCCTCTTTGATTTAATGAGCCCCCAGAGCTCTTTTGAGTTGAGAAAGGGAAGAAGAGACTAAACTTCTAACCTTCAGGAACCTGAGGATGAGCCCAGGCTTTCCTTCCCTGGCCCAGCAGATGTCTCAGATGAAGAGGTAGCAGCGGGACAGGACTGAAGTGGGGGCTGGGGACAGATGACTGCAGGGGTCAGGAAGCTTCGTCTCAGAGCAACCTTAGAGCCCTCACAGTCACCAACCCTGTACATCTGCCTCTATTATTACTCACTTCACATTATTTGTTGTCTATCTCACTGAAAATGGAAGTGTCATGAAGGCAAGCATGTATCATTTATCCATTGAGCAGGAAGGGACAGTCTTCAGGGGAGCACCAAAGCTTCCTGGGGCTGGTCTCAAACCCAGAGGTGACTAGTTTCTTCAACGCTCTTCTAGGAATCGTTGCTGTGATCAGATGTAAGCAGAATGTTTTGGCCAGATTCAAATGGGCCTTGATGATGGCATGTGCTCAAGGAGATTCAAATGGCGCCTTAGACTGGTGCCTTCCAGGCAGTCAGGAAGAGGCAGGGAGAACTAAGTGGTGAAGAAATAAGAGGGCTTGGCTGAATACAGGGATTATTCCAAAAACAAGTCGACTGCATCAAATGGCCCAAACCAAGCTGGGAAGGACAGCCATGGTTCCTTCAAACCAAAGGATCCTTGAGGAGCCACTAGGGTATCTCAAGTCACACACACTAACTCTGTGAGCATCTATCTCCATCACTATCAGTGCCTCACTGCATTTAACTCCCAATATGATGGACTGACAGAATGGCAGCAGCAATGGGCTCAAACACGACAACAATCCTGAGGATGGCGCAGGACCAGCCGTGTTTGCTTCTGTTGTACACAGAGTTGCTAGGAGTCTCAACTGACTCGATGGCACTTAACATTCCCCGCCCCGACTCTGACACTACAATGTGGTCAAGAAAAGAAAACCTCAACCTACCACCAAATGAAAGGAGCTCTGGTAGCGTAGTGGTTATGAACAGGGCTGCTAACCTCAAGGTCAGCAGTTCAAAACTACTAGTCATTCCATGGGAACAAAGATGTGGCTTTCTGCTCCCATAAAAATTTACAGCCTTGGAAACCCTACGCAGGGCCACTATGAGTCAGAATCGACCCCACGGCACATAACCACCCCCACCACAGAATGAAAACAATGGAGGAGGTTAATCAAGGTCAGAAAATGTGGGGCAGGGGCAGATGGAGCCTTAAAGTACAATGGAAATTTGAATGACCAGATGAAGGGCAGCTTTCTGGGGCCTTTCTGTTGTCTTTCCTCTGATTGCTGACAACCAGGGTGGGAGGAAAAGGTATAGAGTTTCGAGTTTCAAAACAGGCACTTGCAGGCTTTCCCTCTTCTGCAAATGACAATCAACTTCCTATCTGTGCTCATTCCTATGAGCATTTCATAGTTTCCTGGGCCTGAAAGGAGGTGATCCTACTTGGGGGTACCCATCTACCACCTATGTAAGACCCCTGTTTTCCAGAATGAGACAAGAAGAAAAGTAAATGTTCAGCTTCATCTAGAGCTCCAGTCAAGCTTCTTGTGGAGCCTCTGCAGAGTATATGACCTTAAGTGGGCTCCTGAGTCCCATCCAGAACCTTCTGAGGTAGGTCATTTCCACTAGAAAGAACAAGCAGACCAGGCTGGAGCAGCTAGAGCAACAGAGGATACTGCTTCAAAGAAAGATCAGCAGGAAAAATCCAAAACAAAAATGGCAGTATGATGAAATATGAACAAGCAAGTTGTTCGCTGGGGAGCCATCAAGGCAAGCAATCAAGGCCCTTTAGGACAAACCTGCCTCTAAGACTGAAACTCAAAGGGAACACATGAGCAGGCATGTAAGCTTGATGGCGACCACGTTGGTCTACTGGTGAGTGGAAGAGGGGGAAAGGCAGCAATGAAGAAATGGGCTGAGTTCAACCATGTTCCAGAGACTCCCGTTGACCTGGAGATGAGAGAGAGAAGAGGAAGGGCTGGTTGGTCCCAAGTGTGGTGAGACCTGGGGACTCCTGAGCCCATGGACAAGAACATAGTCAGGGAGGGGTAGAGCTGAAAGTGAAGTGTTCAGCTGTTATGAAGTGAGGGGAGATGTACAAAAACACCCAAACTTTCAGAGACTTTCCATTTGACCTAGCCTTGATGGCTTGATAATCAGAACTCAACTAGAGGAAGACAAAAAAAAAATTTTTTGATGAAGAAAATGAGTGTAAATTGTTATAATCTGATGAACTTGACTATACTTATGGATGTAGTAGCTCAAGGTACCAAGTGAGAGAGAAAGAGTCTTCACATCGAGTATCAATCCTATCCCCTCTGTATACAGGGTAGATAGGAACGGGCAACTCAGACACTGGCTACCTAAAATGAGGGGGCAATAGAGGCACGAAGTGACTGGCTTACAAATTTTCAAAAAAAGGGAGGTTAGTTTAAGAGTGTGTGGGAGATGGTAGAGTCCCCATTGAATAGTTCTCATCTTGTCTAGACGGGTCTGGTGAAAGGAGATGGGGACAGGAGTCTTGCGAATCAATAGTGATTAACTGTTATCATGACTAATTGCGGCTGTCACAACTGTAAAGGTAGAAGTTTTGTAACAAAAATGGGGGAGTAATCTTATAGTCCAGAAACGAGGACCTAGGACCATCAAGGGAGAAGAGCACAAGCGGAATGTGGGACCCAATTCAGAGAAGCAGCGACACTAGAGATGGAGGCAGAGATGAGGACATGGAGAGAGAGAGCAGCTGGACTCTGGGCTCATGGAAAGAAAGGGACTGAGTGATGGCGGCCAGGAAGCAAACTAGCAGAATGCACCCTTTGTTTGTTTAAATTATTATATATTCCTGAGTGTTTTTGTGTACATTCCAGCCCCCTCCCCCCCCCCAAAAAAAGAGGGACTGGAACTAAATAATGTTGAATAATGATACACGGAAGTGATTGTAATCATTGCAATAAAACGATGGTATAAAGCTGATGTTCTCCCATGTAAACTATTATTCAAGAGTACAACGAAAACTTAAAAAAGAAAAAAAGAGCCTATAGTCCAAAGAGAAATGGAATTTATCTTCTGAAGCCCCCCACCCCCCCTTTGGCAGTGTTTCTCTAAAGGCAGCTTCCCTTTGTATTTCTAGAGCCACTCCCCACTCACTACAGATCTGAGGTGCATGGGTTTCTAGTATTGACTACAAACATGTGTTTTTGCCTAAGGTTGGCTCCAGGCCAGAAGATAATAATGAGATGTAGGAAGTAGGTCAGACAGGTAGGCCAAATGGCTGGGGAAGGGCAGAGTGATGTCAGAAAAACCACTGCCTCAGGCCAGAAAGCCCACCCAGGAGGAAGCATCCATCATCACAGGGTGCCAGCAGAGCCATGGGGGGTCGGGGGTCCTGGGACAATGAAATGGCCAGAGATTTTAAACTAGGGACCAGGAAATCAGTGACCTCTGGAGGGGCTAGAAAGGACAGAACGGTGTGCAAGCTTACTTTCTGGAGGCTGGAGGAGTTCAGCTGAGTCTTATCAATGATCTTCACAGCCACCTGGAAGTGAGAAATAAGCCAGTTACTTCTTTGGCCAGGCAGAGCCCACAGCTCCCTTCTACTTTCTCCCTTGTATTTCCCACACCCTTTTCCCCCATCGCTTTAACACCCCAGAGGCTCAGCTCTCAACAGGCTGTGAGAGTAGCACCCACCCGCACCACCTGCTGGAGGGTCATCAAAGTCAGGAGATCCTGCCATGGCCCCCTACCCTAGAGCTCACCTCTTTCCCAGTCAGGATGTGCCGGGCCAACTTCACCTTGGCGAAGTTACCCTTGCCAATGGTCTTTAGGAGCCGGTAGTTGCCAATATGGGGCTGCTCATCGGCAGAGGTGACCAGGTTGCGGCCCCGCAGCATGTTGGACTTGCTGCTGGGCTTGGAGTCCAGATGTCCCCCGGTGGGCTGCAGGACCAGACACACACCATCAGGCAGGCTGCCATCATCAGGCACTTGCCCAAACCCTGCCCTCAGCACTCTACGAACCAGGAAGAGGCTGGAATGCAGAGGTGACTCCAGAGGGCTGGCAGGCATGCAAGAGACCATAAAGTGGGAGCAAAGAAAAGAGACAGGCCTGAGAGGGCCAGACTGCCCTCCGAAAGAGACAGCATGAGATCCAGTGGCCAGATCCTGTGGGCGTCTGAGCTCAGGCTCTGAGTGTCCCATCACTGGCTCCACCACCTGGCAAGACTACCCCACCTGAGTAACCCAAGAGCTCCTTCACCTCCTGTGGGAGACCTAACACCTACTCTCCTCCCTGTTGCTGCTCCTATCACAGCCTCCTTCCTGTGTGCTCAGATACAGGAGACCAGGGTCAGAGCACTTTAGAGTCCTCAAGACCATCAACCCTTCATGTCTGCCTTTACTACTGATTACCTCCCATTTACCTCCCATTTACTTAAGGTCTGTCTAGTCCAGCACAACAATGGAACATTCGCTGATACAGTAGGCAGTGGCAGTGGCGACAGCAGTGGTGGTATGCCATGGAGTCAGTCCGACTCATAGCAACCCTGCACAGGGTTTCCGAGGCTGTAAATCTTTATGGGAGCAGAAAGCCTCATCTTTCTCCCATGGAACAGCTAGCAGTCTCACACTGCTGACTCTAAGGTTAGCAGTCCAATTCGTAACTACTATGCTACCAGAGTTCTTTTACATATCGTTATTCATGGATACATCCCGCACCTAAATAGAGAGCAGCTCGTGGGAGATTGCTCAATGAATGATTATGCCAGGAGCAAACTGAATAACCAGGTCCTGTTCTGTCCTCCTTAGACACCTTGTAGCTCAAATAAGATGGTGACAAAGCAAAAGGGGCAACGATTGTCACCAACCAGGTCTATAAACAATAATGGAAAAAGGAAACCACATGTCCATATATACTGGAAACTAGCACGTCTCTCTGTCAGTGTGCCCTACTGTGGTGCCTTGGGTGTTGTGATGCTGGAGGCTATGCCACTGGTATTTTAAATACAGGCAGGGTCACTCACGGTGGGCAGGTTTCAGCGGAGTTTCCAGACTAAGACAGACTGTTTAAGACATTGTAAACCTTATGAGTAGCCGTGGAACATTATCAGATACCGTACCTAAGATGAAAGTATCGTGAACAGCAGCAGACAGCAGTAATCTAAGGCTCAAACGTAACAACAACCGTGAGGACGGTAAGGGGCTGGGTAGGGTTTCGTTCTGTTGTACGTAGGGTTGCTATGAATCCAAACCTGAACAGTTAGAGTCCTTATATGACGGAGGAGTGAGGTGGCGGGAGTCTTGGCGTGCCACTGCAGAATAACGCACATGGTCAGTTTGAACCACAAGGTCGGCAGTTCAAACTCACCAGCTGCTCCTCGGAAACCCTTTACAGGGTCGCTATGAGTCAGAATCAGCCGACTTGATGGTACTTAACAACAAAAACACCTGGTGTGGCGCTGTAGGATCCACCCTAAAATTCTTGCCACAATGTTGGTGGTTCAAACCCACAAGTGCTCCTTGGAAGCACTATATATAGGGTCGCGAAGAGTCGGAACCAACCTGACCACACTTATAACAACACCATATGATCCAGCAATTCTTCTCCTAAGCATGAAGGCAAGTCAAAAATCACCTGCAGTCCGGTTATATTAAATGCCCATCCACGCCCATGGCTGATGCCTACACTGAGTGAGCCGTGAAATGATCCTGTCAAATAGATAAGTGACCGTGGATTAGGTGGTAAATCATCTGCAAATCAGCCGTGGCTCTGCCTATGAAATCATCCACACCAACTTGGGTTCCAAAAAGTTTGTACGAACTGAGTACTGAAACAACTCACGGAAGAGCCTAAAGCGAAGTATTTGGACATCTGCAAACAAAATTTGGACTGATGCTCAATGGAAGGTAAAAGTTTCTTCATCACTACAAGCCTGAGAGTAGAGGTAAGAGTGTGGAATAGAACATTCTCAATCGCCCACCAAGAAAACGTTCAAAAGTCCACCATCAGCTGGGAAATTGATGCTTACAGTTTTCTGGGATTCTCAAGGACCAGAATTGGAACACTATTAGATAAAGATTCAACAATCAACAGTGCTCATTACAGTGAGATGTTCACTGAAGAGCTGAAGCCTAAACTTCGGTATTAAACACAGAGAGGACTGCTATTCAAGGGCATTGTGATCATGCATGACAGTGCACATCACACACCTCTACCCTCACTGCTGACACTCTGCAAAAACTTCCTTTTCAGGTATTAAAGCATCCTCCCTACAGTTCAGATTTTGCTCCTTCAGACTTTCACCTTTTTGGTCCCCTGAAAGCAGTACTTTGAGTATGAAGATTAGCCTCTGATGAAGACGTGAAGACAGAGGTGCATTCGTGGCTTGTAGCTCCACCTAAAACATTTTTTAAAATGATGTATATCTCTTTCCTAAAAGTTGATTAAAATAAATTCTACAACCAGAATGCAGATAATTTTTGACCCACCCTCGTATATTCCTAAAGGAAATGGAAATGTATGCCTATACAGAAACTTGTTCCCAGCAGCATTAGTCCTACTAGCCAAAAATAGAAACAACTCCTGGGCATCAAGGGATGAAGGGATAACAATTTGTGATCCATCTATACTGTGGATTCTGGTAGGCCCTACCTCATGGATACATTTTAAAATGATGCTAATTGAAAGAATCCAGAACACAAAGACCACAGATTAAAAGATTCCATTGGTGTGAAAGGCCCAGAACAGCCAAGTCTACAGAGACAGAGAGCAGACCAGTGAATGCTGAGGGCTGGGGGACCAGAGGGTGAAAACCTAGGAAGTAAGGCCTTCATTCTGGGGGAATGAAAATATTCGAATACTGACTGTGGTGACAGATGCACATAAACTGTGAATTTATTAAAAGTCACTGAATTATAGTGACTTCAAACAGGTGAACTGTATGGTGTGTGAATTTTATCTCAATGAGGCTGTTTTTCAAAAAAGACTGGGGTGTGTGCTTGTATGCAAATACTCAGAATAGCCTCCAAATGGAAACAATATACATGTCTATAGCTGCCGTGAATGGACTACTACTCAGAAGTGAAAAGGAAAGAACTATTCATACACTCAAGGACATGGAAGAACCTCAATGGAAGACGCTAGCTACAGAAGATTATAGAGAAGGCAAAACCACACAGACAGAAAGCAAAGCAGGGGTCAGGCAGGGCAGGAGTGAAGGAGACTATACACAGGCACCAGTGGACTTCTGAGGTGGAGGGGGGACTCTAAATCTTCACCAAGGTGGGGGATGCACAACAAAAATGCAGAGAGCGCATTTTGTGCTAAGTTATGCTTCAACAAAGCTGTCGAGGCAGAGTCTGGTCAAACTCTTGTTCAGAGAGAGCTCAGGCTTAAGGGCTCTCAAAGAAGCCCTGAGGGTATTGTTCCAGAAAACTGGGGCAAACTGGGGCAGGGCTGCAGCCAGAACCACCCAGAGCTGCCTTGGCTGGAAGCAGAGGGCGACAGGCAGGTGAATCAAAGCCCCCATCATGGCCCTCAACACCACAGCTTCAAAGGAGCTGCTTGCTACCACCTGAGTGGAGAAGCTTAATTAAGCAAACAGATGCTTTTCAGGCAAGAAAACAAAAAAGAACACCACAAGCTAAGTCTTCTGATATTTCCCCCCTCCTTCATTATGTTAACATAAGGCCTTCCTCTCTCTTCTTAAAATTTCATTGTGGTTAAGTTCTGTGCAACAAAAAGTGATCATTCAAACTATTTTAAGGGTACTACAACTCAGTGGGGAGCTCTGGTAGCGTGGTGGTTACGAATCGGGCTACGAACCTTATTTAAGGTCAGCAGTTTGAAACTACCAGCTGTTCCGCGGGAGAAAGATGAGGCTTTCTGCTCCCGTAAAGATTTACAGCCTCGGAAACCCTGTGCAGGGTCGCTATCAGTCGGAACCGACTCCACAGCACACAACCACCACAACTCAGTGGGAGTCCTGGTGTGGCACTGTGGGTTAGTGCACTGGACTGCAAAGTCGGTCACCATGGTTACCAGGGTCACCATGGGTCAGAACTGACTCCATAGCACTTAACAACAATTCAGTGACCTTCACTGCATTCCTGTGTTGGCCAGTCATCACCACTATCCATTTCCAAACGTTCTCAACACATACATTTAGTATCCCGTAAGCAATAAGTCCCCAACCCACCTCCCCACAGCCCCAATAATCCTAAAAACTTGACTCTGTGCAGATATTCAAGCTAGTTCGTGTAAGTGAGATCAGACACTGTCTGTCCTTTTGATGCTGTTGTCAAGGGCCATCCATTTATTACAACTTCATTTCTCTTTTTGGTTGAGTCAATACTCCATTGTATGTACATTGTATTTATCCATTCATCTGCTTATGGACACTTGGGTAGTTTCTACTGTTTTAGCTAGTGTGAATAATACTGCAATGAACATTTATCGGGGTTTTTCCTTTCTCTTTGCATAGCAGCTGCTGCCTGCTGTTTTGGTGACCTGTTTGACCCAGATCCCAGAAGCATATGGGGTTGAACCTTTGAAGAGAAAGATCCTATGCATGTGGCACATTTTAAAGGGGGAGGTTCCTGAAACATCCAAAGAGTCTCTTTCAACCTCCTCAGCCCTTTGAAAGCATTCTCTCTTCACCAAGTGCTCATGGGCCTTCATGTCTACTTGAAGTCTCGCTCCAAAGTCTTTGTGGTCCATCTTAGCCAAGGAGCTACCGTTTCCTCTGTTCTCCACACATTCTGCAGCTTACCTAAGCCTGATTGGTTCTCAAAATCGCATTCACTAGACAAATAAATTTTCAAACACCTGCTTTTTTTCTCTCTAAAAGAAACTCTAGGGTTCACACACCTTGGAAAGAAGGGCATTTCTAGGTCCTGCTGGCCCCTGCATTTGGGTCAGTCTACTGAACAACTAATTAACTAACATGGTCAGTGAAGTAAGTCAGAACTACTATTAACAACCTGCAACATGCAGATGATACACTTGCTTTCTGAAAGTGAAGGCTTGATATACTTACTGATGAAGATCAAAGACCACAGCCTTCAATACAGGTTGCACCTCAATGTACAGAAAACAACTGGACCAATAATAACATCATGATAAATGAAGAAAAGATTGAAGTTGTCAGACTGTATTTTGCTTTTATCTACTATCAACACTCACAGAAGCAGCCAGTCAAGAAATCAAACAACATACTGTATTAGGCCAATGTACTGTACAGTACCTCTAAGTGTTCAAGAGCAAAGATGTCATTGCGAGGACAACTACAGTGCGCCTGACCCAACCAATGGACAATGAAGAAAAACTGATGCATTTGAGCTATGGCACTGCCAGAGAACAAACAAATCTGTCTTGGAAGAAGTACAGCTAGATGCTCCTCAGATGCCTAAAAGGAGAGGCTTCGTTTCTTATACTTCAGACAAGTCAACAAAAGGGACTGATCCCTGGAGAAGGGCATCATATGCCTGGTAAAGTGGAGGGAACCAACTCGATGGCACCTAACAACAACTAATAACTGAAGGGTGCCCCACACCTCATCCAGCAAGGTCTTGAAGGCTGGCCTCCGTAGCTTACTTCCTCCTAGCTGTCCTTCCTGACTGTACTACCAGGCTACCACCCATCTGAACAACCTAAGGGGTAGTGAAGAGGGAAAATTCTCCTCTAAGCCAACTCTCTGGAGAGGAGCACAGGTGAAGACATTCCCTTGGTGACCTCTAGTTCACGTCTGAGCTTCTATGACCCCCTTTTTTTTCTGAGGCTAGGCCTTGGCCTAAGACAGCAGAAGAGAAGCTAAAGGCAGCAGTTAGTATCTACCTTAAGATTTGAACCTCTGCAGACCACTTTGATGCCCGCCCATCTAGAACTCTGCTCTGCCAACCCTCCCGAAACTTCCAGCTCCAGCGGTTGGTTTATGTGGCATGGCAGGACAGTATTCCATGCCAGACTCCGCCACCACAGAGAGGAGTCATCATTTACTCTTATCCTTATTGAGTAGAGAAATGGTGGTTAAAAGTGTAGATACTAGAGATAAACTGTCAGGGTTCAAATCCTGAATCTGCCACTTACCCACCACACCTTTATTATTATCAACATCACCCATCAGAGCAGGCGAGATTATCACAGTAAGGGGAAGGAAGCCACCCAAAAGGTGTTTGGTGCAGGTGTTCCTCATCTGTGCCAGGAGGTAGTGTAGAAGGTGTGGACAAGCTCTGCAGTCCAACAGATCGAGGGTCAAGCCCTGGCTTTCTAATTTGCAAAGTGGTGAGAAACTATTCCCTATTTTACGTAGGTAGATGAGACAACACCTGCAAACTACATTACTCGATGTTCAATACAATGATTGGGTTGAAACATTACTGCTATTATTTTTAGTTCCATTGTGAACAACCTCCTGGACCTACGGTGAACCCCACTAAGCCAGCTGCAACCCAGACAGAGGCCAACAAGAGAGATGCTAAGGGGGCCTTTATCCCTGGAGGGGTCCAGGCTGTGGTCGGCAGGCACCAACGCCTCCACCTGCCAGAAGAGTGGAAGGAGGGAAGTGGGGAGAGCAGACAGGGCATCTGTGGCCAACTGGGGCCCTCATGGGCCCCCAGGACAATAGCAGGAAAGGCTCAGGACCCGAAGCAGCAAGCACACTGCATGCACTCTCCGATCCCCTCCCCTCCAAAATGGAACGCACAACTCTCAGAGTTCTGGGACACGGTGATGCAGAGAGACCACTGGAGGGAGTGCAGAAAGGAAGTGCCTTCAACAGAAAATGTTTCTTGGGTCACAGTCCCAAGCCTGACAACTTCTTTACCTAGCAGCCTCCCTGAAGTCAAGGTAAGGGGTGGGGAAGAGTGGCGATGGTGGTGGTTGAGTTTGCCTTCTATGGTTCTGGGTAGGCCCACTCAGCCAACGGCAAGCCTAGCCACCTATCCAGATGTACCACACGGGATCTGGCTAAAGACATGCTCTCCTCTCCACTTCTATCTGATTTGCTCACAGTGAGGAGTCCCTGGGAGCGCACACACCACATATTCTCCAAGCCTGGACAAGAAGGACCCCACGGAATGCTCTCATCAAGAATCAGAGGAGCGTAGGTCACCCTGTGTAAAGCAGTACGGGCACAAATGGCACACCAAGTGGGTTATGAAGCAGGCCTGAATCAGAAGCTTTGGGGTCCTCAATAGAAAGGAAAGCATGCAGGATGCAAAGATGAAGAGTCGTCTATCCAGTGGTTCCCACCAGGGCTCTTCTGCCCGAGAGCTCAGAGCTCACAGTTGGGGTGAGGCCTGCCCCGAAGACAGCCTCCACCCCGAGAGCAGGGTGCTGACTCAGGTAGGCAGGCAGGGCCCCTCCCCTAACGCTGGAGGCCCCCCCCCCCCCCCAACAGTTCTCCCTGAAGAGCACACTTTGGGACTCTCTTGAGGCTTTACCAGGCCTGGGCTGGCTAGCGGACAGACACTCCTGGCCTGGGGCACTAGCCCTGAGGGCCACTGCAGGTCCCGTCCTCCTGGGTCTCTGCCAGCCCCTGCCTGTAGCATGGAGCCTGCTCCTCCTTCAGCTCCCACTGCCTTTCCTAGGCCATGTCTCTAGGAGGGCCGGAAAGCCTGCTCTTGATTCTGCTACCCCTTGCCAATGCCTGGCTCCCTTAAGCAATTCCTTGATGGGCCTGTATTTGGGTAGAAGGGATGATCAGACAAAGGGGAAAACATACCCGGCTGGAGAAAGGGACAAGGACTACCAACAGCTTCCATTCAGCAGAACTTGTCAGGCAGCGAGGGCAAAGTACAGGGGCCGGGAAGAGCCAGTCCCAGGGCGGAGGCCGCCAGCCCAAACATCCACCCTTACTCAGTGGAGGCGGGTTGACACCTTCTACCACCTCCTCACTGAAAGAGAGCGCAGCAGCCAGGCCAAGAAGCTCCAGCCTGGGAACCTGGACGGTGTCGCAACCGAAACCACCACTCTCTGAGAGAGGCTGGGCCTGGCACTGAGAGTACTGGGGACAGGGCCCCACAGCTTCGCTTCTGGGGTAAGGGTCTGGTGACCAGAAGTGTGTGCCCTCCCAGAATGCCACATCAGGAGCAAGGTGGGAGGAAGGGGGCAGGAGGGAAACAGGAAGGAAGGGAACCAGAGAGAAAGAGGCGGGTTTACAGCAACTTCCTTCTCCCCTCCCCCTCCCCGGAAGCAGGTTGCCCCACCCTCCCCAAGGTGCCTTACTAGGTAGCAGCTGGTGAGAGGGTGAGGCCACTCACTCCCACCAGGCCTGTCGTAAAGTCCTTTATCACACCTGCAGCAGGTGGAACCTGGGCAGGGACAGAGCTGGATGACGTGTGGGTCACACATGCTGACCCGAAGGGAACAGGGGATGGGGAATTAAGTAGAAAGCACCCACCCCACTGCACACGGGCCTCCTACTTCCTAGTGTTTCACTTTAGAAAAATGCTTCCAATAGGAAGCCTGTGGAGCTCCTCAGAGGTTTATGAGTTCTAGATCAAGAGCCACTGTCACTGAAGAAGAATGAGCTGTTTAACCCTAAATGGTGCCCAAAGGCTGGGGACAAGCCTAACGTCCCTGCTGAGTTCCTTCCAGCCCTGATTTGAAAACTACCAACAGGGAGTAAGATGAGGCTTTCTGCTCCCATAAAGATTTACAGCCTTGGAAACCCTGTACAGGGTCTCTATGAATCAGAACCAACTCCACGGCACATAACAACAACAACTCCTAGGCACTATCTACCTCCAGGTCACCAGTTACCTCTCCCCACAGAGCCCCTGCTCTCTTCCGGCTGGGATCCAGTGCCCGGTGCTTGCCCACTGAGTTACTCTTCAAAGCTCTCACCTTGCTGGCTGTAACCCATCGAGAGGGTCATGCAGCCTGGGTGTCTCATGGCACCTAAGCACCCTCGTCTAAAGAGACCACGTGGCTCATAGAGGAGGCCCAGAAAGGCTTGCTTTCCACACGGATTTCACATTCCTGACGCCACCAAATGCCTAGCACGTACACGTCTCATCTTACCCGTCCCACAGACCTGGGCGGCTGGGCATATCTCCACTACACAGATACTGCGCAACGTCCCAGCCTCTAAGTGCTCCCCCTGACTGGCACCCTGAGCGCTGCTGGTCCTCCAAGTGCCCTTCCTAGTTTCTCAGCATTTGTGTTCATCTCAACGAAGGCCCTGACTCATTCTCCACAGCCTACAAGACGACATGACAACTCAGGAAAGGTCCTGGACACACAGGACTGACAGTGATGGGGCAGTTTGAAGGGCCTTAGCCATAGGGTCTCAGAGTTGCCTTTCCTTCTCCAAACCCACCCCAAAGTGGACTCAGAGCCTGGGCCCAGGCAGAGTCATCCTGCCAGGCCCAGATTTACGCAATGAAACACAGGACGGTCTCCTAAACCCTATTTCTGGGAGGTGGCAAAGAGCTTTATAAATTGAGGCAGAGCCTGGGAAGCGGTGGCAAGGACTGTAACTGAAAGACGCCTTACTCAGCAAGTCGCTATTTTCCAGCCCATCGTCCTCTCCATCTTTGAAGCCTTGCATCCTGAGCAACTGCCACTCTCCAATGCTGACAGCCAATAACAACCCAGAGAAGCTGCCAGGGAGGCGAGGCGAGAGCTTGTAAACCGATAGTAAGCACGTGCCATCCCATGGGAGGCTGGGTTCAGCACTTCTCCCTTGCCCCCATTCATTCTTAGAATGACCTATGATGGCTCCACTTGAGGAGTCCCAATGTCCCTTCTGCAGCAGCCTGGGTCTGGAGAGAACTGCCAGAGGGCTGCCCCTTTCCTAGCCAGGTTAGGTGCCTTGCTCCACTCCTCCGCCAACAGGCCCTGGGCTGGGCCACCCTTGGGCTCCCAACTGTACCCTTCTACCCAGGCACGGAGAGTAGCCCCGATGACCCCGAAGCCAGGGTCATTGTCTGTCTGGGGATAAGAGCTAACAAGAGGGAGCTGGAGAGAGAGATCAGAACAGAGGGGCCATCTCTAGCTCACTCCCATCACAATGCCAGGAGCTCCCCACAAACCTCTGGTCTTCAAAGTCACTGGAACCACTGGTCCCCTCTTGGCATCTGGTGGGGTCTCCTGAGCAAGCAGGGCTCAGCAACCTCTAGCACTACTTCACCCCTGCAATCACACCCTACCCATCACTGCTGATTCGTCAAACCTCAGAAGCCAGGGCCGGCCGCAATGTTTCATAAGAACCATTCCAGCCCTCTAGAAACTTCGAAGGAAACGGCACTGCTATCTGTGGACATTCGGAGGGGAGGCAAGAGGGCACAGGAGAGCATAGCAGACACACTGGGCTTGAGCCCACCTTTGTTACTGATTAGCAGAGTGAACAACAGCAAGATGACTTCTAAGTTTCCCTTTCCTAACCATAACCCGTTTCACAGGACTAACGGGGGCATTAACTGAGCACACGGAAAGGATGTGATAAGGTTTAAGTGTAAGCAAGAAACTGGGTTCCCCCTCTAAAGTGGTTCTCTAAGCAAGTGACTACTAGTAGTGTTAGGGCTAGGCTGGTCCCGACCCTCCAGTCCTTCTGAAACAAGGACAAGTCAGAGTCTGCCATGGTGGGGCTGTTGCTGCCAAGGGATCGGGCGAGGGGGAGGTAGCTAAGCCTCTGCCCTTCCTAGTCAGTCCTTAACTCCTTCCTTCCAGAAAAGGTCACAGAAGCATCCAACATAGCAGTACCACATGGTGCCAAGGGCTGTGGGAAGCACACACTGCCAGCCTTCCATTCGGCTCCTCCCGTACCAGTGGGTTACTGTAACCATGGAGACCAACAAGTTCCTCCATATCGCAGGAGCCAGCCTGCCAGCAGCCCAGGGCTCTGGAGGGTGGGGGTGCTGGGGGTAGGCAGAACGCAGCATCAAGATTTGGCTCACTTACAGAGGACTGAGGGAAACTGGTGGACACTAACCAGTGCAGTTGAGGTGTCTGAGGCCCCCTCTGGCCTTGTATTTGCCTAAATAGTTCGTTTTTAGTGCATTCCTTGGATTCTGGGCTTCTACACCCAGCTACACTGTTGGTTCACCATAACACGAGCTACTATATGAAGCTGTATGTGGCATGATCATGAAGGGGTTGCTCTGGGGTTAGGCAGACCTGGGGTCATATCCCAGCTCCAGCACTCTAGTGGTCATGCAGGGACAGGACTGGAACTGTGAATGGAAGGCACACACTGAAGCAAGTGCTCCAATGAGCATGTGACCAATGCCTTCTTCTACCAAGTAAAGCCTCTTATCCCTCATTTATCCCAGAACACCTTCTCAGTGGGGAGTCACTGCTCCCTTCTCGGGACTCCTTTGACTCTGTGGCCCCATGCCTGAACTCTCTCCAGCACTGAAGTCAGGGCCAGGGCCTCATTCACCTTCAGTTGGCCTTAGTGCCTGGCACCCAGCTGACCCGTGTTAAAATGGAGTCAAAAGAATAGAAGAAGCCCATGGTTTTCATCCTTCCATCCAGGCAACTGTTGTTGTTAAGAGCTATCAAGTCAATTCTGACTCATAGCAACCCCTGTATAGGGAATATGAGGAGCGGCTGGTGATTTCGAACCACCAACCATGCAGTTAGCAGCCCAGTGCTTATCTTACAGCACCACCCCAGGAGCCCTCTCAGGAGACAGTGGCCTTCATTTTTTGTGGGGAAAGCAAGGACAGAGGAAGGAAGACCAAAACCTCTTGCCACAAGACCCGCCCGCTTCCCCTTTCCAGGCCTTTGTCGCCCTTGCAGCTGGTTGGTTACAGGTTAGTCTGTCTTTTTCACTAGACTACATCACAGAGGAAGGGACCTCTGGAGCCAGGGCCACTTCTGCCACAATACATACGAAAGAGAAAGAAAGAAAAAAGAACCCCTGTCTTCACGACAGTTCGACACATAGCCCACACCAGTGCGCCCTGTGGGGCAGTGGGCTTCAAGACTCCCCTCCAAAGAATGGAAGGCACCTCCATTCACCAGCTTCCTCAGGTGGTGAGGAGACCACAGCGGGAACCAGCAGAGCTCACCCCCACCCACAGCCTGGCTACCCTTGAAAGCCCATGCCTGAGGCCTCCTCTCATCACAGAGGGGAACCCTCTCTCCTCAGAATTTCCTGCTGCCTGTGAAGCTGCCAGGCCCTCACACTGAAGAGGGTCCTTCCTCTGCCCCCGACACTCCATCCCTTCCTTGCTTTGCTGAGACCATGCAATACAACCCAAGCCATTCTCAGTGTTCCCGATTTGGGGAGCTGACAGTGACATGCAGACTTAGGAGACACTCATTTACCATTTGCCACACTGACAGGTTTGCTTAATATTTCCTGCCTGAACCAATGTACTAACCATACAGCCCTGTTACCCCCTAATTCATCCTTACACACCTGCCTCTTGTCCTTCCACATATATTCTCATTCCCCACCCTGCCCCCACCTCCCCTAAACGGCCTCCTGTTACAGAAAAGCAGAGGAACTAAAAATGGCAGCTGGGGCTCAGTTGACTCACCCAGCACAATCATCTCCTCCCAGAATCTCCCATCTCTTCCTGGGGTTTTTGCCAACACAAAGTAAAAAAGAAGCACGAGATGTTTAAAATAAAAAACAAAACAAAAACCCCTCTCAGCATTTATACAACAGCCTTTCTACCTAGGTGCAGATTTAGCCCTTGGGCTGGGCCCTCTCCACCTGGCTCCCTCTAAAGGTCTTTAGGCCCAGGAGCGGCTCCAGCCCCGGGCTGGAAGGGGCGAGATGCAGCAGGATTAGACAGAGTTCCTCTTCCCGCTGCATCTTCGTCTGGAAGTGGAAAAAAGGATGCCTCCAGTTGCAAAGGGGGAGGAACCACTTGGGGTGGCTGGAGTTGAAGGAGGAGGAGGAAATGTCAGGAAAAAAAAACCACAAAAAACCATTGGGCAAAGTCCGCTTGCTCCACAAGTCACCATGACCAGGGGCCAGGACTCCAGTGGGAGAAGTGAAAGAAACCACCACTGGCTACCTGGTCTCAACACTCCCCACCATGCAAACCTGGCTGCTGTTTCTATAAGCAAACGCCTGTCTGGGGCACCTGCTCATTTCCGGGGCTACCGACTTTGGGCCAGTCAGCCTGAGTGGAGAACTGAGACCCACGTATTCCCTCAGAACCATCAGGCAGGTGGGCGAAGGTCTGCAGCAAACTTCCTGGTGGGACAGGTGTGTAGGCACGTGTGTTCCTCATGCTTCATTCTGTCTTTAAGAGCCACTTAACCTTTGTGACAGATATGCTACTGTGACTACAAAGTTAGGAGAAACTTCCAAAGAACATGTAAATCTGTTGCACCGTATCAGTCATAAAAACATCTCCAATTTGGTAAAACAATAAACAATATAGGAAACGTCCCCACTGCTGGTAGACTGATTCCAACTCACAGCGACCCTATATGAACGACAGAGCAGAAGGTCCCCATAGGGATTTCAAGGCTGTCATCTTCATGGGAACAGCTGGCAGATTCAAACTGTCAACCTTTTGGTTATCAAAGACTTTAACCACTGCACCACCACGGCACCTTCAAATGAGGGAAATTAGCATAAAATGACCAAAACAAAGGAAGACACTGAGAGTTTTTAAATAAAGACGTAAAGTCGGTAAGAGTGACAATAACTGAACACTGGTAAATACTATTACACATAGGAGCCCGCAACAACAGAAATAACACACAAGAATTTCTCAGTCCATCCACAGATATGCAAGCTAACAGGTGTGGGAAAGCACAGGGCAGTACACCTACTAACAGGTTAAGTTTGGCAGTAGGCATGTCTACATGTATGTCTCTATGTACTGCAAACATCTTCAACTTTACAACAGAGCGCATGAGGGGGCAGCCAGTGGGAGACCCAGTCATGAAAACGTGTTAGCCATAACCAAATGCCTCACAGGACTGAATCACAGGACTTGTGGCTTTAAGACTAGAGCTTCAGGAGTTATCCAGGACAAGTAGCAGAAGACATTCCGGAAAGACAACGTGTTATAGCCTAACTGGGGTCGACCCTTAAGAGCTTCCAAGCAGCCATCTAAGATACTTTGGTCTCTTTCTGTCTGGTACAAAAAAAGAGTGAGGGAAACCAAAAATTCAAGGAGACAATGAGCCCACAAAACTAAGGGACCACATGAACCACAGCCTCCAAGAGCCTAAGACCAGAAGAACTGGATGGTGCCTGGCTACTACCCCAACTACTCTTGACTGGGATTCAATTCCAAAGACAGACCTCATTTACTAGTGTGATACAGTCTGATGGAGTCCCTGATGCCTCCAAAAATCCTGTACAGGGTTGTTATGAGTCAGGACCAATTTGACAGCACTTCACAACAACAACAAGAGTCTGTTGGAAACCCCCAAGACTATGACCCTTAGATACGCTTCAAACTTGAAACTGAATTCTATCTCCGAGATCACACAGTAGCCAAACCTTACACAGGCCTACACAGTGAAAAATAACACCCAAGAGGTCAACTATGCAAGATCAAAAGGGCACTATTTGCCCCAAAGCAAACTTCAGTAGGTAGGGGCAGGAAAGATGGGCGAATGGAAACAGGAAACCCAAGGGATGGGGGTGCTGGCAACCAATGACACAAAACAAGGTGTAAACATTGTTGAATGGGAAATTAACTAATGTGCTCTGTAAGCTGTCACCTAAATCATAATAAAAGTGTTATTATATATGTATTTGTTAACACCCAACTTACCAAAAATTCTGTTGTAAGAAAGAACTCTTTTTCCACAAAAACATGTTCCAAATGGTGGTTGTATTCTTGGGTCAGCTCTTAAGGACCCATGACTGACTGTATCTGATGGAGTATATCAATCATACTTAAGTTCTAAACCACAGGCCAGGCAGAAACAGGAATTCAAAATTCCAACTTGAGATGCAGGAACATAACTAGGCATCCCTACCCGTTTCAGCCTTGGATGAGGCTCTGAAACACGAGAATATGAAACAAAGCTAGGGGGACATAGGTGTAGGATGGAGCTTCAAAGCTCTAGCGGTAAAGACTTGGACATGTGGGATGCTTGCAGCTTAAGGTTCAGCAGGAGAGAGGATCTAGAGATATGGACCAGATAGAGATGAGGTTATGAGGCAGAAAAAGGAGAATTTTGAACGGATACTGCCCACCATCCTGATGTGGCGCTGTGGGCTAATGCGTCAGACTGTAAAGTCATTGGAACTGCGAGGTCGGTGGTTCAAGCTCACCAGCTGCTCGTTGGAAACCCTAGACAGGGTCACTATGGGTCAGAACCGACTCGACAGCACTCAGCAACAACTGCCCACAGAAGGAGAACTGATTATGGTAGACCCAGTAGAAAATCTTCCAGCTAGAGAAGAAAAGAGGGGGCAAATGCTCTTTGTAACTATCCCCCCCACCCCCACCCCCCTCAGCCTCTAAGCAATGGAAGCATGGAATGGGTCTCATCACTAGCTCACTGGGCTTGCCACTGCCTCTGCAGTCTCAACTCTGGCTGAGGTCAGAGCCTGCTGGATGACCTGGGCAAGTGCCTTAGTTAGCTTGCCAAATAAACGGAGGAAAATTCATTTATCGGATGTTAGGTGGAAGATTGGAGAGTGAAAGCTTCCCAGTGAGACTGGGTACAAGTCAGAGGATGACTTCGATGCCCCAAAGCCATACCCTGAGCTCACTGAGGGGCAGCAATGCCAGTCCTTGCCAGTCCTACTCCTAGATGCCTGAGCTGCTTGTGCATTTGGCCTAGGTGTATGGTATACCAGATGATGGCCAGTTGCCATTATAAGTGCTTGCTTAAAGACACCTTTTAGAGTTAAGTCACCTTTTCAGAGTTCAGGGAAGAGTGCCCAAATGGCCTGGCTCAGACTAGGGGCAGCTTAGCCCTGTCAGAGGACCTGGGTTCTGATTTGAGGTTCCGAGCTTTGTAACCACTGTGGTAGGGGCCTGGGCACTGCCCTCAGGTACAGATCAACTCATGGGCCGGTGGAAGCCCTCGGGAACCAGAACCACCAATTAACAGGTGGCGTTGTGGAGGAAGGGGGGCAATTTTGGGAATTGTTACATGCACTTTTACACAGACTGCAAACATGAGAATGCTAGTTTATTCTGAAGAGGACAAGCAGCCAAGTCTATATAGTTCTCCACCTCCAAACTCACTCAGAGAGGGCAGTGCTAACTAAATGCCAGTAGGCATGGTGCTTAAACAAAGACCTGAAGCTTGAGAGACAAAAATCTACCCAGTATACCTCAGTTAAGAATATAGCCAGACAGCAAGAGGCCATCGCTGCCCATCAAGGGCAGAGAACCCCACCAGGACTCCTAGTGTGACGCGGCAGGATAAGCATAGGACAAGGTCACCAGTTGTTCCTCAGAAACCCTATACAGGGTGGTCACTATGAGTTGGAATCAGCTCGATGGCACTTACAACAACAAAAGGTGTAAAAGCAGAAATCCCCAAGTATCCAACGCTGTCCAAACCCTTAGGCCAATGCCTTGTGTATACTAAATGCTCACGACATACAAGCTATTCTTACTGTAATGTCCATATGTTTTTCAGCTTTGTTCTGTAGGGTACCAAAGACATCCCACTGGCTTGACGGAGCTTCTTACCCAATGCTCACCATAAACACTATGCATCTTCAAAACACAGAGAGACCCTTTCAAGCGGAGCAATGACAGAGAGCTGAAGAGGAAGGCCAAGTTCTGGTTCTCCACTCTGACAACTTACACGTGGACCTGGTTCCCTTACAGAGCTGGAGTGAGCTCTAGCCATTCAACTGCTTCATCCCTTCCCTAAATTAAGGTCACACTACGCTCCTCTGATATAAAGCACTTGACACATCTACATCCTACCAGGGGAAAATCTGCAGTACACACCACAGCTCCTGAGCTACACTACGTCAGCAGTCTCGCCAAGACTGTTCAGATACACACAAGAGCCTCGAGTCAACAGTCCCAATGGGGAACAAGACCAGTGTTTAACAAACATGCATGCATGCCCCATGTGGCCTGAGTCTCTAATTCCTATGTACTCCCTCAAGCTGCAAGGAGCTCTGGTGGCACTGTGGGTTAAGTAATGGGTTGCTAATCACCAGGTTGGCAGTTGAAACTCACCAGCTGTTCTGCGGGAGACATTTGAGGTCTGTTCCCACAAAAATTCAGTCTTGGAAACCCTACGGCGCAGTTCTCCTGTGTCCTGTAAGGCTGCCCTGAAGGGAACAGACCTCAGGGCAGTGGGTTTTTCTCTCTCAAGCTGAACCCTGCCTCTTAAGTTGTGAGCCGAGGGAACCCTGTGGAGGGTGACCCTGTGGAGGGTGTTGGGGAGAAGTGCTGATGAGAACTGAGCTGCCCTCGCAGCTCCTGGGTGTCTCTGACTTAAGAGACTCAGCAGCTTCACGTGACAGGCGAGCTCCCATCCCCAGTTGTCACACACACACACACACACACACACACACACACACACACACACACACACACACACGAGAACAGGATCACTGTTTGGGAAGAGGGGACTTTTGGTGTTCGGTTTTATATGCTGTGAACTTGCATCTGTGTCAGGGGTAGTTTCCTGAAACAGCTGCATGTCCTGGGCCCCGGCAAACAGGATCTGAGATACCAACGGAAGATAAATGAGGAATTCTGGGGTGATCCAGCTTGAGAAGGAACAAAACTGGTCACCTGTCTTTTCACAGCTGAAAGGGTTGGTCCACTGGAGCTGACCTCTCCTCCCTGGTCTCCTTCACTGGCTGGCTCAGGCGTCCTCCTGGCCTCAGGCACCTCTTTACCCTGACAGCTCTAACATGTCAAGTGACTGTGGTATCTCATACTGATGCAGATTATCCCATGAAGAGATACCAAGGTCATGTGTGCTGGGTCGACACGTTTTGTTGCACTTGGTTATAGGCAAGAGGATTAAAAGAACCTGTTGGGGAGGGAAGGGGGCAAACCTTGGGCACAGGCAGCACTGGGAATGCAGCACACAGGCCTCCCGCCAAGAAGTCTTATGCTCAAATATAAAGCAGAAATCTCTAACGAAATGCCAAACCAGCTAACTATGCCAAATACCACTTAGAGTCAAGTGACCTTGAGACACCGTTCCATTTTTCCAATGTTCTTTGTATGAAAGGTTAATATTAGGGGATTTGTTTTATTTGGGGTGGACTATAAGGGAGTCCTAGGGTGGCGCTATAGGATAAACACTGGACTGGTAACTGCAAGGTTGACTGTGCAAACCCACCAGCCGCTCCTTGGAAATCCTATGTAGGGTCACTACGAGTAGGAAGTGACTCGATGGCACTTAACAACGAGGGTGGGTTGGGTTGCTATGAGTTGGAATCAACTTGACAGCAGAGCGTGGGGGGAGGGGGAAAGACAGACGACAACTCCTTCTTGTTGTTGTTAAGTGTTAGTGAGTTGGTTCAGATTCATAGTGACCCTGGATAGGATTTCCGAGGAGCGGCTGGTGGGTTTGAACCACCGACCTTGTGGTTAGCAGTCCAGTGCTTACCCTACAGCGCAACACCACTACTAAATAGCTCCAAATTAAATGAATATTTAAGCAAAGCAGAGATGTGCACACAGGCTTATGAAAGAGGGGGCAGTTCCTGAGTGTATTTGGATAAAGCAGAGTTCAGTTTTCAGATGCCTAAACTCTAATCAAAAGTCAAGCTATCAATACAGAACTTCCTGTGACCACTTGTCAGCCAAATCAATGTCAGAGCTGGAGATGAAATCATCTCCGGGCTTTGGCAGCAGGGTCATCCCTCTCTAACCAGAGTCAACCTGACCCAACAAGTCACTAGCCACAGGACACAGGAAGGAAGAGGGGGAGGTGGCCATCACCTGAGCCCTCGGCTCCAGGCAGTCTAGGCAGCTCTGCAGTACAGGGTGGCCCCTGGCTTTGCAAAATTAGACTCTTCCTCCCCTACTCCTCTGCAAAACCATTTGTCCCAGCCCCTAACTAAGCAGTCCTCCCTACTCAGCTCTCTGAGGTTGCTCCGTAGGCACTAACGCCTCAGCAACAAGAGGTTTTCATTGGGATGCTCCCTTAGCTGGAGAGACTGCCAGAGGGCTACACTGATGTGCCTTCCCAGTCACTGGGGGTGGGGGGTGGGGGGAGGCATAGGGAACACCTGCTGCTGACCTGTGCTCCCTTTCCCAAAAGGAGGAGTAGCGCCTCCACTTTCCTAATATTCAACCCAACACCAGTCTTGCTGAGGCCAGGGAAGACTGATCCACCCTAAGGAAAACTGACGGTACTAAGCTAGGAATGAAAGAACCTAGCTTAGGAACCGGAGAACCTGGTTTGAGGGGGCTGGGAGGGAAGGGAGATTGTGCTGCATGGGATTCCAAGAATAAACTCCCTAAACCACCCACCCAGCTCTTCAGAAGAACAGGGGTGTTTAGAAGCGCCTTCCATTTTCCCAGAGCAGATGAGAACACGGTGGTCTTGGGCAGACACACACCTGGCTGGCTCACTACCTCCCCTGAGGAGCCCTGGGCTCAGGAATGCCAGAAGGAGTCCACACCTCCACTCACACCAGAGGAACCAGCCATGGCAGCAGGCTCCCAAGCTCACATACTCACGCGTCCATTAATCTTCCTCCAGATCGCTGCTGTCATGCAGAGCAGTGAGGCGGGCTGAGTCCTGCACTGAGCCGGTCACTCCAGTTTGCTTGGCAGGGGGTGGGGGGTGGGGTAGAGGACGGAGGAGGAGGAAGGGATTCTGATTCTCTATTTTCAAGTCCCGCCCCCCAAACCAGGGAGGGGAGCAGCTGGGTGCCGGTAGCAGGCGCGCTTAGAGCTCGGGCACTACTGACGGAGCCACCAGCTGCGCAGAGCGGAATCTGGGGAAAGGAGGGGAAACCAACTCGGGCAGCAGTGGGCTGGTCTCCTGCCAAGAACTGTAACTGGTAACTCCTAACCGAACTGGCACATAACTGGAGGTGGGCAGGTTTCTGGTCTTGGAGAAAAAGCAATAAGGGAAACGGTTAAGAGCCAGAACCACATGGGAATAAGCGCCCAGAGCTTATCTGCGGCAGTGGCTCTCCAGAGTCCGCGGCGCACACACTAGCCTCCGGGCCATTTTCCTATGCTTTGCCTGGAGTGCCCAGAACCCTGCAGTCAATACATGATCCTGTAAATGAGGGTCAGCCACTTCAAGTGCTCGTGCCACGGGCTCCACTGACAGGAGGAGGAAGGGGCATATTTCACTGGCTGTGGTGTGCAACTGAGTTGGTGACCAAGGGCAGAGTGGAAACCCCGCTGATGGCTCCTTCCCAAGGAGAGGTGACAGCCAGTCTCTACAGCAGAGACCAAGGCTATCACAGAGAGGTGGTGTGTTTAGTGAAACAAGTGTTTGTTGGGGAGTGGCTGAACGATGGCCGCCGGGTACTTCCTCTTTCTCACCTATTGCTACCCCAGCCTCTAAAAAGGCTGTCTCTGAAAAGCTTGCAGAACCTCCAGTGGCAGCAATGGTCCACTCACTGTCCATCAGAAAATGGAAAATGATCCCTTGGGCTTAGGGAAGTCCCACAGTGTCCTCAAAGCCTCCTTAGACAGCACTTCTCCAACATGAAAACGAGTCTCCGGCCAGGACTGAAGCCTCAGACAGCCTGCTCTCCACCCACCTCTATGCCAAAACAGTACCAACAATCACTTCAGCAAAGTCAGAAACAGCCCATTAAATAGAGACTTTTAAAAATAGGAAACGTATTTACATGTGTACGTGTAAGCACACACATACATGCGTGTGTGTACATGGACATGCTGTGCCTATTGCACACACATGCAGGCTCACATAGAGTAAAGATCCAGAGGACGGCACAGGACCAGCAGTCAACGTCCAGACATGTCCCTCCAGCACTCCTGTTAGCCCAGCCTGGACAGCATTGTCTCTCTACTCCCATAGGGTCAGGGCTCTGTACCCAGGCCAGGTCACCTGAGGAGCTAGCTCCCTTGCTTGCCGCAAAGCTGGTA
Organism: Chrysochloris asiatica; assembly: GCF_000296735.1. Lineage (NCBI taxonomy): Eukaryota > Metazoa > Chordata > Mammalia > Afrosoricida > Chrysochloridae > Chrysochloris > Chrysochloris asiatica. The sequence goes on from NW_006408558.1 coordinate 21,802,325, forward strand.
TCCCTCCCAATTCTCCAGCAGCTGTCTTGTTCTAGGTGACACAGGGCTGGGACAGTTCCAGAACTTGCTTTATCTCAGTGCCCAAACACAGTGCTGGCATCTAACAGAATCAAAATTCCAAACCCATGGCCTCGGAGTCAAATCGTACAGCAATCCTTTAGGACGCTGGCCCGATAGGGTTTCGAAGGCTGTAAATCTTTATGGAAGACAACTGCCACATCTTTCTTCCAGGGAGCAGCTGGTGGGTTCATACTGCTGACCTTTCAGATAGTGAGTGGCCAAGTGCTTTAATCACTGTGCCACCAGAGCCCCAGGCACCTAAAAGACTCTCAAGAAATGCTTTCCTATTTCAAGATGACAGGCTTATTCAGGGTCTGCCTGCTTGTCTTCTGAGATCCAAATGACCCCTTCAACTGGGTCCGGGTAGAGTGCTGGTACCACTGCTTTCGATCCAGCCCCCATGGCACCCTCATGTCTTAGTGAACACAGTCCCTAGAGGATTTAAGAACTCATACCCAGGTGCTGTAGGACAAGCACTGGACTGCTAACAGCAATGTCAGCAGTTCAAACCCACCAGCCACTCCTTAGAAACGCTGTACAGGGTCACTATGAGTCACAGCCAACTCAATGGTACTCAACACCACCACCACTCAGTTTGGAGACCAGGCTGCCGGTATATTTGTTCTTTCCTGTGTCCCTCCTGGCAGAGCTCTTGTCAGGTGGTCCCCATACAGGCCTTCTCAGCAGAGAGCTTCCTTTGAAGTAGAAGCAATAGGGGTGTAGTTCACAGGTCCTGAGACACAGCTATGTTAGACCCTACTCTGCCCAAACAAGTTCTATAACCCTGAGCAAGTCATTCACCCTCTTGGGAATCTGTTTCCCAACATGCAAAATTAGGGGTTAGAGGAGAGTGCCCAGGGTCTGTCCATCCTGGGTGCTGGCTCTGTGTTCACAAGCCACCCCACTACCCCCAGCCCTGTCCTGGGAGACAGCGGCAACAGGAAGTGGGGACTTGTTTGCAAGTCAGTCTCAAGACCATTTCCTGACCTTAGCTTATATCAAACAGGCCGTTGAAAAGTCTGGCCCCATAAGTAAGCCTCACTTAACAAGCCCTGTACACCAGGCTCACACACTGGGCTGAAGCAATGAAAGCTAACCTGGGTGACAATTCCAGAAGTGAAATGACTGAGCAGCAGCATGACTTAGAAGCACTCTAACCCTAAATTCAAATGCCCAGAAGGATCCTGCCCCCTAGACCTTACTGCCCCACATTTACAAGCTCCTCACCCTTCCACCCTACCAGAAACCAAACCAACTCAAAGTCACTGCCATCAAGTCCATTCTGACTCACAGTGGCCACAGAGGACAGAAGAGAACGCCCTCCATAGATTCCCAAGGCTGTGGTCTTTAGGAAAGCAGAAGAGGACATCTTTGTTCCCACAGAGCTGCTGGTAGGTTCAAACCACCAACCTCTAAGTTAGCAGTTAAGGACTTAACTCCTGCGCCACCAGTGCGCGCCCACTCACTGGGAATACCAAGAGTATCCCACATTCACAGGGAAGGGCCGGGTCACACAGTCTATCTACTGCTGGCCTTAGGGCTTGGGGCCTTGGCTGAGCACCTCTGAGCAGGCGCAGCCCCCTAGGAGGGGAAAGCAGCAGCACAGCTACAGCCTGGCGCCTGTCCCACCCGCACCCTGATTCCCACAGCACCCGGTTCCTCTGAGGGCTCTGGGTGGGGTGCTGCCTGCCCGCCCGCCCGCCTGCCACAGGCAGATAATCCACGAGGAGAAACTGAGCTGGCAGTACTCAGCAAACAGCAGTTTCAGTCTCCCTGCCCAGAGTGGGGAGGAGGGGCGAGGGAGGGGAGCAAAGTACAAGTGGACCAGTCTAACAGGTCCCTACCCAGCTGGTGCAGTCTTCAAAACAGAAGATTCAAAACTCAGGTGGAGCTTTTACAATCAAAGGCACAAAGAGTCCTCAACTTAGCAATCATCAGCCCAGGGGCTCATTTGCCCGACCCGCCATGGGCCTGGAAGACTCGATCCCTGATCTCCCCACAGCTTGGTCAGTTCAGAAGAGAGAATCATGTTCCCTCATCATCCTCAGGCACTGAGGTGGTGTGAATTCAGTCCTTCCTGTGCCCTGCTCCGGAGCTTTTCTGCACTATAAATAACTTCAGGCTCCTGACAGACCACATGATCTCACCAACTCTGGACAAAATTCCCAACACTCAATGTACCTCTGCTGACCCATTGTTAAACAGAAAGAAAGACAAGGCCAATGTAACCAGAGGCACCAACAGGGCCAGAGATGCTTAGTGAAGTGGTAAGAACAGAGCTCAGCAAGGTCAAGAGGGCTTGGTTTCCTGGCTCTGGTCCCAACTTCAGGAGGCCAGGCCGGGTTTCCTCAGCAGCTCGTTCACTCTCAGTGGTTGACTCTCTTCTAGGAGTTCTTAACACAATCCACTAATAGTGTAAACCTTCCCTCTCATCCTAAAAAGTGACTCTTCTTAGTCACTATTGCACATAACTGAGACTTGTAGCTTATCCGACCGTGGAATTGGATAGAGTTAGCTGTCTGATTTATAAATCCAGATGGTCACACTTCCCCAAGGGGGGCTGTAATGGGAAGAATACCCTATATTATAATGTTTCTGATTTTTATCCCACAAATAATTTACGGAGAGCCGGACCACATGCAAAGCACTCTAAGTTGGCTCTGGAGGAGAAAGTGATATAGAAAGGACAAAATATAGCCCAGACTTCAAAGGGGTTGACAATTGAGTAGGAGCGATAAGTATAAATCACACAATCCAGTGTGGGACCAAATCCAGGAACTGAAGTTCCCCAGTTCCTGGAGGTCTGTAGCTTTATTTTTCAGAAGCTCATGAGATCCCAGGTCTCACTTAGTTGACACCGTGAGTCCTGCAAGGATCTATCTAACTGCTGGGCCTCGGCAGGTGGATCTACCCTGGTGACAGGGAATGCAACGCTGGAGTAAAAGACCAGGCCAATGCAGGGAGCCTCACTGACTAAGTGACCCTTTAGGTTTCCTCCCCTTTGGTTCCCATCTGGAAAACAGGGACAGGTCCACTACAAACACCGAGAGGGAATGGGAAGAGCTCAAAAACCACAAACTCTGAAAAGCTGCCTGGGAATCCTGGTCATGGAAATCCAACTAGAAAAAGCCCTTGGGCAAGAGAACATAAGAGGGTCCTCTTGGGAAAGATCTGGGAGAGATTACTAAAGCTCTGAATCTAGAACCCCAATTTTAATGGTAGCTATGATCCAGGAGGCCTATTTTCCTATTATTTTCCAACTGCTAGTTGTTAAGTTTGGTCTCCTTTCTTAACTCCCATTCAGCCAGCACAGTGCTCGGTTCACACTGATACACACACACACACACACACACCCTCACCTCATCTAGTCAATGGCGGTTTCAGAGCTCGTCAGAAAGATGGCAAAGAAGAATGAACATTCTTTCCTGGAAGTGCCTGGAAAGAAATACAATTCCCTAGACAAACTGAGAGAAAATTCTATGCCTTCTAAAAAAAGAAGTCAGTTAATTCGGGCTCTGGGAGATAAAGACAAAGTTCCAAGTCCTCTATTGGGAGATTCTGAAGCTAGTTCCTCTATCTTAAAAATGGCAAAAGCTGATGAGAGGCTTGGTCCAAATGGTCTTAAAAGAAATCACCTCTTGGATTTTTTTTTTTTTTTTAAAGGAGGTGATGGGGAAGGGGAATTGGTTTCAAAACTTTCCTGTAGAGTAGATATTCGATTAGCTCTTCTGCAGTAGTTTACCATGAAGACTTTTTGTAATGTAAGCACTCTGAATGCGTAACAGGGAGTTAAAAGCCTAAATATTTATTATTGAGAAAACTTCTCACCCCACATCATAATAAGGGTTTAGCATTGGTGTTTGGCATTTTGTCACTAAGGGACTGGTTTTAATAGTCTGGATCTGGCAGCTTGCCCAATCGGCTGTTTCACAAGCAGTTTCTGTGGTTTCAAGAAAGGCAGGGTGTTTGCTTTTAAAACACTATCTTAAAAATCTATATATTCCAGAATAGAGTTCAATCATTCCAAGACAGAAGGAGGAAATAAAATGCAAACCAAATGAAGGAATCTGGTGCTCCCGGGCAAAGAGGAAGCACACCAGGACTGCAGGGAAGGAACAGACATCATTTATCACCAACACCACAACAGCCAGAGAGGCCAAGTAAGTGCTTCTTACCACCAAGCTACCAAGTTAAAAAATCACGACACAGATACGTTACCAAAGACATGGGATTAAGAAAGGGAAATTCCTACACAGATCTTCATCTCTCCAAAAGTAAGTTACCTGGCCCACATCAATTTATTTTTAAAATCCCAACAGTTCCACATCAATGCAAAAAGTCTGTCATCTAATCAATGAGCAGCCACAGCTCTCTGCCAGCAGGATGAGGGTAATTAAGGTAGAGCTTTTTCTCTCTGGGAATTCCAGTACAGAAGGGCAGAGCCCCTGTGGGCCTAACCCATTATGACAGCCTTTTCATTAGTAAGGAAAACACTGTCACACACTCTCCAAAGGAGCACTGGCTCCCATTACTACCGAAGACACACCTGTGTGAGAGCAGCTACCTCTTCAGAAACAGGTGTGTGTGTGCTGGACCAGGAGGCTGGGAAGGGGGAAATGATTTACAAGATAGCAAGAGGCCTTTGTTTGTCCACAGTAACAAGGAGAAATGGGTTCTAAAGTCATTTAGAAATGGCCTGCAACCTCTATCTTAGAGAAGTGGGTCGTCTTGGAATACAAACTGTATCGCCAACTCAATCTCCCTGCTACTCCCTCAGCAAACGGACCACAAGTGGATCAATGGCAGCAGTTCAACTCTGCTCCATTCTGGCATTTTGAAATAGGCTAAAATTGGAGAACTTGGTTAAAACACATCAAAACCTCAGCTAACAAGATAAAAGAAAAGGCCACTGCCAAGTTAGCCAAGCAAGTAAATCAAATCATAAACCCAAACTCAAATCAATTCCAATTGCACAGAGGGGCACACCATAGTCAATTTCAATAAGAAACAACTGCAGGTGTCCTGGACCCGCTGCAGAGCTATGGGGACCTGCTTCAAGAAAGAGAAGTGACTGAGAGATCAAAGGCAAGCAGTGGCATATTTGACAAGCAACTGAACAGAGACATAGCAGGATGGTCCGAGTTCAGTTCCCAAGATTGAACTGGCAAGCCCCAGGTGCACCAGAGGCCTGGCACACGCAGCTACAGCACTCGATGCCCTTGACAGTCAAGGTCAAAAGGAAGTGGTCTTGCTTGTGACAGTGGCACCTACAAGGATGTAAAGAGAGACCGTTTCATAGGGATAAAATGTACACAGCTAAGAGCCAAATACAAAAGTTTTTTTCTTTTTGTTTGGGGTGTGCGTGTGTGCGCAAACAGAGTTCTTGAATCCCAGTATTTCATGCATGCCAAAGAGCACGACAGTGCAGTCTAAGAATCCAAACTGTCCTGTGTGGTAAGGCATTTACTAACTGGACATCAATTTTAGGTCACAGGCTTGTTTTTTTTCTAAAATGGGTTCTTGAAATTCAAGAAATTCAAGAAGGTGGGAAGTGATAAAGAGGAGACTCATGCTTAAATAGTAAGATTTTAGAATTTCCCAGCGTTCAGCATGGCGTGTTCAATCCCAGGGAGGTAGGACCAGTGTGCAATGCCTGTGTGTCCACCACTTTGACTACAGGCACAGAGGGCAGAAGGAAACACTTGGGACACAGGAGGCCTGTCACAACTCAGGATCCCACGTGGGAGACATTTTCTACCCCTCATGGACTTGGGAGGTCATCAGAGGAGAACTATCATCCACCGTCAAACACATCTATAACCAGGAGCACCTGGTCCACAACAGCCAAGAAAATCTGTCTGACACTGACACACACTTTGAAGAAGCCACGTGAATCAAGTCACTCCACATTTCTGGGCCTCTGTTTCCTCACCTATAAAACGGGGGCAATAATAAAGACTTACTTGGTGAAGACTAATTGAGTTAACGAATGTAAGGTACCTACAGCAAGCACATGGGCCTCTAGTAAGTGCTGAAATGCGGGTTACAATTCTGTTTGGAGCTAAAGAGACATCACGACAGTGGCAAACTCTGGCACACTTAGTGAGAATGATGGGGCACTGCCTACCCTCCCAGTTTGCAGCTTATTCTCTGTAAGACTGAGGTTTCCAACAACTGGGAACAGAATACATACTGTACTTAACAGGGCCATCACTGACTTGTTGCCTTAGCTAACAGAGTAAACAAATGTTTGAAAGCAAAAGTCTTTATTTTCTAAAATAAAAAATGTTGGCAAGGAAGTGGGGACATTGGAATCCCTACTCACTGAGGTGGGGAATGCAAAATGGTACACCCGCTGTAGAAAACAGCATGGCAATTCCTCAAAAAAAAAAAAAAAAAACCAAAAAACCTAAAAAGAGAACTACCACATAACCCAGCAATTCTATTCCAAGGTATACACCCAAAGGACTGGAAAGCAGAGACTCAAGGAGACTGTATAGCAATGTTCATACCTAAAACAGCCCAACAGAGGAGTTGCTAAGGCTGCTTCTGTACAACTGAACACCTCATGGGATTTGGTTTGTTGGTTTGGAGGTTTAGGGTCATGGTTTCATGGGACACCCGGTTAAATTGACCTAATAACAAACATGCTAAATGCCCCTGTTCTAGTTCCATAGATGGTGCCTCAGGTCTCTTAAAAGCTTGTCTGAGGCACAACAATTGGTCCTGACTGGCCTGGAACAACAGGAGAGCCACCAGGTGGAGGAAGAGGAAGCTACTGACTTTGTGGCTAACTGCCTCCATGAACAACTCCATGAGACCAGAAGAACTGATGGCACCCACTACCATTACTGAACATTTTGATCAAAGATCCTCTGAAGACTAAGACTCTTGATCAAAAGGAGGAAAACACAAAAATTTCAAATTCTCAAGGACTCTATAGACTTTCTGGAGCCATGAAGGGTGGACGAATGCCTGAAACTACTTCCCTGAAGTCATTTTTAAGCCTTAAACCAAACACATGCCCTGAAGTCTTAGAAACCAAACAAGTTCAGTTTAACTAGTAAAAAACGGGCTACCTTGGGTATTATGCTCCTTTAAGAACTATTTCTATATGGAATGCAACTGATCCGGCAATTGGAAAGGTTAGATAGAAACCTTAGGGGTACTGTGTTCATGTTAATGGGTGTCATGGTTTGAACTGTGTTCTCCAAAATCACGTGTCACCGTGGCTGGGCCATGATTCTCAGCGGTTTGGCAATCGTGCATTGATGTAATCATCTCCTAGGATGCGATCTGACCGTGATCAGCCACTTGAAAGGTTGTATGGAGATTAGGAAGAGGGTCACAGCCCTGATCTGATGTAAGAGTTTTCCTTGGGCGTGGTCTGTATCACCTTTTATTTTACAAGAAATCAAAGGAAAGAGAAGAGAGCAAAGAGAGAGGGCCCTCCTCCCATTCAGAATAAAGAGTCAGGAGCAGAGCATGTCCTTTGGACCTGGGGTCCCTCTACTGAAAAGCTCCTAGATCCAGGGGCAGATTGATGCCAAGACCTATGGAGATCTCTGAGGAACACAGCCCACACAGATTTTGAAGGGAGACAGGAACCTTTCTCCACAGCCAAAAGTGAAAGCTGGCACTCTAAAGTCACACTCCTAGCCTCCTCAACTGTGAGAGAGTAAGTGTGTTTGTTAAAGCCATCCCCTTGTGGTGTTCCTGTTACAGAACTACTAGCTAACACAGAGAGGAACAACTAAGAAAAGGAGGGTGAGAACGGCTACACAATTCAGAGAATACCATCGCTACTTGTACATGTAGGGAAGAAAAATGGATTTTCTACACAGACCAGTGAATGAAAAGAGAAAATAGCACATAAAACTCAATTATGGAATTGATATCAAAGCTTCATGCTTATTTGGGGGAGAAAAAAATATGTTGCTAAAAAAAATGCCATCATCTCAGAAAAACAAACAAACAGGGAATAGAAGCAAATACATTGAATGATGATGCACAGAGGGGATTGTAATCACTGCGATGACACTAAACACAATAGAATGAGTATAAAACTGCAACTTGCTGAGTGATAGGAAATGAAACTAAAGTCTTCATGTAGACCAAAGTGATGTAAGTTAAACACTTGATTAAACAGGTTTTGTTTTTTTTAAAAAAGCTGATTCTGATGAGAAGTGATCCTGAACAAGTGGCGAGTCTAAAACGATGGCTTAGACCTGGTCCCAGCAGCTATCTAACGGATGCCAGCGTCTACTGTTTGTGGTACTAAGGGAAGCTTTGAAAAGTCAGAGGGGCTACAGAAATTGGAGAATGAATATAAGCAAAAAGAACAAGATGGAGAATTATAGGGTAGTTTTAAAACTATCTACCAATATTTAACCTGCCTGTTAAAAACTCATCAAGTAGAGACAAACTTCATCCCGTTTCAAACTCACTCAAAAGCTTCCTCTTAAATAGAGAAAGGAACCCCAGTGGTACAGCAGGTAAAGCTAACCAAAAGGTCAGCAAACCAAAGCTTCCAGCTACTCCACAGAAGAAATCAGTCATGGAACATTCAATGGAGCATCGTTCTACTCTAACATTATGTGCAGTCACATGGGCTGGAGTCAACTTGAAAGCAACTGGTTTTAATGAAATATAAATGTGGAATTTAGTAGGCAGCATATTTCATTAAGAAACAGGGGTGTAAAAAATAGGAACAAAATGTATAGACTGAGAGGCTACCCAGGGAACAGACTAAAGGGTTTATGGCCATAGGGACTGGACCCTACTAGCCTTGAGCTATTGTAGGTACCAAGGTTCTTCAAGGATAGAGGCTAAGCTAGCTTTGCAGTTTTCAAATTTGAAATTGACCAATAGCCAAGATATAAGCTTAAAAAAACAAACCCTACTGTCATAATGAAATTCAAGTAAGCCAAATGATCTTTTTAATGGAATAAAAAGAAGAAGAAAGAAAGAAAAAAAAAAAGGCCAATGCTCTATATTAGAGTGAGGAAACAAGCCAAGTTTGGGCAAAGTCTCTCGGGTCACTGAGAACCAATTTCCTCAGCTAGAAGGCCAGAAAACCAAGGTAGTCTCTCCCTGAGGCCCAGTCAGGATGAAATAGTGGCTGGAACTGCAAGACAAAGGCGCATTAGAGAACACAGCAAATAACCAACCAAAGACAGGGACCATCAACCCTGTATGTGTACAACAGGGGTTCCCATACTTCTGTCTGGAAATCCTTTACCACTCTGAATTATAAAGCTTCAACTATCTTTTGTTTATGTGGGTTACAGTTATTAATATTTATCATATTAGAAATTATAATTGAGAAAATATTAATCTAGTCATTCATTTGGAATATTACTAAATCTACCACAAATAAATATGGATTTTAAAAATGAAAAATAGCTGTATTTTTCAGAATATCAACTTATCATGGTGAAGTCAAAGCTAACCTTTAAAAAGATAAAACAGAAGACCATGAGAAAATTTCAGACCACAACTGAGGAATGTTCTATAAAATATAAAATAATTTGTGAACATTGTCACGGTTTTGCAAGACACAGACTGAGGGACAGAGATTGGAAGGGACTATGGAAAACACTCATGAGGAATCTGTACACAGACCAAGAGGCAGTTCGAATAGAACAAGGGAGGACTGAGTGGTGTAAGACTAGGAAAGGTATGTGCTAGGGTTGTATTCTTACACCATATTTACTCAATCTGTACAAGGAGCAAATAATCCGAGTAACTGCACTACATGAAGAAAAACGTGGCATCAGAATTGGAAGAAGACTCAAACAAGCTGTGATATACAGATGATACAACCTTGCTTGCTGAAAGCGACGAGGACTTAAAAATACTTACTGATGAAGATCAAAGACGTAGCCTTCAGTATGAGCTGCACCTCGATACAAAGAAAACAAAAATCCTCACAACTGAACCAACAAAAGACATCCACATAAACAGAGAAAAGACTTAAGTTGCCAAAGGCTTCATTTCGCTGTATCAACAATCAACACTCATGGAAGCAGCAGGCAAGAAATCAAACGACACTCTGCATTAGGCAAATCTGCTGCACAAAACCTCTTAAGTGTTCAAGAGCAAAGATGTCAGTTTGAGGACTAAGGTGCACCTGACCCCAGCCATGGTATTTTCAAAAACCTCATATGCATGTGAAAGTTGGACAGTGAATAAGGAATTCCAACCGTAGACGAGTTGATGCATTTGAGTTATGGTGTTGAAGGAGAATATTAAAAGTACTATGGACTGCCAAAAGAACAAACCAATCTGTGTTGGAAGAAGTACAGCCAGAATGCTCCTTGGTAACCAAGATGGCCAGACTTCGTCTCTCACACTTCAGACAGAAAAAATGAAAATAAACATCAGGAGGGACCTACCCGTGGAGAAGGATATCATGTTTGGTAAAGTGAAAAGTCGAAGAAAAAACAAGACCCCCAACAAGATGGAGTGGCACAGTGGCAGCAGCAATGGGCTCAAACGTAGTAACGATTGTGAGGTTGGCACAGGACCAGGCAGCATCTCGTTTTGTTGTACATGGGGTCGCTATCAGTCGGTACCGACTTGATGGTACCTAACAACATGGACACATGACAATTCAGTGTAAGGTGGGATCCTGGACTGGATCCAAGCGCAGAAAAAAACCAGTCATGGAAAAAGTGTATAAAATTAGAATTCTTGTACTTTGGTTAATAGTATTAAACCAAGATTAGTTTTTAGTTTTGATGCATGTTCTATGGTTCTAAGGGGATGCTGGGTAAAAAATGTACAGGAACTCTCTTAAGTTATATTTTCAGCTCTTCTGTAAATGTAAAGCTATCTCTAAAAATAAAAAATTAAGCAATAAAATTTAACCACTAAAAAACAACAACAAAACACTTTCATGCTTCTATGTTATTAGAAGGAGGAAACATGCCAAATTTGGTCACTGGAGTCACTGAAGACCAGTGTCCTCTGCTAGAAGGACTGCAAACCCAGGCAGTCAGAGTCTCCCTGAGGCCCACTCACCCATCACTGCCATCCAATTGACTTGACTCAGTGACCCTGCCGAAGAGTCCTGCAAATCTTCACAAGAGCAAAAAGCCTCATCTTTCTCCTGCAGGGCAGCTTGGTGGGTTTGAACTGCCCACCTTGTGGTTGGCTGTTCAGTGTTTATCCTACCCAGCCAGGACTAAAGAGGGTTGGGAATTGTAAGACAAAGCTCATTATGATGAGATCACAGCAAATAACTAAGCAATGAACAAGAAGGATGATCAACCCAAGTTTGTCTACCATAGCGATTCTTACAGTTTTTGGGTTCAGAAACTCTTTGTACTCTCAAAAAGTTTTATTCACACTGATTACATCCATTAATAATCACTATACTAAAGGACTCCTGGTATGGCACTGTAAGATCAGCACTGTACTGTGAAGCACAAGTTTAGCAGTTCAAACCCACCAACTGCTCCTTATAAACATTATACAGGGTTGCTATGAGAGTTGGAACCACCTCAACAGCACTTAACAACAACTATATTAAAAGCTTCAATGAGAAAATATTTAAATATGTATTACTTCACTTAAACTCATTACATGTAATGAGTAACTGGTTTTTAATGAAAAACTACGTCAAATCCCAAGTTCACAAGGAAGTCCACCTAACAAAACTGATCTTATATGATCAAAGCATAATGCTAAGATACACATAAAAAAAAAACAAGTACTAACAAACTAAAATTTTAAAAACTGAAAATAAACATGTAAAATAAGAAACTGACAGAATAAAGGAAAATGTCCTGGGCCAGACCTGCACACCTTTAAAGCATCAAGTACCTTCCTAAAGGCCCAGACTGGATTAGAAAAGGGTTGGAAATTGCAAAACAAAGGTTCCTTATGAAAGAAGAAAGTCATAGCAAGAAATCAACCAATCGAGTCGAGGAATAATCAACCCAAGCTTGGCTCACAAAAGTGGTTTTCTTACTTTCTAGTCTTAAGAATCCTTTACACTTGTAAAATTATTGAGAAACTCAAAAGATCTTTTATGTAGATGACAGCAATTATCAATTACCTTATTAGAAATCAAAACATAATCTTAAAATACTTATTGTTCAAAATAAAAGTTACATAGATTACCTCTTTCTCTCTCTAAATATATATATATATATATATTGCTGTAGTTTAGCGCTATCAAGTTGGTTCCGACTCATAGCAATGACCCTATACAGGGTTTCCAGGGAGCAGCTGGTGGGTTTAAGCCACTGAACTTGAAGTTAGCAGTGGAATCGACTCGACAGCACTTAATAACAGCATATACATGTATATACATACACAAGTATATGTCCTGGGTGATGCTATAGGGTATGCACTGACCCTATGTAGGGTTTCCAAGAAGGGGCTGTTGAGTTTAAACCTCCAACCTTGCAGTCCAGTATTTATCCTACAGCATCCTCCCACCCCTATGACCCTCCCAACTATCACTGTCTTAATGAAAGACAGCTGACTTTTCATCATCTGCTTCTGCACTCAGGATGTTTCAATAGCTTGCTTGTTTGGGTTGAAGTATATGAAGAAAATTCCATCACACATACTTACAGTTGGAAAATAAAGTTTAATGATCTTTCATATCCTGAGGATTTCTTGATATTAGACCAAAAGTCAACAAGTGGTAACTGTTCAAGATTAGCTGCGATGTGGTATCTAGAATCCTACCGATGAACCTTTTGTAGCACACTTTTGCAATGATCACCTTGCACACTGAACCACTGGCAATTTGGAAAAGATTCCTTCACTGAATTATGCAGAATTTCCAAAGATGGTAGTATTTTATCAGAAACATCACATTCATTCATCTCACTACCGATCTCATTAGAAAAGTCTGTAAGTATTCAAAAGACTTCAAAACTTTCCAACATTCTGACTCTTGCTTGAAAACTTGGACTTTATTAACTGGCAGAAGCTTCAGGCTCTCACTCTGTCCATTTTCAAGAAAAGGTTCAAGAAACCCATGGTCTGGCAGTTGTTCTTTCAAGTAAAAACGCTCTTTCATGCATCAAGTGCCACTGAATCACACAAATGCTATTCCTCAGGACAATCCTCATCCTGGAGTTCTTAGTCACGGTACTCTCATAGACACCTGGCATTTCACTATGCAGAATATTAGTTGAGATTTAATCAAATCAGTCATTTTTATGTATCACCCAGGACCTTCTTAAGTGAAGCTGGCTTTTTATAAGCACAGTATGAGGCAAGCAAGGATCCTACACTGACTGCCTGACTGGTGTCACTTCCTTGATTCCTGTAAGGCATCAATAGATTCCTCTGCCCCAGCTTCTATACCAACAACACAAACAAAAACAAAGTGGTCCCAGAATAAGACAGAAGATTCAAAAAGTTATTCAATCCTTTGAATATTTAGAACTTGCTTATTGCTGATCCATCCATATAAGAGAAGATATTCTACGAAGAGTAGTTGGTGCTGATACAGCATGTCCAGTCACGCCTGTAGATTTGCTCATTTTTAAGATGAAAGTAACATTCTATGACCAAGATATTAACTCAGCCTTCATGTAAGCAGCAAAACCTTGAATTCAACAAGTCACGGTAACACTGGAAGTGGCAATGCCCGCCCTTCATTTTTTGTACTGACTTCCCATTTGGGGCAGCTATCAGCAGTATCAGCTCTTCCAAGACCTGACTTGTCTCTCAGTTACTATGTGGGCTTCTCCAGGCAAAAAGCAAAGCAACAACTCACCCTTGACGTGACTGGCTGGAACAAAAAGCTGCAACAATTTTTTATTTTTAAAAAGCACATAGTGTATACACGAGATTTCTTTTTCTTTAAATTCTGAATGATGGAGCTCAAAATGATGCTCTGACTTAACCATTTCACTTGAGTTTCACTTAAGACTACGTGAAACTGTTGTTACAGAAGACACAGGAAGGTGCCTTGCTAACATCTGTAAAGCTGAGGGAAGAGGGCCTCTGTATGGAGGGCCTCCGTTCTCTTTTCATTTATTTACAGTTTCCCACCAGGGCAGTGAGACTTTGTCTCCCATACTTCAGACATGTCATCAGGAGGGACCAGTCCCTGGTGAAAGACATCACGTTTGGTAAAGTGGAAGGTCAGCGAAAAAGAGAAAGACCCCAATGAAATGGATTGGCACAGTGGCAGCAGCAGTGGGCTCAAGCTTAATTAACAACAATGAGGAGGAATGGCACAGTCCTGGGCAGTGTTTCGTTCGCTGGGGCACTATGAGTTAGAACCAACTCAACAGCACCTAACAACAAGTTTCTTTGGAGTAGTTTCCTTCCCTTCACTTGCTGATATGTCACTTTCAGTATCTTTCTTTACATATAAAGGCTGAAGCTGTGGGTTGAGAAGCAAGAATTCTAATGTTGGGCTGCTAACCAAAAGGTCAGTGGTTCTAACCCACCAGCATGTTCACAAGAGAAAGATGAGGCAGTGTGCCTCCACAAAGACTTGGAAAATCCACGGGCAGGTCTACTGTGCCATCGGGTCGGTTGCAATGAGATGGAATTGACTCAGTCCGTGTCAGTGGGTTTATCTACCTTTAAAAACCAGGTAGCTCAAAAAGCTTGTAGAAATTTCCACTATCTTTTCATTCCATTTTCAAAAACCTTCCTGAAACCCCACATATAAGAGATACATTGTATATACCAATTTTCCCCAATGTTTTGAGAAGGAAACTTTATAAGTTGCACTTAACTGTGTTTCCTCAAAGGTGCTATGAAAATGCTGGGACTTCAAAATAACAATTTATTGGACAGTAACAAGGTTACAGAGATGATTAGCAGGTATGACTAAAGGTAGGTAGTGAAGGCATAGTGAACATATGGGGAACAAACTGAGTTCGTCACCAAAAACTTGCACATTTGTACCTTAAAGTACAATCTTTCTTTAAAATTCTCGAAAACACAATACACAAACAGACATTGCCTAAGCCAAAAACAGGACGATGCCACCATGTGTCATTCAGCTTCTGGAAAACTCAGAAAGAAAAAGGCAAATAATGTGTGAGTATTAAGATGAAAATCATTTTGACCTTAGGCAACACCTAAAACGGCAACAAACACTTTGAAAACCAAATTCACTGTCCAGAATTAACACATTACTTTCTCAGAGCTCTCCCACAGCACAGTCTGGACTCAGGGCATTCCTGATGGGTCAGAGGAACAGCACAGAACTAGCAAAGACCCCATTACCAGGGACGGCGCCCCTAATACGATGTCAGGTTGCCAAACCTAGTTTTCCTGAGGAAACTGGCTCTGGAGACATAGAAAGAAGACGTTTTCTAATGCAACATGTCCTTAACTTGACAGAAATCTGAAGAATGAGAGAAAGAAAGGAGCAAGTGGTTCTGGGATTCTGTACCTAGAGAGTACACCTTAGACCACCAGAAGTCCCCTCCTGAGCCGTGTCACAAGACAGGCAGAGAGACAGGGGAAGGCGAGTGGGATAAGCAAGTGAAAACCTGAGATGGATGAGAACACAGTTGGCAATAATGAAGAGAGTTCAAAGAAACAAATGACAAAGGAAGTGAGACAAGTTAGCAAACAGGCCAAAAGGAAGAGTAAAACCCAGCAAAACAAACATTCCCTCTCCTCATGAGTGTGGAGGTTCTGTTTCAATGTCAGAAAAACGAAGCAACTTATATGCCGCTCTGACAGGGCATTCAGGCTCTAGAAAGGGCAAGACAGGAAGACAAAAAAGGAACCGATAGAGACGAGACCAAAATCACAGACCACGTCCAGAAACACACATGGGCGGGCAGGCAGCTGAGAAGTGCCTGGGTCCCTTCAGGCCTCTCCCATGGGAGACTGGCTTCTTACCTCAGAGATGCTAACAAAAAGAAACAAGAAGGCCCCTCGCAAGTGAAATAAAAAGAACTCCAAATCATGGGTGGCTAGAGTCCCACAGGGTCTTTCCCAGGAACAGAAAGCTTCCTCCCATTGCCAAAGGGTAAAAGGTTACAACTGTCCTGGAAGAAAAGGCCCTGATAGGAGCAGCAGGAAAGATCTTCAGAGAATCCCTACACTTGGTGGGGCCTTCTAGAGAGTGGCCACCAGGCTCCTCAAGGTTCCTAACACCTGGGACCCAGCAATCAGCAAAGTCCCTGCCCCGGTGACCGAGGGCACAAGCCTCACCACCAACAGTCCCAACACAGGAAGACAAGAGGCAGCAGGTGGTGGTGGTTTTCCTTTAATCCCCAAACCCAGTATTGATGTCTTATAAATAAATGAACTATCAAAAAAACGAAAACAGCACTCTCAGACGATGTCTGAACCTCTTCAATACCTTCAATACTTTCCTTCGGATGGCCGAGGGGTCAACAAATAATCACAGATCACCAGAAACACGAGAAAAAGCACCAATGGGACCCCCAGGCTGGAAGAGGCCTGGGAAAATGATATTCTTTCAGCTGACTTCAGAGAAATGACAAGCTGTACTCCTTAAGTGACCTGAAACTGTGTGGTACTCAGAGAAAACTCTCTAAATGCTCAACTGGAACAATCATGTCGGTAATGATTACACGCCGCACTCACTAGGTGCCAGGCACTATTTATTCTAAGTGCTTTATATTCATTAACTCTTCTAAACCTCCCAACAGACAGGGCTCTAGGAGAGGTATTACTAGTACTCCCATTTTACAGATGAACAAATAGACACAGAGATTAAGCAAACCCACAGTCACAGTAGGGGCGGAGCCAGGATTCCCAACTTCAACTCAGGAACTCTAGTTGTGGGGTACTCGTGGAACAACAAGGCCTTATTGGATCTCCTTTTAACTCTGCCATAAGCGTAACGCAATGTGACTGTAATTGTCGACCAAGCTGGCCTAAGAGGCCCCACTTCCTGTGACTGAAGAGCCAGCAATTCAAACATTTGTGGGCAAAAAGACAAAACAAGAAGCCACAAGGGCCCCTTGACACCACACGCAAAGACAGCCAGCCAATGGCCATCTGTGGGGGGGAGGTGGGGAAGCACAGGACAAGGGAGAGCAGGTAGACTCTATGAAGAGATGGAGGAAAAAGGAAGCCCTCCTGCCCGCCCGCCCGCCCCCACGTGGGATATCAGTGCCTAAAACAAACCCCCAGCAAAATGGACTCAGTTTGCAGGTAGCTTCACTCACTACCGAACTTTCAACTTGAGAGTTTTCTGCTTAGTGGAGAGATAAGGAAAACATCCACCTACATCAACAGCACTGATGGTCACAGGAGTCTCCAAACCCTTCCTTGTCCTTCTTCCTGAGAAACAGACCCACCATTGCTGTTCAAGGAACTGACCGCCCACCTGCTCTCAAGTACCAGCAATCAGGGACAATCGCCAAGCATCCTATGGAGGAGAACCTGCTAAACTGCCCAAGACCAAGCACAGCTCACCACTACCCGCCCCCCTTCCCACAGGCCTGGTGAGATGGTCCTACAGCCCTAAACCCAAAGACCTGGGGCCTCACTGAATGCAGCTGCCAGGAGTCAGGAGTTCCTCTTCCCTTCCAGACACACAAACAAACGGGGAGCCTGCTGGCTCGCTCAGTCCTTCTCCTGGCCAGGCTGCATGCTGCAAAGGGGGCTCAAGGAAAAGCGATGTTTCAGAGCTTCAATGGAAAAAGGTAGGCGAACAAAGTTGCTTTGAGGTTTAGCATGGGGTGCAGAAAGACCACACCAGGGAAAGACCCATTCAGAATTTGGGGAGCAGGGGTTGTTTACAGACCTCTTCCGAGCTCACGCCTCAGCGAGTACAGCCCCAGAGGAGGCAGACCTTTGTACTGCCAACTTCCCAAAGAGTACAGAGGAAAATAAAATAGGCCACTGTGGCTCAAAACCAGCCAGACTGGTTCTACAGAGAAGCCCCAGGTCTGCTCCACCTTCCTTTTGTTAAAAAGAAAAAGGCCACAGAGGTGGCTCAGAGCCAGTCATTGAACACACCCCTCCTCTTTCACCCCCATTGTCCTAGGGACTTCATCTAGTCACCAACATCAGTGTCTCCTCCCCCTTTCTCCAATAAGTCTCAAATGAATCCTCTGCTGCCCAAGAGGGAAATATATTTATGTGCGCCCTTTTTTGATCATTGTCTAATAGGAAATGTAAGGAATAACAGGATTCAAAGATGGACAGCAAATGGCGAGAACGCCCCAGAAGGACATTTCAAACACAGATGTTCAGATAGAGGGATCAAACCTACTGAGATCCCAAAAGGAAGAGCTGGCCTAGTGGCAACAGAAGAAACTGGGAGTGAAGACTCCTTGGATCCCACCTGCCTACTCTGAGAGTAAGCTGGAAACCAAGAGGCAGGAGTCTCCCTTGGTAGTCTCAAGAGTCTGAAAGATGAGCAATGGATAGCCAACAGCCTACACCAGAAAGGCTGCAGCTGGGCAGTGACAGCCCACTCCAAGAGTTAAGAGGAAAAACTTTGCCTCTTCCCATGCCAGAAGGGGGAAATGGGTGACTTCCTCCCCTATAAGCTTTTGAAAGGCTTACTGTACTCTTCCCTGTGCAGAGACAGCAGATAACACGTCAGTGACTCACCCAGGTTTGATGAAGGCTGGGAGAAAGTCTGGAAAGCCCAAGTTTCAAGTGCAAAATGTACAAACACAGGAATCTCCCAGCAAGGGAAGGAAACTTAGCCATCTAACTGCTGAACTTCCCATTAAGGACAAAGACTCAGGTTTCAATTCTACCCACTGTGCTGCGTGTTAATGAGCTGAACCTCAAGGTCAGCAGTTCAACCTCACCAGACACTCCTTGGAAACCCTAAACAGGGATGCTATGAGTCAGAATTGACTCAATGGCACTAAACAACAACCCTTCCTATAGAGTCCTATTGTGGCGCTGTGGATTAATGCACTGGACTGCAAGGTTGCTTTGAACCGCAAGAGTGGAGGTTCAAGGTCACCAGCTACTTCTTAGAAACCCTACACAGGGTCGCTCTGAGTCAGAACCAACTCGACTGCACTGAACAACAAGACTTCCTATGGAGCCCTGGTGTGGCACTGTAGGATAAGCACTGGACTGCTAACCACAATGTCAGTGGTTCAAGCCCACCAGCTACTCCTTGGAAACCCTATGTAGGGTCGCCATGAGTTGGAACTTAACTGGACAGCACTTAACAACAACCCTTCCTATGGCCTCCTGGTGTGGCGCTGTAGGATCAGCAGTAGGTCAGCAGCTCAAATCTACCATATGCTCCTAAGAAACCTTATACAGAGTCCCTATGAGTTGGAATCAACTAGACAGCACTGAGCAACAACCTCCCTTCCTGTAAGACTACTGGTATGGTGCTGTAGGATCAGTGAATCACAAGGTCAGCAGTTCAAATCCACCAGCTGCTCCTCGGAAACCCTATACAGGATTGCTGAGTCAGAACTGACTCAACAGCACTTAACGACAAAGCTTCCTATAGCCCTCCCAATGTTTGGTTTGATGGGAAAGCAGCACATCTGGAGTCACCACCACAGCTAAAACAGAATCAAGCCTATCCATGCTGCTGCTGTGTGTCGTGGAGTCGGTTCCCACTCATAGCGACCCTGTACAGGGTTTCTGAGGCCTAGCCACATGTCCTCCCAAATCAGAGGCCTAGAAGCTACAGCCTACAACTTAACCAAGCAGAGGGAGCGGGGCCAGTCCTGGTTACAAGGCTCACCAGGAGGGCTCAGGGAACGAAGAAAGCCCATCTCTGTCTCCATCCACCTCCTCCTCCTCACCCTTTCCATCTACTGAGGTTACTTCATCTCAACCCACTAATGGCCTTCAAAGTGCTCTTGGGGGAGGGGGGGAACAGGAGTCCATTTAGCAGAGCTGTTAGCATGGGGCCAAAGGTGGCGCCCAACCCCCACCCTGCTTGTTGATAATGGGCCACAAAGTCTGAGGTTTAGCTGCACTCTAAGCATAAAATATTCATTCAAGTCGACATAATACATATGTAGGAAGGTCATGGAAGCTCCTGGGAGAAGAGAAATGCCAGCCAGGTGGCTAAGTGCACAATGGGAAAGAGTTCATGAAAGCAGGAGTTCGTCCTGGTCAAATGCCCACTGAGAACTGGGTTGTTCTGGCCAAAGGGAAAAGTCTAGTCTGAGAGTTCGATCTCCCAAGAGATCTAACCATGCAAAACTCTTGGGCAAACAGATTCTCAATCTTTTCCTACTTAATTGGCATCAACTCTACTTAAAACATTTGTGCTAGGGGGAAAGTCTCCAGCCCAATCTTCAGGCACAATTGGAAAGATTCTGTTGAACCTGAAGTAGGCCAAGTTTCAACAACGGCCTTATGTCTTATCAGTTTTAGTTATTGCCTGAAGTCCACCAATTGAGTGAGGAACTATTATCATTTACAAGGTATTTTTCCACAGTTACTTGTATTGAGTTTAAAGGTATGGCAACTCTATGAAGTCCAAAGACTCCTAAAGGCCTGCTCTAACAACACTCACGTCCTAGCGCCAACAGAAAGGGAAGACGACGAGCGTACGGCCTGACCTTCACCCCCATCCTTGATCTGAAGGCAACAGCAGCACCATGGAGTCCCTTGCCTAGAGTCAAGGGCTAAATGCACAGCTCACAAGCCAGCCTACCTGGAAAACAGCAAAGACATTACTCAGTGCAACACTGAGCCAGAATCAACCCTCAATCTCCACCTGGAACTTTCACTGATGTCACTAAGGTCCACCGGAGGTGTGTTTGGAGTGGCTCGGTGGTTCACTTTAGGAACCTGCATGTGAGATTCGATAGTTTCCCCAAGACTTCCAAATTCCTCTCCCCAAATTCAGCTGAGAAGATAAGCAATGCCACCTCCTCCCTAAAAGAGGGGCAGCGGCGGCGGCAGCAGAGTAGACAGTGAAAGGCTCACTTTCTCTCAGGAGCCCGCTCACACGCTGTCAGAAATCTTGGTGGTCCCTCTCCCAGGTCTCCAACAGCTCTCTCCAGCAGCAGGGTGAACTCTCAAAGTCGGAGCCCTCTGTACACTTGCCTGCTATGGCTGCTGCTGGCTGGAACACAGATGGTCATCTTGCTGATGGCTTTTCCGACTGCCAAGCCTCCAGTCCAGCAGAGCCGTTGGGACAAGAAGCGAACAGAGTTCAGCTCACCCACCAAGAACTACCCCCGGAACTACCAGCCCAACTCAGAACACCTCTTCTGCAAAAGGTAGAAGAGTCCATGACTATGGAAAAGCACACTGGGAGCAGGGGTCACCAAAATCTTAGACAGGCCGTGGCTTTCTTTGTATCTTGGTCTTTCACTGGCAGAAGAAAAGTCAATAGCACACAGGCAATCGCCCTGCAACACCACGTTTCGTTTTATGCTTCAACATTTTCTGTGTGTGTGTGTGTATGTGTGTGTGTGAGAGAGAGAGAGAGCACGTGCACGCGTGCTTAATTCAGATGTGATCAAAGAGCTCCTAGA
The DNA here is from genome assembly GCF_000296735.1 of Chrysochloris asiatica. NCBI lineage: Eukaryota > Metazoa > Chordata > Mammalia > Afrosoricida > Chrysochloridae > Chrysochloris > Chrysochloris asiatica. Next base: position 21,823,795 of record NW_006408558.1, read on the forward strand.
AACAGCTTCTCCTCAGTCACATTTGGAAAAGGAGAAAGGAAGAGCAAGAAAAGAGACTGCAGTTTGAAGACAACCAGTGGAGTGTGTTTACCTATTTCTGGTGAAACCAGTATAAGTAGTTTCAAGCTAAATAAGACGAGAGAGGACCTTTGGGTTAAGGAATCAACCCAACCAAATCCCTTGCTTTTTATTTCGTAACATTAAGGCTGAGGCGAGAAAGCCTACTTAGAGCCAGGCTGAGTTTCCATGACAATTTTAGCTAAAATCACAGCAATGCCGATGTTTCTTGCTCTTACCTGGTGGCATGATCTATCCTAAAGGAGGCCAACACTACAGGCATTTCTGACCAGAAGTGCTGTCACTAATCTTTGTCTTGATCTACACAATACTGACAATGACATTTACACTTAGTAAGCAGCATAAAGGAAGCACACTGGACAGTTGGCTACTCTGCTTTGCTGAGCACAATGCCCTACTAGCTCCAGAGGAGGAGGCACTCAACTGCCACTGACCACATGCCTGAGGGGGCCAGTCAGTCAGTTACTTGTTTTCCTCCTACCAAGTCATTAGTCTGGGAACCAAGAGTCTGGGAAAGTTCTCTGGTGTAGCAGGGACAACCTGCTAAAACAAAAGTGGAGCAAGAGGGCCTGGAGAAAGTGGTTCCCAGGAGCAAGAGAGAAACAGCTGGCAAGCGAGGGGAGAAAAGGACTGGGAGATGCAGACCAGGCGCCTGTTCCCCAAGCCCTCAGTCCCAAGCAGAAGCAGTGAGCAACCCAATGAGGAAACTGAAACCCACCATCCTTCCCACTCAGCCCCTCTATCACCTCCCAAACCAACCCATCAGTACCCAAAGGGTCAACCATACAGGGTAAAGTCCTGCCCAGAACTCCAGAACGCCTCCTGAGTTCTTAACTGACCAGCTGACAAAGAGAGTGAGGGGCGAACAAAAATAGAACGACATTTTTAAAAAAAAGAAAGATGTTAATAGGCAAGAGAATCTAACAGCCGTTCCCACAGGATCTGAAGAAATCCTACAGGCCACAGGAGTGAAACAAGTCAAGAGGCAAGGAGGGGCAAGAATACAAAAAGCAGGCCCGGGGGGAGCAGAGTTTCTTCTTCCAGTCAAGTTTTTGGCGTAGTAAAAGTTCTCCACCAAGAAGGGTGTGACCGAACTCGCCACAGAACAGCCGCCAGGGCAACTGGAGATGGCAAAAGAAAGGGGAGGGGTGGAAAGTGGCTGCCTCTGGGCTCGTAGGTGAGGTGACACACAAGAGGCTAGTGCTGGGATGACAAATGACAGCAGTGATTGCCAGGAGGAGGGGGGAGCATGTGGGGTCCTGAGCCTGAGGTGTCACTCAAGAAACTAACTGGCACCATTCCTGGGCTGGAAGGCACAAAGATGAGGCAACAGGAAGGGGATGCAGAGAGGCACATGTGGGAAAAAACAAACCAGATGTCAAGGAGACAAGGGACTGCGATGGAGACGAAAGGCCATCCTGATAAAGGCGCAGGCAATAAGGAAGATGGGGTGAGAAGGAACAGGAAGGCATCATGGCTTGTGTCGTCGCTGTGTATGGCAAGGCAAGGCGAGGTCTTCATGCAGCGTGGCTGGGAGAGGGCTGAGCAACAGGTTGTGTTGTGGGAAGTCGAAGAGCCCCGGGAGAAGGCTGCAAAAGTCGCAGGAGGCAGAGGGACAGAAAAGCCAAATCCCAGGGAGGAGAACCCGTGGGATCTAAAGCATCACAAGGGAGTGAGGGCTAGAACCCCCCAAAGACAACCTGTGGGGAAAAGTCTGCGCATGACAGCTGGATGCGAAACACGGAAGCAACAAATGCCAGCGCCAGGAACCAGGGCGCTCCAGGAGCAAAGAAGGGAAAGTGATGAGCAAAGAGTGGGCGAACCATTGAGAAAGGTGATGAGGCTGGAACGGGTGGGTTGCAAGAGAAGGCGTGCACGGATTTGGAGAAGGAAGCGGCAGGGAGGGAAAAAGCTGGGGCGCAGCGAGGGGATAGGGATCAGGCACCCACTTCGGGGGCAGAGACCCTGAGGGTGAGAAGCGCGGACCGGAGAACCAAGGCAGGGAGAGGGGGAAGGCCGCCGGAGAGAAGAGGGAAAAGTGGACAATAATCAGACAAATCGCGGGGGGCTGTTCGAGGAGCAAGAGGGTGGCTGCTCTCGGCGTGGGTGGAGGAAGACCAGAAAGGCCCCCGAGAGAAAAAGTAAAACGACGGAGAAGCTGGGGAGGTGACACGGAAGAGCGCAGGAGGGCGGGGAGGGGAGAGCGGGGCTGCCAGAAAAGACAAGTGTGCAGCCCCGAGTCGGGACGGCGGCTCCCAGTACCGGACTCACTCGGGCGGGGGATCTGCGGGGCCCAATGACAGAACAGCCGGGCTTGCAGGACGGCAGCTGGGGCACGAAGAGGGCAGAGGAGGGCCGGAGGTTCCGTGAGGTGCAGGGGCCCAGCCAGAAAATTCGGGGAGCCCTCGGGGCTCCTTACCTGCTCCGTGTCCCTCTCGTTCAGCGTGGGTAGGGGGGTCCGGGCGCTGGACATGGCGCCGGTGTCTCAGGGGAGGGAACCAGAAGCTTGGAGGAAAGGAGGGAAAGAAGGCGCGAAGCCCGGCCGGGCGGGGCTTCTCACAGCAGGGGCACCCGCCGCATGGGCCCCGGCCGGGGGTGCGGGGAGGCCGGGCAGCCGTTCACGCCAGCCCGGGGATGCGCCGCTCGGGCTAGGCCGCGCCGGCTCCGAGCGGCTCCGGACCGCACCCCCCCGACCCCCGGCTGGGCTGTGCCGACTTTTGGCCGGGCCGCGCTGCTCCGCCTACTCTCTGCCGCCGCAGCCGGCCGCCTGCCTCGCTCCTCCCCTGCCCTCAGCGGCACTGCTCCGCGCCCGGCACACAGGCAGCCGCCGCCGGACCTGCTGCTCCCAACATGGCCGCCACCACCGCCGGTCCTCGGCTCTTTCCGCCGGCAGCAGCCGGAAATATCCGAAGCGACTAGGAAGAAGACGGGGGCGGTCCTCCTCCTCCCAGCCACGGACTACGGGTGAGTTCCGAAAACACCCGAAGAAGGTAACCCTCGGGGCGCGCGCGTCTCTGCGATTCCGAAACCCAAACTTCGGCTTTGTTTACGGAAATCCACGAAGAGACTCCGGACACACCCGCTCCATCCAACCACGCCCACTGAATTTTCCCCGCCCACTTCAAACTGGTACTCGGCAGTTTCCGGAAACACCCGAAGCAGCTCCGCGTGCAGCGAGCAAACCACTCCCTCGTTCCGCCCCACAGCCGAAGGGCGGTCGAAGGCCATTTCCGGCAACACCCGAAGCCCTGGTGGTTCCCCAGGTGGTACTCAGAGTCTGATACTTCGATTCTTTCCGTCAGTTTTCGGTTATTTTCAAAGCTTGAACGAAGATCGTAGACACCAGTGCGCATTGATTATTTGATTAAATAGAAATAAAACTGTTAGCCGTTCCTGTGATTGGCCAGTGTGTGTGTTCGTTTGTCTATCAGTCAACTCAGAAAATCTATATTTGGGTTTATCATCCAACCAACTATTATTACCTATCTGCCTTCCATGACCTGCCATCCGTCTGTCCTGTTGTTAAATGCCATCGAGTCCGTTCCGACTCATGGTGTTAGGTGCCATGGACCTTATGCACGGCAGAAGGAAACACTGCCTGATTCTGCACCAATCTCACAATCACGCTTGAGCACATTGCCACTGTCTGGACCCATCTCACTGGGGTTCTTCCTCTTTTTCGCTGACTTTCCACCTTAACAAGCGTGATGTCCCTCTCCAGGGACTGGTCCCTGCTGATAATATGTTCAAAGTATGAGAGATGAAGTCTCGCCATCCTGGCTTCTAAGGAGCATTGGGATTGCATTTTTTACAACACTGATCTGTTTTTCTGGCAGTCCATGGTACTTTTAATATTCTCCTCCAGCACCATAATTCAAACGCAGGAATTCTTCTAGTCTTCCTTACTCATTGTCCAACTTTCACATGCATATGAAGCTATTGGAAATATGGCTTGGGTCAGGCACACATTAGTCCTCAAACTGACATCTTGGCTCTTGAACAAAGAGGTCTTGTGCAGCAGATTGGCCTAATGCAGTACATTTAATTTGACTGCTACTTCCATGAGTGTTGATGGAAGATCTGATCAAAAGGAAGTCTTTGTAACTTCAATCTTTTCTCTATTTACCTTGATGTTATTTATTGGTCTAGTTGGAAAATTTTTGATTTCTTTATATTGAGGCGCAAGTCATACTGAAGACTGTGGCCTTTGATCTTCATCAGTATTTTAAGTCCTCTTAGCTTTCAGCAAGCCATGATGTATCATCTGCATATCGCAGGATGTTAATGTCTTCCTCCAATCCTGATGCCAGCATTATTCTTCATATAATCTAGTTTCTCTGATTATTTGCTCAGTGTACAGATTAAACAAGCATGGTGAAAGAATATAACCTTGGCACACACCCTTCTTAATTTTAAACAAACTTATAGCGACCCTGTATAGGGTTTCTGAGGCTGTAAATCTTTGCGGGAGCAGAAAGCCTCATCTTTCTCCTGAGGAGAGGCTGGTGGGCTCCAGTAACTGACCTTGTGGTTCACAATCCAGTGCTTATCTTTCTTAGCTTCATATTTATCCATCCATTTGTCCCACACTTAATCCTCGTGGTTCCTGACAGACATAAGATCCTTTGCACCCAGCTGGGGGAGGATCCGGAAGTCTCCCAGCAGAACACTGGGGAAAAAAGAGTCCTACATTGGCCAAGTGGCAGCATTGATGAACTCAAACGAGGCAACAGCAGTGAGGTTGGCCCAGGATCGGGCAGTGTTCCGTTCTGTTGTGCATACGGTCGCTGAGTCAGTACCAACTCAATGGCACCTAACAACAACAACAACAACCCCAGCTGAGACTGTTGTGTGATCTTGGAAAATTACATAACACCTCTGACTGAGCCTGGGCTCCCCATCCCTAAACTGAAAGGATCCGTGTTCCTGCATGTTCCTGCACTGACATTCTAAATGTATCCTTTAATTCCATTTAGCATTTTAAAGGATTTCTGGGGTGGTGCTATGGATCAGCATTGGACTGTGAACCACAAAATCAGCCGTTCAAACCCACCAGCTGCTCCTTGGAAACTCTTGTCACAGTCACTATGAGTCAGAACTGACTTGGCAGCGCTTGGCAGTTAACAACCACATGGTGTGGCGCTGGGGGCTAATGCGTCAGACTGCAAAGTCGTTTGAACTGCAAGTTCGATGGTTCAAGCTCACCAGCTGCTCCTTGGAAACCCTATAAAGGGTTGCTATGGGTCAGAATCGACTCGATGGCACATAACAACATCAACAACAAATCTTGCAGTAACTCTTTAAAATGTTGTTGTTGTTGTCAAGCACCATCAAGTGACCCTGTGTAGAGTTCCCAAGGAGCAGCTGGTGAGCTTGTACCACTGACCTTGTGGCTCAAACTGACATTGCAGTCCAGCACATGAACCCACAGCACCACACCAGGACTCCACTATAACGTTGTTGTTAAGTGCCATCGAGTCAATTCTGACCCTTAGCGACCCTGTATAAGGTTTCCAAGGAGCAGCTGGTGAGCTTGAAAGGCTGACCTTGCAGTTCAAACGGCTTTGCAGTCTGGCGCATTAGCTCAAGGCGCCACCCCAGGCCTCCTCTGTAAGAGAAATACCCTTATTTTAATGCACATCTCAGTTAGCCCTTCTAAGACACAGAAACTCTTGGAAAAGAGAAACTGGTTGAAAATGACTTTTCCTTAGGATGGCACAAAAAAGGAGCACCTGAAGAAATTCTTTTCCTTCTCTGGGCCTGAGTTTCCCCAACAGGAAATGAGGTCTTTGGATTCATGAGCTCTGAAGTGCTTCCAGCTAGAAGCCCAGGTGAGCAGCCTGAGGCCACTCCTCACCCTCAACTCCCTCTGAACCTTCCCAGCAGGAGAGGCAGTCATTGGGTCTGATTTCTCTGGCTTCAAATTGCCCCCACCCAACATACCCAGGACAGGTTGGAACTTGCCTCTTGCCCCACCCCCAGGCCTCAACAACAGCTTATGGTGGGCAGGAGCCAGCTATCTACAAGAGCCAGAGACCTGGCTCAAGCAACAAAGGCTCCAGAGTTTTGGGGGAAAGATTCTTGTTGGGCCTCTGGTACCTTTGAGTTGAACTCCCAGGAGGAACATCTTGAAATAGATCCCTTGGCTTTAGGCAGCCAAACAAATGCAATGTTGTAGTTGAGCTACAGGTGTGGCTGGCTCTGTAGGCAGATGAAACTCACCAGCCACTCCTCAAAAACCCTATTGTCGTTAAATGCCGTTGAGTCGGTTCCAACCCATAGCGACCCTCTAGAGGGTTTCCACGGAGTGAATGGTGAGCTTGAACCACCAACCTTGCAGCTCAAACTGACTTTGCAGTCTAGCTCATTAACCCACAGCGTCACACCAGGACTCCCAAAAACCCTATATAGGATAACTATGAGTCATAACAGTATTTAACAACAACAAAGGCTACAGGTAAGGAGCTCTGGTAGCGTAGTGGTTACGAATCAGGCTGCTAACCTCAGGGTCAGCAGTTTGAAACTACCAGCTGTTCCGTGGGAGAAAGATGAGGCTTTCTGCTCCCGTAAAGATTTACAGCCTCGGAAACCCTGTACAGGGTCGCTATGAGTCGGAACCGACTCCACAGCACATAACAACAACAACAAAGGCTACAGGTATAAAAATAAAAACTACTGCCTAAGGCTATAGGTGGAATCCTGGCATGGCACTGTAGGATACGCACTGGATCACAAGGTCTGTTTCAATCACAAAGTCAGCTGTTCAAATTCACCCATTGCATCTCAGAAACCCTATTGTTGTTGTTGTTATGTGCCATGGAATTGGTTCCGACTCATAGTGACCCTGTACAGGGTTTGCGAGGCTGTGAATCTTTATGGGAGCAGAAAGCCTCATCTTTCTCCAGAAACCATATACAGGGTGCTATTTAGTCGGAACTGACTCAAAGGCATAAAACAAGGCTACAGTTAGAGAGTACGGTGGTTTCATACAATAAGCACTGGTCTGCAAATCACAAGGTTCGAGCCTGCCAGCCGCTCTGCAGGAGAAAGAAGAGATTTCTGTTCCCTGAGATTTAAAGACTTGGAAACCCTATATAGTATTACTATGAATCGTGAACAGCTCTACAGTGCTTTAACAACAAGACTACAGGGAAAACCCACAGTCTTAGTAAATGCACAAGGCTGTTGTTGGACAGGGCTCCAGACCCCACCCAGACACTAAGATCGAGGTAACTTAGAACAGAAGGAGGTGAGGTGGGGAGGGGAAGGGAATTGGGGAGTACAGAAAACCTCCTACTCTGGTTACCAGTCAGACTGCTCAACTCAAGGTCAACAGTTCAAAACTACCAGCGGTTCCGGGGGACAAAGATGACGCTCCTTGCTCCCATAAAGTTTTACAGCTTCAGAAACCCTACACAGGGTCACTATGATTTGGAACCAACTCCACACGCATAACCACCCCCACCACCACCACCCCCCCCAAGGAGCTCTGGTAGCTTAGTGGTTACCAGTCAGGCTGCTAACCTCAAGGTCAGCAGTTCGAAACTACCAGCTGTTCCGCAAGAGAAAGATGAGGCTTTCCGCTCCCATAAAGATTTGCAGTCTTGGAAACTCTATGCAGGGTCGCTAAGAGTCAGAACCAACTCTACAGCACACCACCCCCACCCCAAATTCCTCAGAAAATCCATGAGAATGATCTGCCCTCTGGTGGTCACAGGGAGACACCAGAAGCATGCTGATTGCTGAACTCAAGTCACCTCCAAGGCCTGGGGTAGGAAAGGGAAGGGATGGAGGGGAAGGGACATTGGTCTCAGAATCTCTGCCTAGTCCACACTCTCATTCCCATACTTCTACTCAATCAGGCGGCAACCCCTGCCTCACCTGTGCCCTGCAACCACCAGCCCTTCCCCACCCTACCACCCACCCATCTGGAGCTCAGCTTTAGAGCTGCCCATGGTCTAGTGGTGAGAACTTTTGTTTTCTTTACACTTTGGTCCTCAAATTGTCATCTTTGCTCTTGAACACTTTACAGAGGTCTTGTGCAGCAGATTTGCCTAATACATCATTTGATTTCTTGACTGTTGTTTCCATGAGTATTGATTGTGGATCCAAGTAAAATGAAGTCTTTGACAACTTCAATCTTTTCTCCATTTGTATGGATGGTGTTTCTTGGTCCAGTGGCGAGGGGTTTTGTTTTCTTTACATTTAGCTACAAGCCATACTGAAGATTGTGGTCTTTGATCTTCATCAGTAAGTATTTTAAGTCCTCTTTACTTTCAGCAACCAAGGTTGTATCATCTGCATATTGCCAATCCTGATGCCACGTTTTCTTCATATAACCCAACTTCTTGGATTAACTGTTCAGCATACAGGTTAAATAAGTATGGTGAAAGAATACAACCTTGTCATATGGGATTTTTGTTATGTGCCGTGGAGTCGGTTCTGACTCACAGCGACCTTGTACAGGGTTTCCGAGGCTGTAAATCTTTACAGGAGCAGAAAGCCTCATCTTTCTCCCACAGAACAGAGGGTAGTTTTGAACTTCTGACATTGCGTTTCACAGCCCGATTCATAACCACTACGCTACATAGTGGTCTATAATTTTCTCTCTCTCTTTTTTTTTTTAATGCTTTATTGTGAATTAAGTGATAGTTTACATGGAAGAACATTAGTTTTACATTCATTGTGTATATCTTCATCGTGTATATCGTTTCATTGCCATGGTTACAATCCCTTCCATGCATCATCAACCAATCACAGGGTATACCCTGCAAGTCTGCCTCCTGGTCATCAGCAGACAGCCCCTCTCCCTTTCTGGGTCTAGAGTCCCCAGTCGCTCCATCTCTCCACATCATCATCTTCTGCCTCCATCTCTGGTGTCATTGTTTCTCTGGGTAGGGTCCCGCTCTCTGCTCTTCACCCTTCATGGTTCCAGGGACCTCTACTCCTAGACTGCAAAGTTAATCACTCTCCTCCTTGCTACAAAATGTCTACCTCTACATTTCCAACCCTCACAATCAGTCCTGATAGCAATTATTCACTATTGTATCACAAGAGACCTATCTGCATTTCCTTTCATCAGCTCCGCCTAGACAGATTGGGTACTACTCAGCGGAGAGTCTACATTACTTCATGCCCTCTGGATCTAGATTCCCTCTTGAAAGGTTGTAAGGCAGTCTCTTCTTGCCTTTGAAGCCCCCCCAATTTGGGTAGCCAATGTCCAAGTTGCCCCCCCCCATTTTGGGTAGCCAATGTCCAAGTTGCCCCCCCCATTTTGGGTAGCCAACGTACAAGTTGCCCATCCCTGTCTACTTTGTGTATGGAGGGGGTGGGAATTATTTATCCTTGCTGTTAAGATTTGTTCTCTCCTTTGAGCTACTGCATCCATAGGTGTAGGTCAAGTTCATCAAATTGTATCAGATTACTCTTTTTTTCCTCTTCTTTTTTCTTCTAATTGAGCTCTGATCATCCAGTCATTGAAGCTAGGTCAAGTGGGTATTATCTACAAGTGTGGGTGTTCTTATGCATATGCCCTCTCTTCTTACCAGCTAGACATTTCACTCTCTAGTCCTCTGTGGCTACGCGTCACTGACTCTGGGCCCAAGGGTCCCCAGGTCTTGCCACACTGCGGGCCAACCAGGTCTTCACCCAGGTTCACAGGAGTTCACAACTTCATTGCTGTTTAATTTTCTTTTTTTAGGGACGTCTTTGCCTGGTTTTAGTCTCAGGGTTATGCTTGCTTCATAAAATGAATTCTGGAATTTTCCATCCATTTCTTCTAGATTTTCAAATTTGTTGGAGTACAATTCTTCAGTTATGATCTTTTTTTATTTCTTTTGGTTCTGTTGTGATATCCCCCATGTGATTTCTTTTTGGTGTTATTTGTATTTCCTCCTTTTCTTTGTTAGATTTGCCAATGACTTGCAATTTTATTATTAATCATTTCAAAAAAACCAGTATCTTGTCTCATTGATACTGTTTTCTATTTCATTTATTTCTACTTGAACCCTACAGAACTTCTTGATGGGTTGGGTTTGAAGCATGAGAGGGACAGGCATAAAGGATGATTCCAACTTTCTAGCCTGAGCAACTTTTAGTAAAACAAATGCAAGAGTAAAGGCATCTTGAGATCACAAGGGCAACATTTGCCTAGGGGTAAAGCTCAGAAGGCAGGAAGAGATAGGAAAGAAGAAAGACAGTGAGGAAGTGGAAAAACCACTGTTAACTTGTGAAATTTTTCCATCCATGTCATAAAACAAAATGTATATGAATTGTTGAATGCAAAACCAATTTGCTCTGTAAACTTTCACCCAAATCACAATAAAAAGTTAAAACAAT